>NC_052315.1:51321037-51681037 GCF_016432855.1 Salvelinus namaycush
AAAGGGCTGGGTTTTGATGAAAAAACAAGTTGTATGTGTGACGAGGGCTTGGCCACTCACTGGCCAATCAAGACATTCCATGGCTCTATATTTGTCATCAACTCCAATTCGGCTCTTCCTAGTCCATTGTGGATTTATTCTCCAGTTTATTAAATAGCATAGGCTACACTAGTGAGTAATAGCAACAGTAAAAAAAAATATATATATATATATATATATAAAATAAATAAAAAATAAACAGTAAAAAAAAATCCAGTGTTTTATCAATATGTTTGGAGCATTGACAGTCAACATTGTTTTAATTGACTTCAATGAATATAGGCCTTTACCAGTAGCGTAGCCAGAACTTTGAGGGTGGGTAGGCCTGCAGAAAGGTTGCTCCCCCTAGCTCAAGAAAGTGTGGGCAGAGAATGATGTGCAGTTTTATTGCTAATCTCATGCTATTCTACACATTTTGCCATGAGGCTGAGAGAAAATGTTACTTATTTAAAGTTAATCTCATACTATTCTACACATTTTGCCAAGAGGCTGAGAAAATTTAGCATTTTTAAAGCTAATTAAAGCTAAAATATATGTATGTTTACTGTGATAAAGAAACTGGATTATGAGCTGTTTGCTAAATGAACAAATGAAGTAGGTAGTGGCATGGAGCGTGTAGCCATAGAATGCCGTCATAGTTGTGGCATTTTGGGGCGTGGCTTTCAGTCAGCAATTTTTTGGGGGCCCCCCATCCCATGAGAGTGAATGTCATTCCAGTGCGCTGCTAGCTATGAATAATATCTGATGGTGTCAGTGCCGCAGAAAGATTGTTTGGAGTGGAGGTGCGTGCTGTCAGGGGTGCTGTAAGGTGGAGGGTGGCTGCAGAGGTGGTGGTGGGGTGCTGAGGTGTATTTTTCTCTGCTCTGCTGACAAGTATTTTTCTCTGATAATACAGGCGTAATAAAGGCCTAGTGCATTAATTTGGTGGATTTTGTTATTTTTAAGATTCAGTTTTTATATAATTTTTTTGTATCTATTTTTTATTTACCAAGGGGTGTTGTAGCACCCTCAGCATATCTGAGAAATAAAATCAAATTGCATTGGTCAATATGCTTGTGTTCCTAGCTCCAACAGTGCAGTAGTATCTAACAATTCACAACAATACACACAAATCTAAAAGTAAAAGAATGGAATTAAGAAATATATAAATATTAGGACGAGCAACGTCGGAGTGGCATTGACTAGAATGCAGTAGAATACAGAATATACAGTGAATACAGTATATACATATGAAATGAGTTCATGCACCAGATTGGAATGCAGTGTGACTGCTCAAATAAGTACCGTTACTGCTTTCCTTCATTTGTGTGTAGTTTTGCTTGTGTAATGTTAACGTCAACGAGGACAATAAAGCAAGCTAGCTAGCTAGTTAAAGTTACTTGGGTAGCTTGCTAACGTTGGATGGCTTGCTAACGTTTGCTAGCTAGAAACATGAACTTGGCCATTGCTAGCAAGATAAATGATGGAAAATCCTGTTAAGTTGGCTATTTGCTATTTGATTCTTCCTACAGTAGTTGAGTTAATTAGCTAGCTAGCTTGCTAACGTTTGATGGTTTGCTAACCTTGGTAAGCTAGCTAGTTAGCTAACAATATTGGCTAGCGTTATGTACATTCAGAGGAGAAAAAATTATCTTTATGGAATTTTATTTTCAAATCAAATCTTTTTCGTCATATGTTTCGTAAAACAACAGGTGTAGACTAACAGTGAAATGCTTGCTTACATGCCCTCTCCAACAATGCAGAAAGAAAGAAAATAGGGAAATAATAGAAAAGTAAGTACACAAAACAATGAAAGTTGCTCAGGACCTGAAGTAAGGATATGCATATTCTTGATACCATTTGAAAGGAAACACTTTGAAGTTTGTGGAAATGTGAAATTAATGTAGGAGAATATAACACATTAGATATGGTAAAAGATGACGTTTTTATTTTTTGTACAATCATTAATTTCAAAATGCAAGAGAAAGGCCATAATGTATTATTCCAGCCCATGCGCAATTTTTATTTTGGCCACTAGATGGCAGCAGTGTATGTGCAAAGTTTTAGGCTGATCCAATGAACCGTTTCTGTTCAAAATGCTGTATCAAGACTGTCCAAATGTGCCTAATTGGTTTATTAATATATTTTCAAGTTCATAACTCTGCACTCTTCTCAAACAATAACATGGTATTATTGCACTGTAATAGCTACTGTAAATTGGACAGTGCAGTTAGATTAACAAGAATTTAAGCTTTCTGCCAATATCAGATATGTCTATGTCATGGGAAATGTTCATGTTACTTACAACCTCATGCTAATCACATTAGCCTCGTTAGCTCAACCATCCTGCGGGGGACCCACCGATCCTGTAGAGGTTTTAAACAAATCAAAATCTATTAGCCACCCTTTGACTTGATGACAGCTTTGCACACTCATGGCATTCTCTCAACCAGCTTCACCTGGAATGCTTTTCCAACAGTCCAACAGTTGTCAAACGAGCGTGCGTTTGCCAATTGTGCTGGCTTAACGCCAGCTGAAGATAGAACCCTATATCTGTAGGAATTTGCTCTTCTAGAACAAATCATTTGTGTGTGCACGTGTTTGTGTTTGTGTGTGAGCGTGTGAGCGTGTGTGCATGGGTCTGTATTTTAAGGAGTTTCATAGCCGAGCATGGAGTGCCAGGTTCATTGGGGACTGCACCTGACAATCAGATGCATGTTCTTGTTTTATACTTGACAGACTGTGCCAGATGAGTTTCTTGCTCCCACTGCTCTATATCTTTCATCTCACCTCACATTCTCTATCTACAGTACTATACATGTCAATAAATTACTACAGGGATTTCCTAAAATGTACCCCGTGAAGTGGAAAGTTGACAGAGTTTCATGGCCAAGCTTTTTACATTCATTGTTATAACTCTTGATATCCACTTCAGTCCAGTCAGCAACTCCCACCAGCTACAGAAACCCTTTAATCAAATTCAATTTGATTTTATGAAGCCGTTTTTACATCAGCAGTTGTCACAAGTTCAACAACAAAAACATGGTCACGGTTCACAATTTCCTTTCAGTTAATGCCATTATATAATGAAATAATGATCCATCTGGGTGCGATTAATTCATGGCTTTGTAGATGGATTGCCCTAGACTAGCCTGCCTCCCACAAACAAACATTGTGCTGATGAGTTACTGCCCATTAGGGAAATTTTTTTCAATGAGAGACAAAAAAAAGTAAATGCGCACACAGTTTGTTCTCTCATTTGGGCTCATGTGGGATTGTGTGAGATCGAAAGGCCCTGTGCTCTTCTTGAACTGCACTGTTGGTTAATAAGGGCTTGTAAGTAAGCATTTCACAGTAAGGTCTACACTTCTTTGAATGTTTTATTTTATTTTATTTAGTCTCAGCCCCCCCCCCATCACTTCTGACTACCATGGCGACCTAGTCCTCCTTCCCTATAGCTGTAGCCAGAGGATGACATTAGTGTCACAGAATGTGATTTCTCAGAAGAACTGGTCAAGGAGTGTTTAAATGAATGTGATCTCTCAGAAGAACTGGTCGAGTTGTGTTAAAATGAATGGGATTTCTCAGAAGAACTGGTCAAGGAGTGTTTTAAATGAATGGGATTTCTCAGAAGAACTGGTCAAGGAGTGTTTAAATGAATGGGATTTCTCAGAAGAACTGGTCAAGTTGTGTTTAAATGAATTGTGCTTCAATATTTAGGTAGTATCTGGTGATAGCTGAGGATACACACACCATAAAAAGTTAGGTGTGGTACAGTTCAATGGAAAATAAACAATGAAATATAAAGGCTGCACACTTTACGTGACTCACAATCCTTTTATGAATGAAGGTTTCTTGTTGCGCTACCTATTTTATCTCACGTCAATAGATAATTGAACCATTTTGTGCATTCAAAGTAGCTCAGGCATTGGAGGAGTGGCTATTGTCTTCTTCAGGGCCACTCGTCTCAAACGTCTCATCTGCTCTGAGAATTTTTCCAATTGTTTCCAGTTCCATGGCCATGAATGAAAAAGAGAGCACGAAAAGTATGCCTTTTGTTAATCACAATCTTAGAAGCAAACATTTTTGCTAGCCATTTTTATTCTTTTTGCATCCATTCCTGGAAGCTCTATAGAAAACAACATTTCAAGGAGAACGAAGCAATTTTAATTTCCATGCTGTAATTATCCAGAGTGACCTCTCTTCATTGGTTTACCTTTAAATGCCCTTGATAATGATCGCAATCTTTTCCCACTCCAGTCTCAAGGCTAGGATTCACTCCAAACCCTCACCCTCGTCCTATAGGACTGCCTGGATTTCAGTGACAAGTGTTACTGTGTTGACTGAACTGGTCCAACCCATACAAAATGTCCCTACATCGGACCCAACCCACATTATAATCTCTATTTAATCCTTTAGCCAATACAGTCTCTTAATTGGACATAAATTAAGGTCTGAATGTACGAAGGTACAATGGCTACAATGACTGCAACTCCAATCCCAAGGCTATAGTATGATTCAAACCCAACTTCATCGAGCCATCAGACTCCAATCCCCTTATTATCTTTTGATCCCCTTTTCTAATGCCGCATCTTAATTGGGCACAAGGCAAGGTCTGACTGAAGCAGGGATAGGGTTAATTGCCTACAATCCCAGGTAGCCTAAAGGTCTGGGCAGGGTGCCCTTATGCTTGCCTGATGTTAAATTATTTATTTATTCAGGACCCCAGATGGAGGGGGTTTCAGGCCGGCTGTGAGAGGACGTAATCCCTGAAGCACGCACACACACACACACACACACACACACACACACACACACACACACACACACACACACACACACACACACACACACACACACACACACACACACACACACACACACACACACACTGCCACCAGACCAGGCCTGTGTGTCTGAGTCTACTAGCCCTGGGGCCAGCAGGGACTAAGCCACACACACACACACACATGCACGCACGCACGCACGCACGCACACACACACACTAGGTCCCTTTGGTTTGCGTTGGGGACCGTGATGATGTCACCCACCCTAGCCAGGCCCAGGCCTGGGTACCTTGGCTGAGTGGCCGGGGGGACGGAAGCCCAGTTAATGCCCCTGGCCCAGTGGCCCAGCAACAGAGTCAACACCTCCCCACGGACCTCCGCTGTCTGGCCTTGGTCCTCCGTTCCGACCGGCTGATCCGGCCTGCCGGCTGCTGCCTCCTGTCCTCCCTTTGTCTGGGGCCTAGCTGGGACATTATCACCACAGAAGGACCTCTGTTGTTCTCCAAAAGTGTGTGTGTGTGTGTGTGTGCGTGTGTGTGTGTGTGTGTGTGTGTGTGTGTGTGTGTGTGTGTGTGTGTGTGTGTGTGTGTGTGTGTGTGTGTGTGTGTGTGTGTGTGTGTGTGTGTGTGTGTGTGTGTGTGGTAGGATGTTTTCAAAGGGAAAGGAAGGATCTCTATCTCATTCACAGCATTGTTATTTTATTAACATTTGGGTGTGTTCTGTGTGTCTAATAGGCTACATGGTGCGAGTCTCCAGAGAAAGCATGGCTAATTGGAGAGAAAATGGGGTCGCTTGAGGTCTTTCGATACTTGTACTTGCCAAGGGTCCAGATACAGGTCAAAGTCAATTATAAATGTGAATACAAGCACGTATTCTAATACAAAATGTTTTAGATTATTATGTCAATATTTCTACCATTCATATACACACAGTAGTAATCCATCAGTATACAGTATACTAATACTATTCACACACTGCTATAATCACATTAGCCCATTTATTTACATAATCATTTGTAATCCCTCACACTATTGCTCTGTCTTGATAACCTTGTACCACGCCGGGGACGCTGGTGTTGCTAGCCTCTATAGACCCTTTCCCTCAGAATATGTAAACGCTGTGGACGACCGACTACTAAGTAGCTACTTTATGATATTTAACTAACTTTGGTGCCATTAGCGTTTCACAAGAGTTTTCCTCAGAAGAAAACTACCATCGGTTTAGATTCTCTTCTCAAGTTATTGTTCTAAGAAGTCCTTTCTGAAAACGCAGAATCAGGAGGTAAAGTGAATTGAGGTGGAGAGAGACTAGTCAGGTTTATAGGCTGTGACATTCCGGCTGGGAGCACTGTCAGCTAAAGCTGAGCATCCATCCCCCATCCTCCCAAATATCTACAGTACCTCTACCTTGGGCAACAGCCAGGAAAATACAGTCAGGACAAGAAACATTTCTGTGTCTGCATTTTGTACCCATATGGCAGGTCTGCGATTAAACTAGGGAAAAAACTTAGACAAAGACTGCTGTCGAAACACGTGAGCTTTTTGTATAAAAGAGCACTATGTATTCATAATTATGGTTCTGACTCACTGCTCCCTCTTGGTCTGGTTGTTATTGTAAAAGAGAATGCATTCTCACTTACTTCCCTGGTTAATTAAAGGCAATTACTGTCCATCTTTGGGTGTTGCTGTCCTCATCCCTCTTTTCAAAGCTTAGCATTAGCGAGAATACTGTATAATTTGTATCTGCCCTACTTTATAGAGTAATGAGTCATCATCAAGCAGCTTTAGTTTCTATTGTGTCTCAGAACAACATACAGCCCAGTGGTTGATATTCATCACTGCCATAACATAATCATGAATTCAGCATCAGCCTGTCCTACTGTATATTGAAATATGCCAAAGAGAGTAGGAAAGATTGGTGTAATCGAATTATGTCTGAGTGGGATATGGGTTGTATGACAGTGTGTGCGTATGTGTGTGTGTTCCTGTGTGTGTGTGTGTGTTTCTTTGTATGTTGTGTGTAACAACAGGGTTTTATGAGGATACGTGAGACGAACCGCTGCTGTGTGTGTGTGTGTGTGTGTGTGTGTGTGTGTGTGTGTGTGTGTGTGTGTGTGTGTGTGTGTGTGTGTGTGTGTGTGTGTGTGTGTGTGTGTGTGTGTGTGTGTGTGTGTGTGTGTGTGTGTGTGTGTGTGTGTGTGTCTCCACGTTGTTGTCACAGGGAGAGGTGGAAGTGTGTGATTGTGGTGGTGGATTAGCGCAGTATCTCACTGCACACTCTCTAAGACACCGTGGGGGGCTGTCGACTCAATATAACTGATTTCACCTCATCCCTCAATGGACCTTCTCCAACACTTTCAGCAGGCTGCAAGAAGAGGAAACGATATTTCACACTTCCAGCTCCCTGAATACGACTTTTGATGTCTGATCGTATCGCCTTCACTTGCATCGTACTTCCTCCATTTTTCTTTACTGGCAAAACAAGCGTGTTTGATGTTTTTCAAACCCTTCCCAGTGAGTCAACAGAAGTCAATGTATGTGTTCCAAATGGTACCCTATTCCTTATGTCGTGGACTACTTGTGACCAGAGCTCTGGGCCCTGGTCACAAGTAGTGCACTATATAGGTAACAGGGTGCTATTTGGGACTCACCCAAAGTCACTCTGCTGCTTCCCAGAAAGGTAGTAAAGAAGACAAACTCCAGGCCATTGTTTTCCAGTTTCAGAGATCCCAGTCCATGTTTCCTCTACGATACACGGGCTCTAAATAGTTGATGTTTTGGGAAGCTGTAGTTCGGGAGCGGGTCTTATCACAGACTGCTGCTCTGGTGCCGCCACCGCTGAGGAACAGATCAGGTTCAAAAAGTGTTTGTTTTCTTTTATATACTTTAAGTGTTTGATTGAGCCTGGAATGCCAAACGGGACTGATTTTGAACTTCTGGGACTATTCCTTGGGTTCCATTGCATCAGGCAAGCTCAATCAAGGGAAACTAAAGTATTTAAAAATATATATATACTATTTGAAGCCAGGTCTGAGAGAGGAAGCTGCTTATATCATCTCTGTTTTCCTCCGGCCCAGCTGTTTCAGCTCTCCGGGTTATCCAGCTATCTGCTGATGCTGATCGCCTTTGATGTGATGAGCGCAGAGAGGCTGCAAAGAGGCACAGCGTCAAGGGGAATCACTCTGGCACCAGTGACCCCGAATTAGCCTGTTTGAGTTCAGGTTTAAACAAATGGGAAGGATCGGGCTTTTCTTTGGACACAGCACAGCAGACCATCTGTCTTGTTTCCTCTTGACTCAGTTTTGACTGATAAAAGCCAATGCAGATGTTCTCTTTCCAAAGCTAAAGAAGATGTTTTCCATTCATCCTAGTAATCGAACAATGGCTCTCGAGTGAGTTACTGCCTGTTGTGACCGATTTGGATCTTCGTTCGCCTAAAGTGCAGCCAGCGACCCGAAGTATTCCCAGTTACAAGAACGGTTAAATACCAAAGAATCCTCATAATGATTAATTCAAATGCCATAACCATTATTTCCAACGCTTCTTTCAAAACAAGAGTTTGAGATCATCAACAATCAAAGCGAAACAAACTTTGAGAGGTCTGTCATGGCGACGGTTTGGAGAGAATGAGCAAAGACTAGTTTCTCAGGCATCACAAATTATTATGTCATGGTTCCCTGCCTGAAGGTTATTCCGTGGTCTCCCTTCGCTCTGCCTTTTATGACTAATGTACACTTAATCTTCCACAGATGAACCGCTCAACTCGTTCCAGGATTTCCCCCTCTTTTCTATTGCGCTAACAATGCTGCCAAGCTTTCATTTAACAATAAAGACTATTATTCTATTGGAATGACTGTGGCTTTTGTTTCAGACCCTCATTTCATTTTTTCCCCTCCTTTCCTCCCTCCACCAGTATACTTTTTTGTCTAATGCTCATCGGTTCACTTCATTCGTCTTCTCTGGCATTCATGAGGATTTGAGAGCAGGGATCATCGTGAACTCATAAAGTTTAATCCATCCCAGATCATTTTCTTCATTATATGATTTTGTTCTCTGGAACAGGGTCGAGAGGGAGTTTTTTTCCCCTGGCCTAGAGGAATTAGAGGAGGAGCTGGTCCTGGGGTGGTGGGGAGTGGACAGCTGGGGGCTACAAGTCTGAGATGTCACACTTGTGCGTACCGTGATGTGACTCAAGACTTAACACAGTCTATGACAGACTACATACAATCGATTACAGACTACACACAGTTTATGACAGACTACACACAATCTAAGACAGACCACATGCAGTCTATATGACAGACTACAAACAGTCTATGACAGACTGCACACAGTATATGACAGACAGCACACAGTATTCGACAGACTACACACAGTTTATAACAGACTACATACAATCGATTACAGACTACACACAATCTAAGACAGACTCCACGCAGTCTATATGACAGACTACACACAGTCTATATGACTGACTACACACAGAATATGACAGACTACATACAATCAATTACAGACTACACACAGTCTATGACAGACTATACACAGTCTATAATACAGACTACACCCAGTCTATATGACAGACTACAAACAGTCCATGCCAGACTACACACAGTCTATGACAGACTCCACACAGTATATGACAGACTTGGTCAAAACAGACAGACTAGAAGGTCATACGTCATCACACAGCTGTAGGTGAGAAGCAGACCTACAGTACCAGTCAAAAGTTTGGACACACATACTCATTCCAGGGTTTTTCTTTATTTTCACTATTTTCTACATTGTAGAATAATAGTGAAGACATCAAAACTTGATGGTTTTTGCGACTACACCTGATGAAACGTTCAAAGTTCTTGACATTTTTCCGATTTGACTGACCTTCATGTCTTAAAGTAACGGTGGACTGTCTACGTGATTCCATATGTGTTATTTCATAGTTTTGATGTCTTCACCGTTATTCTATAAGGTAGTACAAATAAAGAAAAACCCTTGACCACGACGACAGGTGAAAGAAACCTTGTCAAAAATCATTCACTATTTCTGTTAGTTCTGCTCGGCTGCACGTGAGGGTTTTATAACGCTGACTAGACTTCTCAACATTCCCTGACTTCTAAACCTTTTCATTTAATGATTCTACCAGATCCAGCTACAGTTTATAGTGTGTATATACCCAGGAGCATAATGTGAAACACAGTTCATATGTGATGTACTATGTTTAGCGGCATTGTTTGCACCAAAGGGCGTTGTCTTGCAAATTAAAATGTCATTTAAAGTCAATGTGATTTGGGCAGAAGAAAAGTTTACAACAGTTTATAAGAGTCTAGCAGACTAAAACATATTCCTTCATTCCAACTCTCATCACTGACATACAGAGCATTCGGAAAGTATTCAGAGCCCTTGACTTTTCCACATTTTGTTACGTTACATCCTTATTCTAAAATTGATTAAATCGTCCCCTCCCCTCATCAATCCTCACGCAATCCCTCTAATGACAAAGCAAAAACAGTTTTTTAGACATTTCTGCAAATTTTTTCAAATAAAAAAACGGAAATATCACATTTACATAAGTATTCAGACCCTTTACTCAGTACCTTGTTGAAGCACCTTTGGCAGTGATTACAGCCCTGCGTCTTCTTGGGTATGACGCTACAAGCTTGGCACATCTGTATTTGGGGAGTTTCTCCCATTCTTCTCTGCAGATCCTCTCAAGCTCTGTGAGGTTGGATGTGGAGTGTTGCTGCACAGCTATTTTCAGGTCTCTCCAGAGATGTTAGATCGAGTTCAAGTCCGGGCTCTAGCTGAGCCACTCAAGGACATTCAGAGACTTGTCCTGAAGCCACTCCTGCATTGTCTTGGCTGTGTGCTTAGGGTCGTTGTCTTGTTGGAAGGTGAACCTTTGACCCAGTCTGAGGTCCTGAGCACTCTGGAGCAGGTTTTCATCAAGGATCTCTCTGTACTTTGCACCATTCATCTATCCCTCAACCCCGACTAGTCTCCCATTCCTTGCAGCTTAAAAACATCCCCATAGCATGATGCTGCCACCCATGCTTCACCGTAGGGATGGTGCCAGGTTTCCTCCAGACGTGACGCTTGGCATTCAGGCCAAAGAGTTCAATCCTGTATTCATCAGACCAGAGAATCTTGTTTCTCATGGTCTGAGAGTCCTTTAGGTGCCTTTTGGCAAACTCCAAGTGGGCTGTCATGTGCCTTTTACTGAGGAGTGGCTTCCTGTTTGGCCTGGCGGCCAGCTCTAGGAAGATTCTTGGTGGTTCCAAACTTCTTCCATTTAAGAATGATGGAGGCCACTGTGTTCCTGAACATTCAACACTAAATACAGTGTTTGGTACCCTTCCCCAGATCTGTGCCTCGACACAATCCTGTCTTGGAGCTCTACAGACAAGGTTTTTGCTCTGACATGCACAGTCAACTGTGGGACCTTGTATAGACAGGTTTGTGCCTTTCCAAATCATGTCCAATCAATTGTATTTACCACAGGTGGACTCCAATCAAGTTGAAGAAACATCACAAGGATGATCAATGAAACCAGGATGCACCTGAGCTCAATTACGAGTCTCATAGCAACGTTTCTGAATACCTATTTCTGTTTTTTATTCGTAATACATTTGCTAACATTTCTAAAAACGTGTTTTTGCTTTGTCATTGTGGGGTATTGTGTGTAGATTGATGAGAACGTTTTTTTTTTTTAAATCAATTTTTAGAATGGCCGTATCCTCATTCCCTTCTACTTGTAACACCTCTCTAACTTTCCCTTCATCAAATCAGTACCAGACACTTTTAGTGTCCTGAGAACACTGTTGTTGTTTTTGTGTTAAGGAACTGTTTCAATATTAAAGGAAGCCATTACATTATCCCCTTTGCCAAGTGTGTACAGCTGGTCCTGTAGCCGGGTGGTGTTGTGGGTGCAGCTGATTAGTAAGCTGGGGGGCTGTTGGCGAGGCCAGGAAAATACTGCAAGACTCTTTCTGTAACACAGACATTTCTCCTCTTCTCCCTGTGTTTGATTAGCTCACAGGAATTGAGGATGCCATGTTGTCTGCCTGCCATGTCTATTTCTTCCATTTCTCTGAAATACATTCAAATCTCAAAAGGAGACCAAGTGATCAAATGTTAGTCATTAGGTTTGTTTCTCAGCCTTTTTTAAAGCCAAATGTGTGATTAGAATTCATTTCAGATCATTTGCAGGGTTATTTTTCGGACTATAAGTAAGGTTCCATTAACTACCTTTATTATCTTGAATTGACTACAAAGCTCATTATTGCTTTGGCCTCCACAGTAACTGTTATGCTAAGAGCTGAAAGAAAACCTTCAAACTGTCTTTTCTTTCATGAGTGATTGATTTCAGATGTTTGGATTTTATTCGGATCCCCATTAGCCGATGCCAATGGCGACAGCTAGTGTTACTGGGGTCCGACACTAGAGAGAGAAATTAAAGACGAAAGACTTTACAATTTACAGTACATACAATTAAAAACATTAACGTGTGTGTGTGTGTGTGTGTGTGTGTGTGTGTGTGTGTGTGTGTGTGTGTGTGTGTGTGTGTGTGTGTGTGTGTGTGTGTGTGTGTGTGTGTGTGTGTGTGTGTGTGTGTGTGTGTGTGTGTGCATCTATCAAATTACACATGCAGTACATGTCAGTATATACAAACAAAAAGTAGGTCACATAAGGGAGAGGAGTTGTGCCATGGGGTGTTGCTTTATCCGTTTTTTTGAAAAACAGGTTTTCTGTTTATGAGATGGAAGAGAGTTCCATGTAATCATGGCTCTGTATAATACTGCACGTTTCCTTGAATCTGTTCTGGACCTGGGGACTGTGAAAAGACCCCAGGTGGCATGTCTGGTGGGGTAACTGTGTGTGTCAGTGCTGTGTGTAAGTTGACAACGCAAACAATTTGGAATTTCCAACACATTCATTTTTCTTATGAAAACAAGAAGCGATGCAGTGCCTGCATGAAGGTTGGAAACTGACTCTGAAATCTGCCCCAGTACCGATTACGGGACATTGGTAGAGCACTGGAGTTGATTCCGTCCAATGTTCAATGCCAAAAGAAAAGCTATTTCTTGGCCATAGTGCTGCCAGAATGTCCAGAATGTCCAAGAAAATGATACAAGATTCAGATCCAAGAATATGTATCTGTGCCTTACATGAATATTCATAAAGACCTTGCTATATATAAAATAAAATAAACGAATAACACCTCAAAGTACTTATTGCTTTCATCTTATTATCTACGTGCCCATAAGGAGAATGGCCCTGGAATGACTGGACACCTCCTATGAAGGAAATCTTATCTTGTCTGTGCAGAGGTTCAGCTAATATAGAGGCTAAGCTAAAAAGTATTTCCAAAGGATCTAAAGAAAGGGGGGATGTGATGACCGGCATGGATAGAGGTCATCCTCTCATCCTCTCTCACTCAGTCTGAGTACTTTTAGCTGGGAGTTAAACAGCTTACCGACAGCAAGCTACAGCACAGTGCCCTGTGACCCTTCGTAGCCATGGTGGATCAGCCCTGTCTCAGCCCTGTGGAGAGCACCGTGCACGTTGTGTATGGTGCCCTATGCTGGAGCTGTGGCTAAGCAAGCCCTGTGGAGATTGTGCCCTGCCCCTTGGCAGCCGTGGGTCATTGGTCAGCTCTGTCTCAGCACTGTGGAGACACAAAGGGTCTGAGGAATGGGGGCTCGATGCAGACCGAAGGCCATGGTCTCTGGTTTCTGTTGGCCTGATAATCATGTTGCTCGTGGGGCTGTAAATCGAATTGGTCTCTGTGGAGTCGTGCCCCCTTGTCTCACATTCCTGGCATGCAGTCTGGCATACAGTCTCAATCATTTTTACGTTGTCCGGGGTGATGTTACAGACACTTAGCTTCTGTAAGTTAGTTGGGGAAAGGGAACCGGATCTTAAAATGTTACAAATCAAAGAAGAATTGAGCTAAATAGCTGTAACGCTGTGAACAATTAACACTACTTAGATCCTAATTCCATTTAATAAACAAACAATTCACATGTTGTGGACTGCTTACTGAGGCAAATCCTTCTAAGCCGGTGCAAATTCAGAGAAGGCGTCAGTCAGGATCTTACAGCAATCAGAGAACGTTATACATCAGAGTGGTGGAAGTGAGAAAGTGAGAAAATGCAACTAATCCGACACTAGATGGATGTTGTCCGGCAACCCAGAAATAGAAAATAGCGAGAGCAGGCAAAGAGGGTAATATAATGTCATAAATAAATACATGTGGATTGCGCTCTTTCCTCCGGACGTGGATGCCACTAAATCCGTACTTCTCTGTTCAAAGCAAACCACCTAAGTCACGGCAGATATTGTCTGCGAAACACAAAGCAAAGCGAGCTGCTGATCAGATGACCTAGATAAGGCAATGAAGAGAGCAATGTTATGCTGAGAAACTGAAGACAATAAACAGTGACATCATCCACTGCTTTGGAACTGGGCATCTCTTATAATTGGATACATGAGCCTTTCCTCATGTTTTTTTTCAACCATTTCTTATTCTGGATACACCCGCTATAGGAGAATATAATATATAGTACAGTATGTCATCGTTCCTTTAGGGATAAAGTGACTTCCAGTGAAAATCTGTTAAATCTGTCAAATCCTCCCTTGTCTTTCATAGAGAGGATGGAACAGGGACCTCTCAGATGGAGAGAGCATGGGACCAGAACTAATGAAGACATCCACAGTTCCTCTCAGGACAAAACAGACATTTACAAGGAGATATGAATATGGTTTTAATAAAAAGGCCATAATCGAGTGCTTGGTATCCATTGCTTTGTTCGAAAAAAAACATTCTCAAATGCCAAACCATCTTGTGAAAAATGTCTGCGATATGCAAGTCTTCACACGGATGACTGCACTCGCACACGCACACACGTACACGCACAAACACGTACACGCGCACACACGCACACACATACTCTCCGCCGTTGATAATGGCTGACCCTGGCCATGACCCCACTCTCCGAGGGTGTCTCAAGGGCAGTTTGGGATATGCAAAAACACATATCCAAAATAGGACAAATATAAGCACGCAGCACCCACACCCACACAGACTGATGCTATGGTGGAGAGGGCTGCAGGGGCAGATTGTCCATCTGGGAGTTCTGGCAAATGCTAGAAGGGCTCGACAATTTTTTTGTTGGTTGGGCTGGTTGAAATTGACACACACAAAATTGCCCCCCTGGGGGCACGTTTTGGTTTTTGGCCCAGCACTACACAGCTGATTCAAATAACCAACTCATCATCCAGCTTTGATTATTTGAATCAGCTGTGTAGTGCTAGGGCAAAAAAACGAAATGTGCACCCAGGGTGGGCCCCAGGACCGGGTTTGGGAAACCCTGATAGACAGCCCAAGAACATATAAATGTATGCATAAAGAGCACATTCTACATAGTCACCTCACTCAAAACTTGGACTGTGACTATACCAGAATCGCAATATTTTTGCCATGCCAAAAATGAAGGCGGTGTCCTAACATAATCGCATGGTGTACTTTTGCCGTAAAGCCTTTTTGAAATCGGACACTGTGGTTGGATTAACAAGAAGTTTATCTTTAAAATGGTGTATAATACTTATATGTTTGAGGAATTTTAATTATGGGATTTCTGTTGTTTGGCGCCCTGCAATTTCACTGGCTGTTGTCGAGGTGGGACGCTAGTGTCCCAATGATACCAGAGAGGTTAACTCGGGACTGGGAAATTAGATTTCAGTAAGTTCAAGACAGCTGGGAACTCTGGAAAAAACGAGCTCTGACGGGGAAAATACGTTTTTAACGGTCATCCAACTCGGAATTGTAAGTCAGGAACTCAGGCCTCTTTCTAGAGCTACAACCTGAAGATCACTGACGTCATCATTATTCAACCTTGTTTTTTCAGAGTTCCCGGTTGTCTTGAAAGCACCATAAATCCAGAGAATGCCATGACAAAATTTGATGACAAAATTTGCCCACGAAGGATCGCCAAGCCACCTTCCTGTTCAAGTGAGTACAGCACAACAAGGTGAGTCCAAAAATGTCTTGTATGCTGCTGCATAAATTATGTAATATGCCAGGGAGATATGTATACTGTAGCTAAGAAAGTCATTCTACGCATATGTTGTGTAGTAAGCTGTTAGTAGCCCATGTGCCTCACCCTAATAATTTGGTCTATTTTCCCCTCTTTATTTCAGCTACTGTTCTGACTTGATATTGTAAGAGCTTTTATTGTCTGCTTATATGCCCCCTTTATTTATACTACGGTTCTGACTTGTGTACAGGGAGAACACTGTGAGAACACTGTAAGAACGGCCCATGTTCTCAATTATGTTGCTGTACATTTCAAAAGTGCTGAACAAATAGTTATATTAACTACGTCCTTCCTAGCACGCTCAGTAATGTCTTCATCGAAAGTACGTATTATCCTCTTATCCTCTTGTCGTCCCCTTATGCCATAGGTTGTACAAATCTCAATTGTCAGTAGAAACCACATTTGTTTAAGCAAGTCAGCCATATCAGCAATGTTTTTTTTAAAGGCAGTAAATGAGGCTGAATGAACTGTTTTGCTGCCAGACAAGGCTCCGCTGATAGCCAGGTGTAGCAGTGGTAAGGTGTTGGGACTCTGCTAATGTTGATTAGTGGTGTGTTGTGGCTTTGCTGGCATTTTCTTTTGCCCCACCAAGATTTACATGCTAAAATCAGCACTGATATTGACAATGGAAAGAAGGGCACTCAACCAACGTGAGTCGAGGTGCAATAAAAAAATGTATCATCATTGAATAAATATTGATTATTAATTTATTTGTCTCCGTCAGGAGATCGTCCCACTCCTAAAAGTTAGGCTATGAAACGTAATACCGATAGTCTAATATAATGGGCCACGTGAATCTCTTTCTTAGGTGATTTTTGCGCATTTTGATATTGCCTATCCCTTACTTTATGTTCGATTCGGCTATACAGGAGTTATGTTCCGGATCAATTTGAGCCGGTACAGTAAGTATAGTAAACACAGACAGCAACAAGCAAAGTAAGTCCAGTTTTCTAAATGTTTCTGAGAATGTCCTCTTTCAGATGCTCTTTTCCCTGGGTTGATAGCCGCAACCGTTCAAATGTAAAAAGTCATAAATCCATCAGATCGTCGGTGATCCAACGTTGTAAATCATAATTTGTTAAAACACAGTTTTAGTTCAACGTCAAATCAGTGATGCTCAGCCTCTGATTTTTTTATTTCATGTTTTACAAGTTTGAGACCCGTATCTAGGAGAGTAGATGAAGGGACATGTCCATGATCCTTCATCTAGTATCATTTCAGTGATTCCATGGCTGGCAAGTCAGCTGCGTCACATACACCTAAAATAACATTGCGGGACTGTGATTGGGTTTGGGACCAGTTATGGCGGGAGCTGAAGTGAGACGGACAGAAAGCCAGCGGGAGCGGGCGGCTGATGTATGAAAATCTGCGGGAGCAGGCGGGATGAAGAAATCAGTCCGGCGCAGACCTCTACAGTACTATGGTGTCCGAAGATCAACAGTGGTGGAAGCCCATAGCTAGCTGGCTAACAGAACAGAGCTCTGGGAGAGGCCCAACCATTCAGAGCCCAATGAACCCAGACATACAGATGGATAGAGTATTAATCCATAGTGAACAAGGCAACACTTGACTTTAGGCCCCTTTTATGACGGGGCTCCCGAGTGACGCAGCTGTCTAAGGCACTGCATCTCAGTGCAAGAGTCGTCACCACGGTCTCTGGTTTGAATCCAGGCTGAATCACATCCGGCTGTGATTGGGAGTCCCGCAGAGCACAATCGGCCCAGCGTGGTCCGATTTTGGCCGGGGTAGGCTGTCATTGTAAATAAGTATTTGTTCTTAACTGACTTGCCTAGTTAAATAAAGGTAACATTTTTTATTAAATAATAATAATAAAATATGAAGGCGAATGCATCGTCAGATCCCTTATAGGCAGTCATGAACACGATGCAATGCTTATCTTCCTGTGTTTCACGTCTAGGCTACATTTCAGTTTTCTATGACGCCTAAAAGAAACACATGGGAAAACGTTGGCGGGAATTTCAACGTCAGGTGTGTATTTAGAAATCATGGAGATAATACAGGGCATTAGTGATTCTACTGAGAAAGCTGGTGAATGTGTCACCGTTTGCCCACGTGTGAAATGTGCTGTCGTCACAGATAACAGTAGAGGGAAGTCTCATACACACACACACTACAGTGAGGTCTCTGTGAGTGAAGCCTGAACATGTGTTGGCAGAGGGACTCCGCAATTTGCACTTTGACTCTGTCTGCAAAAAGACCGGGAGACGGAAAAGAAAGTAAAAAATGAGAGAACATTTTAGAAATCCCCTTTAGTGCATATGCCATTTTTACATGGACATTATGTGTTTGGGTAAAATAATGTTTGACTGCACTAACAGACTTAAAAATAGTGTGTTATTTTATAGAATGGCAGCAAAACTCTAATGCAGCTATTTTTCCAAATTCCTCAATTCAATTGAATAAAAGCCCTCAGTTGGAATCCACAACTGGTGCGGATAAGCGCTGTGGTTCAATCTGTATTGCTAGTATTCAATGTGAGTAGGCGCTAGCCAATGTGATGCGGGTTGGCTAGTTTTGACAAGGACCATTTATAGCCAAATCAAATAAATTAGGGGAAAATGTCAAATGCCTCTTTAATCTGCCATAATAATGGCATATAGGTCAGCAATGTTTGACATATGGCCCTTTCATTGGGTCTACACACTCATCCACACGCGCACGCACACGCGCACACACACACACACACACACACACACACACACACACACACACACACCCCAGACACCCCCTGGCAGGTAAACTAGAGGTCAGGGATTATCCAGGGATAGCCAGGGCCTTACACACTCCCTGTGTGTGCAAATCCACCCACCGCCGGCTGTGTTTATGAAAACATTCCCTAAAGCCCTTGCTAAATATCACATAGGCTTCCAAAACAGGACGTCATGCAGCGCAGAGCAGTGATTTGGTAGGGCTGTTTTTTTTTTAACGCGTCTGTCTGGCCTATTGAAAGAGAAAGTGTGTGTGTGTGTGTGCGTGTGCACGAATCTGTATGTCCATGTGAGTGTGAGATCCCTTTCAGACAATGTTACATCTACGTACAGTATGACGACTCTACAAACTTCATGCATTTCCTCTCTTGAGACACTCCGAGCCCTCAGGTGACGTTATTGACTCAATTGCTGCTTCTGTTTCCCTTCCTACCCGGCTTCCTTTTTTCTTCTTCATTGTTTCCGCGTGAATAAACTCCTGTCACTTAAATTCTCTGGCCCGCAGTACAAGTTTGCTTGAACTCCCTCCAAAAGTCACTGTCCGAGAAGCAATTCAATCAAATGTCACAGTGTCTGAATGGAATTGCCATTAATGGAAAGGACTAATTAGCTTCAGCTTGCCCCATTCTAAATATGAAATTGTTTTTTCATGTTATGATTTCTGTTACTGAACAGTTTAAACATATGTCATGATCGCTAACAGCATAAACATTTTGCTTCAAATCTTAGGACGTGTGTGATTCGGATGTTTTGTCTTTGAACCACTTATCTTGGTTTCTCCCAAAAAAATGCAAGTTTGCTCCAATTGTGCTGCATCCACTCACTACGGTAAAAACATTTTTTATTTTAATTTCACCTTTATTTAACCAGGTAGGTCAGTTGAGAACAAGTTCTCATTTACAACTGCAACCTGGTCAAGATAAAGCTAAGCAAAAATAAATAAATAAATAACAATATGTGGATGAGGTAGTTGGATGGGAAATTTACAAATGGGCTATGTACAGGTGCAGTGATCTGTGAGCTGCTTTGACAGCTGATGCTTAAAGTTAGTGAGGGAGATATTTAAAAAATATATATATATATATTTCACCTTTATTTAACCAGGTAGGCTAGTTGAGAACAAGTTCTCATTTGCAACTGCGACCTGGCCAAGATTAAGCATAGCAATTCGACACATACAACAACACAGAGTTACACATGGAATAAACAAAACATAGTCAATAATACAGTAGAACAAAAGAAAACAAAAAGTCTAAATACAGTGAGTGCAAATGAGGTAAGATAAGGGAGTTAAGGCAATAAATAGGCCATGGTGGCGAAGTAATTACAATATAGCAATTACACACTGGAATGGTAGATGTGCAGAAGATGAATGTGCAAGTAGAGATACTGGGGTGCAAAGGAGCAAGATAAATAAATAAATACAGTATGGGGATGAGGTAGGTAGATAGATGGGCTGTTTACAGATGGGCTATGTACAGGTGCAGTGATCTGTGAGCTGCTCTGACAGCTGGTGCTTAAAGCTAGTGAGGGATATGAGTCTCCAGCTTCAGAGATTTTTGCAGTTCGTTCCAGTCATTGGCAGCAGAGAAGTGGAAGGAAAGGCGTCCAAATGAGGAATATGCTTTGGGGGTGACCAGTGAAATATACCTGCTGGAGCGCGTGCTACGAGTGGGTGCTGCTATGGTGACCAGTGAGCTGAGATAAGGCGGGGCTTTACCTAGCAAAGACTTATAGATGACCTGGAGCCAGTGGGTTTGGCGATGAATATGTAGCGTGGGCCAGCCAATGACAGCATACAGGTCGCAGTGGTGGGTAGTATATGGGGCTTTGGTGACAAAACGGATGGCACTGTGATAGGCTGCATCCAATTTGTTGAGTAGAGTGTTGGAGGCTATTTTGTAAATGACATCGCCGAAGTCGAGGATCGGTAGGATGGTCAGTTTTACGAGGGTTTGTTTGGCAGCATGAGTGAAGGATGCTTTGTTGCAAAATAGGAAGCTGATTCTAGATTTAATTTTGGATTGGAGATGCTTAATGTGAGTCTGGAAGGAGAGTTTACAGTCTAACCAGACACCTAGGTATAGTTGTCCACATATTCAAAATCAGAAACGTCCAGAGTAGTGATGCTGGACGGGCGGGCAGGTGCGGGCAGCGATCGGTTGAAGAGCATGCATTTAGTTTTACTTGCATTTAAGAGCAGTTGGAGGCCACGGAAGGAGTGTTGTATGGCATTGAAGCTCGTCTGGAGGTTTGTTAACAGTGTCCAAAGAAGGGCCAGAAGTATACAGAATGGTGTCGTCTGGGTAGAGGTGGATCAGAGAATCACCAGCAGCAAGAGCGACATCCTTGACATCCTATACAGAGAAAAGAGTCGGCCCGAGAATTGAACCCTGTGGCACCCCCATAGAGACTGCCAGAGGTCCGGACAACCGGCCCTCCGATTTGACACACTGAACTCTGTCTGAGAAGTAGTTGGTGAACCAGGCGAGGCAGTCATTTGAAAAACCAAGGCTGTTGAGTCTGCCGATAAGAATGTGGTGATTGACAGAGTCGAAAGCCTTGGCCAGGTTGATGAATACGGCTGCACAGTATTGTCTTTTATCGACCAGCTGACCAGCTTGGAAACCAAATTGCATAGTGGAGAAGGTACTTTCTGTACCATATCTTGGATATAGTATGAGCTGATACACCAGCCTGAGGAACTGTCTTGACAGATTTGATTTAGTCTGTCTTCTTTGTGTGCTATTCTGTAGAGATACAATGTGTCATTTGTCATGTTTAGATATCTCCAGCACAAATTCCAATGCTCCCCGGTCTGTGTGGCAACTCTTAACTCCTGCAAGCTGTTTACAGCAGCATTATGGGCTGCGATGATCCGACTGTCACTGAGGACTGTCTTTTACTTTCAATTTCATCAGAATCTGTCAGCTTCTGTGTTGACTCTCTTTGGGAAAGTATGGCAAAAATAGAACCGATTTTTTTTGTGCATATTTCCTATCCCTCTGTCATCTCACTTTTTCTTGCTTTGTGAACTAACTTTGAGTGTACAGACTACCGAGACCACGGTACAGTAGTTCTGTTCTGCAGTAGAAATGCTTCCTGTTGTTGATGAGCTGAATAAATATCCATACATAGACATAAGCCCATCTCGTTAGAAATATGTCAGTATGTTGACATTTAACCATAGTAGCTATATGTCATTCAACGTGACATATTTGTTTTATAACACAGGAGATAGTCTGCCATACATAGGATCCTGAATATATATTCTAGGGTAGCTGGACATGGCAATTGTAAAGCAAATGGAGTGGAAAACATAACAAGTAGTGAGTAACTATGTGGTGGTTTAGCAGAGTGGGGACAAAGGGAAGGGGATGTTATGTTGTTGATTATGTTTCGGGTGTTTATTGTCTTGAAAAAAAGTATGTCATTTCTATTGGGCAAGGCAATGATTTATATGATCTGACAGGACAGATATATAACTGGAGGGTGCTGTTGGATTGGTATCAGTGCATTTGTTCAGTGCATTTCAGTTGAACGCTGATGCACCAGGGGTATTCAACTCTTATCCTACGAGGTCTGGAGCCTGTTTGTTTTCTGTTCTTGCTGAGACTTAATTGCCCTCACCGGGTGTCTGGTGTCCCAGGTCTAAATTGCTCCGTGATTAGGGGGGAACAATGAAAAAAAACAGTGGAACTGGCTTCGAGGTCCAGAGTTGAGTTTGAGGACACTACACCTAGAAGCTGCCACAAACACCCCTAGTCTTCAGTACATCCAGAACCTAACAAGTATAATTTTCTGAACACAAGTTGATAGGCAAATCATTGGAAAAATCTGACGTCTCAGATTTTCTCACAGAGATTCCAGAGAGTGTGCCGAGCTTGATAAAACGGATCCAGATGTGTGATCAAATCCACTCCTCTTTTCATAAAACCTCATTGGACCAACCCAGCTTGGTCCCAAATCTCTCCATGTTTGGCATGACAACGGCCATACGAGTTGGCTATAGCCTACAGCACAAACAGATCTGGGACCAAGGCAGTCTATTTGAAGAAAGATAATAACGAACAGTAAGAATTTCTCTGACTTGAACATTTTCACTCCCACTGTACTTTTCTGCCCAATGCATCACCTCGGGCACACTGCCTGCCCTCCAGGACACCTACAGCACCCGATGTCACAGGAAGTCCAAAAACATCATCAAGGACATCAACCACCCGAGCCACGGCCTGTTCACCCCGCTATTATCTAGAAGGCGAGGTCAGTACAGGTGCATCAAAGCTTGGACTGAGAGACTGAAAAACAGTTTCTATCTCAAGGCCATTAGACCGTTAAATAGCCATCTCTAGCCGGCTACCACCAGGTTACTCAACCCTGCACCTTAGAGGCTGCTGCCCTACATACATAGACATGGAATCACTGGCCACTTTAATAATGGAACACTAGTCACTTTAATAATGTTTACATACTCCTTTACTCATCTCATATGTATATACTATGTTCTAGTCAATGCAACATTGCTCATTCTAATATTTATATATTTCTTAATTCCATTCTTTTACTTTTAGATGTGTGTATTGTTGTGAATTGTTGTGAATACTACTGCACTGTTGGAGCTAGGAACACAACATTTCGCTACACCCACAATATAATCTGCTAAATATGTGTATGGGTTCAAACTGTGAGGTTGGTGAACAAGATGAACTGTAATACATTGACATCACCTGACCTTCTCTCTAATCAGTTCCAAATGTTATCTCACTATGGACAAAACCTTCACCCTGCAATCCACTCTACTTCCCTGTTAACAAGTGCATTTACCTAGCCCTGACCTTGCAGATATCGGATCTTGTTCACTAGGCACCAAACACAAGAAAATTACCCAAAAACAGGGAGGGACTGCTACCCAACTTGTCCAATAAGAAACGCACATTTTTGTTTTCTGTTGCGAAATGTTTAAAAATGTTTTCCATTGTGTGCCCTAATGAACAGGAGCCAGGTCTGTAAGCCTAGCTAAGTCAAGGGCCGGGGTTAAGGGTGCATCAAGGATTGGTCAGGCTCAGAGGTCAAGCCTGACAGATTTCATGCTTTAATTTGGACTGTCATGCTCTAGATTACCACTGGAGATGGAGAACTCTGAGTCAACCCAAGTAAGTCAACCTAGAACGATGCTGACTTTGCCAGGTTTTTCCTAACATGGTTTGTACAAATCTCAGGGTATGTATCGTTCATGACCCTTCGACAAGTCGTCATTGTATGTAATTACAGCATGCAAAGCTAGCAAAGTAATTATGTCATCGGTTCCATTTGAGAGAGGTTGGTAGTTCATTGAACATACCATATTTCATCGCCACAACTATTCAAAAAAACTCTACAAACATTGTTTCAGTTCAGTTGACTTGGGGTTTCAGTTCTTGCTTTCCTTTTTAGGTCACACGTTATTAACTTTAGGGTTAGGATAAGGATTAGGGTTAGGGTTACCGTGGCTTGCGAAACTATTCACCCCCCTTGGCATTTTTCCTATTTTGTTGCCTTACAACCTGGAATTAACATTGTTTTTTTTTTGGGGGGGGGGTTGTATCATTTGATCTACACAACATGCCTACCACTTTGAAGATGCAAAATATTTTTTATTGTGAAACAAACAAGAAATAAGACAAAAAACATAACTATTCACCCCCCAAAGTCAATACTTTGTAGAGCAACATTTTGCAGCAATTACAGCTGCAAGTCTCTTGGGGTATATCTCTATAAGCTTGGCACATATAGCCACTGGGATTTTTGCCCATTCTTCAAGGCAAAACTGCTCTAGTATCCTTCAAGTTGGATGGGTTCCGCTAGTGTACAGCAATATTTAAGTCATACCACAGATTCTCAATTGGACTGAGGTCTGGGCTTTGACTAGGCCATTCCAAGACATTTAAATGTGTCCCCTTAAACGACTCGAGTGTTGCTTTAGCAGTAAGCTTAGGGTCATTGTCCTGCTGGAAGGTGAACCTCCGACCCAGTCCCAAATTTCAGGTTTCCCTCAAGAATTTCCCAGTATTTAGCGCCATCCATTATTCCTTCAATTCTTTTCTTTTTTAATTATTTAAAAAAAAATGTTTTACCCCCTTTTCGTGGTATCCAATCGCTAGTAATTACTATCTTGTCTCATCGCTACAACTCCCGTACGGGCTCGGGAGAGTCGAAGGTCGAAAGCCATGCGTCCTCCGAAGCACAACCCAACCAAGCTTCTTAACACAGCGCGCTTCCAACCTGGAAGCCAGCCGCACCAATGTGTCGGAGGAAACACCGTGCACCTGGCCCCCTCGGTTAGCGCGCACTGCGCCCGGCCCGCCACAGGAGTCGCTGGAGTGCGATGAGACAAGGATATCCCTACCGGCCAAACCCTCCCTAACCCGGACGGCGCTAGGCCAATTGTGCGTCGCCCCACGGACCTCCCGGTCACGGCCAGCTGCGACAGAGCCTGGGCGCGAACCCAGAGACTCTGGTGGCGCAGCTAGCACTGCGATGCAGTGCCCTAGACCACTGCGCCACCCAGGAGGCCCCTATTCCTTCAATTCTGACCAGTTTCCCAGTCCCTGCCGATGAAAAACATCCCTACGGCATGATGCTGCCACCACCATGCTTCACTGGTGTTCTCGGGGGGATGAGAGGTGTTGGGTTTGCGCCAGACATAGCGTTTATCTTGATGGCCAAAAAGCTCAATTTTAGTATCATCTGACCAGAGTACCTTCTTCCATATGTTTGGGGAGTCTCCCACATGCTTTTTGGCGAGCACCAAACGTGTTTGGTTATTTTTTTTCTTTGAGCAATGGCTTTTTTCTGGCAACTCTTCCGTAAAGCCCAGCTCTGTGGAGTGTACGTCTTAAAGTGGTCCTATGGACAGATACTCCAATCTCCGCTGTAAGCTTTGCATTTCCTTCAGGGTTGTCTTTGGTCTCTTTTGTTGCCTTTTTGATTAATGCCTTGCCTGGTCTGTGAGTTTTGGTGGGTTTAATGATGCTCCATGGGATGTTCAAAGTTTCTGATAATTGTTTATAACCCAACCCTGATCTGTACTTCTCCACAACTTTGTCCCTGACCTGTTTGGAGAGTCCTTGGTCTTCATGGTGCCGCTTGCTTGGTGGTGCCCCTTGCTTAGTGGTGTTGCAGACTCTGGGGCCTTTCAGAACAGGTGTATATATACTGAGATCATGTGACACTTATATTGCACACAGATGGACTTTATTTAACTAGTTATGTGACTTCTGTAGGTTATTGGTTGCACCAGATCTTATTTAGGGGCTTCATAGCAAAGGGGGTGAATACATATGCACCCATCACTTTTCAGTTTTCCTTTTGTAATATTTGTACAATTTTTTCAAACAAGTTATTTTTTTCATTTCACTTCACCAATTCGGACTATTTTGTGTATGTCCATTTCATGAAATCCAAATAAAAATCCATTTAAATTACAGGTTGTAATGCAACAAAATAGGAAAAACGCCAAGGGGGGTGAATACTTTTGCAAGGCACTGTAGGGTTAGTCATTTTTTTTAAACTTTATGGTATCCGTTTCAGATGCAAAACGCTTCTTAACCTTTAGGCCAACCTTAGCGTAGTTTTTCCAAAGCATGGTGATGTATGACCCGCGATGCAGATCTTCTAGAAGATGTGTGAGGGGGTGGAGACTACAACTCTAGGCCCAGGGTGTGGGGGTTACCAAAGGGAGATGCCAAGCCAAGTAATCTAACATGTTTGATAAACTACATGTGGGTACACCATCAAGAAATGAAGGTAGGAGGAGGATGGCAGTATAGTTAGCCTATGCTTCAGACAAACTATACATTTCGGATCTAAAAGAACATTCCCTGGTAAAATCATCATCAGTTATTATCACATTCCATATAATTCATAGTAAGCCATTATTTGAAATATTCTTTGTGGTTAATATGAACACCCAGCCCTAACTCCATTTTCATCCTACTACTTATTCTAAATCAAGAGTTGCAAGATTATGTTGATGTCTTTCCGTGAACTTTCTGTCCTGCAGTATATTTCTGTTATCAAGGGGATTTGCTCAAAGTCAGTAAATAATTTTGTGGTGTTCCAAGACAGAGCAATGATGATCAAAGTTGTTCGTAACCCAGCTGGCTAATTATGTCATTTGAATTCAACAAATCAGTTTGACAAGAATTCAATGTATCCCAATTATGATCCATTTGTTAGGTGACGTCCTTACAACCTTAAGCCCTGCATTTAAAATGCTTAAAAGCTCCATATTTTAATCCACAATTCAACCTGAGTCTATCTGTTAGTTGACAAGAATGTGCCTAGGATAAAAAACAGAAAATAGCCCTTTGAGAGCAGAACAGAGGGGAGCAGTGCGGAGCACGCCAAACCCTTTGAGATACGATCACATCTCCACATTTACCAGGGCAGATCTGAATGTTCTTTCTCTCTGGGCCAAGCAGCCACCCAGAGGTTTAAAGGTCTAAAGCCGCCCACTTAGCAAGGCCCACCCTGGCCACTTCCTGTGGATGGCTGATCTCCCGTAGCACGTTGCTGGCCCGGGGTGAAAGTAAGACGAATCCGAGATCTGTTTGTGCTGTCTTCTGTGACAGTGAACATAGGAATTGGCAAGATTGCAGAAACAGATCTGGGACCAGGCTAGGGAGAATGGGGAGAACTGAGGAGAATGTGGGGGGGGCAGGTGTGTGACCTGGCCTGGGATGAGGCAGGAGTGAGCTGTCACTATGCCCTTGGCCTAGTGTGACTACACTGTTGGAGGGGAGATGTTATCGGCTGGCCCGTCCCGACAGGGGAGTCTGGAACGAGGGCAGTGGGCAGCACCTCTCAGGCTAATGACACTCCTTCCTTGCTCTCCCCTGGCTGGTAATTGTTGCCTTGGCTTACAGCCTTAGACCCAAGCCCTTTGTGGTGTTCCAAGAGGCAGGAGTCATGATCAAAGTTGTTCTTAACCCAGAAATAATCCGCTAGCTAATAAACAAGACTCTGGTTTCAGGTCTTTCAGGTGTGTGTGTGTGTGTGTGTGTGTGTGTGTGTGTGTGTGTGTGTGTGTGTGTGTGTGTGTGTGTGTGTGTGTGTGTGTGTGTGTGTGTGTGTGTGTGTGTGTGTGTGTGTGTGTGTGTCTGTGTCTGTGTGTGTGTGTAAAGCTTGCTCTTTTAAGTTGGACATAACACGGGCATTTAGGTTTACCTCAGCCTAGGCTGAGAGACCTGGCTCTGTGTCTGTGCAGATGTTGCCTGTCATGCAGACTTAGCGATGATCTCTGATGACTGATGTTGACTGCAGCACTAACACATTATACAATACAGTTTGTTCATTGGGGAGGATTGAGCTGTTCCATTTATTAGAAGATATACTGTGAGACACATCTTATCTTTGTGGGATTAGAGGAAGATCTAAGACAATCTGGAGAGAATAAAATGCACAAGCTACCCCAGCCATCCCAAAGATTCCACCGCTAGATACCAAGAGGCATGTCAAGGTGATGTAGAAAGAAAGGTATTTGAAGCGAAGAAACTGACCTTCATTGAGGTTCTTGGCAACACTTCACATTAGGTTGCTTTAGTACAGCAAGGTTTCCCAAACTCAGTCCTCAGTCCACGTTTAGTTTTTTGCCCGAGCACTACACAGCTGATTCAAATAACCAACTCATAATTAAGCTTTGATTATTTGCAACAGCTGTGTTGTCCGAGGACAAAAAAACGGACTGAGGACTGAGTTTGGGAAAACCTGTAGTACAGTACAGTACAGTCATGGTCGGATGATATAGATATAACTGTTTATTTGTGAGCTTTGTTTACACTTGTGTCTGCTTTTCAAAGACGAGACACAAATTCCATCTTTCACAGAAAGGCTTTTTCTGTCCACAAGCTCTGATGAGCAACAGCCCTCCAGCTCTGCTATAGCTGAAGTCTATCTGAACAAACAGAACTACACAAAGTAGGTCGAAAAATACAGCTTGTGCAATATGGTAATAATAGGAAGTAAGGTGCTTTGATGTGAACTCTAAATAGGCTAATATTGGATGGCATTTTAAAATCAAACCGATATATTTTATTAGGTTGTCCAACTGTCATTTCAGACAATGCCTTTTTCTCCCCAATTTCGATCTTGTCTCATCGCTGCAACTCCCCAACGGGCTCGGGAAGCGAAGGTCAAGTCATGACCCGCAAAACCGCGTTTCTTAATACCTGCCCATTTAACCAGGAAGCCAGCCGCACCAATGTGTCGGAGGAAACACTGTTCAACTGACGGCCGAGGTCAGAATGTAGGCGCCTGGGCCGCCACAAGGAGTCCCTAAAGAGCAATGAGCCAAGTAAAGCCCCACCGGCCAAACCCTTCCCTAACCCGGACGATGCTGGACGATGCTGGACCAATTGTGCACCGCCCGATGGGACAACCGATCACGGCCGGTTGTGATCCAGCCCAGGATCGAACCCGGTTCTGAAGTGACGCCTCTAGCACTGCGATGCAGTGTCTTAGACCACCGCGCCACTCGGGAGCCCCTCATCTTAGATTCAGCTGAACACCAAGCTGCTTCTTGCGATTGAAAGTTTTCATGAAGTGTTGCCTGTATTTGTGAAACAAATAAAAAAAAGCTGCTATATATACAGCTAATATGAATAATTTAGTTTGAAATAAATTGAGCATGTGTGTGTGCATGCACGCAAACACACACAAACACACACAAACACAGGCACAGAGGCCTCCATTATGATAGACAGTGGTGGTGTGAGTCAATTTATGACTCTGTGTGTCACACAAATATGCCCACACATTCTGTGTCACCACTGTGTCTCTGTCTGGCATATGTGGTCTTAACTTCTTATGGCTGCAGGGGCAGTATTGAGTAGCTTGGATGAAAGGTGCCCAGAGGTGCCCATAGTAAACTGCCTGCTCCTCAGTCCCAGTTGCTAATATATGCATATTATTATTAGTATTGGATAGAAAACACTCTGAAGTTTCTAAAACTGTTTGAATGATGTCTGTGAGTATAACAGAACTCATATGGCAGGCAAAAACCTGAGAATAAATCCAAACAGGAAGTGGGAAATCTGAGGTTGGTCGATTTTCAACCCATCCCCTATTGAATAAACAGTGGGATTTGGATCTGTTTGCACTTCCTACGGCTTCCACTAGATATAAAGTCTGTAGAACCTTGTCTGATGCCTCTACTGTGAAGTGGGGCCAAAGGAGACAGGAATTAGTCAGGTCTGCCATGAGGTGACCATGCTCTGACCATGCGCGTTCACATGAGGGGGAGCTCTGTTCCATCGCACATCTGAAGTCAATGGTATTCTCCGGTTGGAACGTTATTCAAGATTTATTTAAAAACATTCTAAAGATTGATTCAATACATCGTTTGACATGTTTCTACTGACTGTTACGGAACTTTTTGACATTTCGTCTGCTATTAGTGAACGCGCTTCCTGACTTTGGATTTGTTTACCAAACACGCTAACAAAAATAGCTATTTGGACATAAATGATGGACATTACCGAACAAAACTAACATTTCTTGTGGAAGTGGGAGTCCTGGGAGTGCATTCCGACGAAGCTCAGCAAAGGTAAGTGAAGATTTATAATACTATTTATGAGTTTTGTTGACTGCACAACTTGGCGGGTAACTGTATGGCTTCCTTTTGTGGCTGAACGCTGTTCTCAGATGATTGAATATTGTGCTTTTGCCATAAAGCTTTTTGAAATCTGACACAGCGGTTGCATTAAGAACAAGTGTATCTTTAATTCTATGTAAAACATGTATCTTTCATCAAAGTTTATGATGAGTATTTCTGTTATTTGACGTGGCTCTCTTCAATTTCTCTGGATATTTTGGAGGCATTTCTGAACATGGCGCCAATGTAAACTGAGGTTTTTGGATATAAATATGAACTTTATCAAACAAAACATATATGTATTGTGTAACATGAAGTCCTATGAGTGTCATCTGATGAAGATCATCAAAGGTTAGTGATTCATTTTATCTCTATTTCTGCTTTTTGTGACTCCTGTCTTTGGCTGGAAAAATGGCTGTGTTTTTCTGTGATTTTGCGGTGACCTAATATAATCGTTTGTGGTGCTTTCGCTGTAAAGCCTATTTGGAATCAGACACTTTGGTGGGATTAACAACAAGATTACCTTTAAAATGGTATAAGATACATATATGTTTGAGGAATTTAATTATCAGATTTCTGTTGTTTGAATTTGGCGCCCTGCACTTTCACTGGCTGTTGTCATATCATCCCGTTAACGGGATTGCAGCCATAAGAAGTTTTAACAGTCCACCCAAAGAGTGCACAAAGCTCAATCTTCCTAGTGATAGTGAAAAACATGATCCTTTTTCTCTTTCTATCCATTTCCCCTGCTCAGTTCAGCGAACTGGGATATTGTAGAACAGGGTTCCCTAATTGGCGGCCCGCGGGTGGTTTTATTGGCCCCCCAAGTTTTCTGAGCACCAAAAAAAATAAGAAATCAGCTCCAAATGATTTTAATTTTGGAAATATGTTTACAAGTATTCTCACGCATACTAGAGAGAAACGTGATCGTAAACATTATATCTGTTCGGGCTTCTTGGTGTCAATTTGCAGTTTACAAATGATTTGTAATTATGTTCCGAACCCCCCCAATCATCTGCTTAAGAAAACATCAGCCTGCGTCTAGTTGCTGATCCCTGTTGTGGAACATCTTCAATATGTTCATTGTATGACATTGTGTCACAGAGAACATATGATTTACTTGCAGGAAATAACCAACCCCTTTGCACACATATCCTGGAAGATATATAGTGGGTGTATCTACAGACAAACAGATACTGTAGTAGTGTGTCTATACTGTACTGTAACCCACCACAAGAGCACTGAACACACACCTGTTTCCACTTACACTACATACCAGAATCTTACTTACTTAAGCCAATAAAAACTCGTATTCTGTTTGAAATATTGTACTGTAAATGCATAAGCAATCAGCTCACAATTGTCCCTCCTAAGTTCAAGAATGTTAATAATTTCCCACTCTGTGTTGAGGGATTTTAGAAAGTGAAAATGTGCAGTCTTTCACAACAACAAACTTCTATTTGGGTTCTCTTTGATGAGCAACAGTTAAAAGGACTTCACATGAATATTCGTAAGCATATGCAGGCCTATCTGACTGCAATGGGTGAAGGAATACCATTCATGCTACTGTTTTAGGAAAATGTATCAAGGAATTCCTTACTTTCCCTCTTTTCTCATATTTCTCTAAGTATAATCGCCTACATCAATAAAGATGTACGCTAACGTTCAGACATCTCTAGATCACAAAGATGAGACTTCCCATTGCCATTACTGTTTCCAGCAACTCTTTTTGATTTCAGTTTCCATTTTAAGAGCAAGATCTGAAGCCAGGCAACTGTACCAGGGCACAACCCAAAACAATTAGCCAAACCAAGCCCATGACAGACACGTGAAGTTGTGTCGCTGGTGCTGTGAACACAACTAGTTTGCCTGAAACACAACTAGGCCTACACCCTGAATGCTCATAGTTCCTATTATGAGTGACACGTTGCTTTCATCCCCACCTGACTCGAACATGGGCTCCCCAATGTGCCCATCCCAAGTCTGGGGTTCAGGCCTAACTCACGAGCCCCCTGTCACGACCATCATCACAGATAAAACAAAAGGCAGACAACCACCCACTATATTTCTTCTGATGTACTATCCAGCTGCCCACATTGGGTTCTGTGTTGGCAGGGAAGAGCGAGAGTGTGTGTGTGTGTGTTCGTGTTGGCAGGGAGGAGCGTGAGGATTATTGCCAGCCGAGGCAGAGGAAATGAAATATTTATATACTAGACTGACGCTCTGCTCAGCGGTGGCAAACAAAACCCCATTATATAGGATAGGGTTAGCACTGCTAGCCTGGTTAAACCACCACACTGAATGCCCCATCAATGGCGATACTGGTAGTCTAGTTTAACCAGTCTGAATGCTGCACTCAATAGTGATACTGCTCTCCTGGTTAAATCAGACTGAATGCTGCACTCAGTGGTGAGCCCTGAAGCACAAGCTCTATTGATGCATTTGTTTGTATAGCTGTTACGATATTGGTTTGAAAATTGATCAATTGTTTGTTTTTTTGTTCAATAATGGCCAAACCCGAAAAGGAACAAAATGCAGCAAAACGAGATCATTCCAAGAGACCAGTCTGTTGGGTCAGAAATAAAAGGCCTTTGAAAATGGTTTCTAACTCTTCAGTGAGGGACCATGGATTGCTGAAAGGGCCGTATGCCGTGTCAACAGAAAGCTGCCTGGCTGTGCGTGGCAGCAGTAATGGGAGCTCTACTCTAACTCCAAACAAAGGTGTGACTGTGGTGTGTGGATGCTCGGCTAGTTAATCCCAATGCCGTAGAGAATGGAGGAGAGGGATTAACCCATGGTCCCTCACTGAAGAGTTTAACCCTAGTGTCCCCGAGGACGGTCCCTTTCTGAAGAAACCCCATGTTGAATTGGGGAGCCTTGCTCTCTCTCTCTCTCTCTCTCTCTCTCTCTCTCTCTCTCTCTCTCTCTCTCTCTCTCTCTCTCTCTCTCTCTCTCTCTCTCTCTCTCTCTCTCTCTCTCTCTCTCTCTCTCTCTCTCTCTCTCTCTCTCTCTCTCTCTCTCTCTCTCTCTCTCTCTCTCTCTCTCTCTCTCTCTCTCTCTCTCTCTCTCTCTCTCTCTCTCTCTCTCGGGGATCCCCTCTTCTTCATTGTCCCATCATGAAGGCCAGCTGTCATTGTCCTCAGGAGGATGAAGGGATGAAGGAGGAAAAGAAAGCATTGAAGGGCACATCCATCTGTGTCTGTCAGCTCCCGGTGTGTTTTAAAGAGATGGACCCCCTCACTGTGGAACTCAAATGACTTCAGGGCAATAAGGGGGGGTCTAAGTTGGGGATCTAAGGGGGATCAAATGGCTTTATCACCTCTAAATGAGATGCAATTAGTCTTGATTTAGGTTTGTTTTCTTACAGTCATGACTGACTTTGTTAAAAAATGTAGATAATAAGACAGGGAAACTCCGGCATTGACATGACTAAGCATGGCCCATTGACAAACATGACTAAGCATGGCCCATTGACAAACATGACTAAGCATGGGCCATTGACAAACATTAGTAAGCAAGTGCATGTCAACGTGTATAACGTGTCTAACTATTGCGTCATGCTTAGCTAAGTGATCTTGGTCCCATTGATTACAGGTTCAATACCAATGTGTAACGGCATTCCTCCTCCTCTTCATACGAAGAGGAGGAGTAGTGATTCGACCAAAGTGCAGCGGGGTGTGAATTCATAATGATTTATTAGACAAGACAAAAAACGAACTAACTTGAATAACTAACAAAATAACAAAACGGAGTAGACAGACCTGGACATGCGAACTTACATAAAACGAAGAACTCACGAACAGGAAAATGACTACACAAAAGAACGAACGTACAAACAAACCGAGACAGTCCCGTGTGGCGCGACCAACACAGACACAGGAGACAATCACCCACAAACAAACAGTGTAAAAACACCTACCTTAATATGGCTCTCAATCAGAGGAAATGAAAACCACCTGCCTCTAATTGAGAGCCATATCAGGTCACCCTAAACCAACATAGAAACAGAAAACATAGACTGCCCACCCAAACTCACGTCCTGACCAACTAACACATACAAAAACTAACAGAAAACAGGTCAGGAACGTGACATAACCCCCCCCTTAAGGTGCGAACTCCGGGCGCACCAGCACAAAGTTTAGGGGAGGGTCTGGGTGGGCATCTGACCACGGTGGTGGCTCAGGCTCTGGGTGAGGTCCCCACCCCACCATAGTCAATCCCAGCTTACGTTTCCCCCTACGACTGACCACCCTCCTATTCCACCCACTTGATTTCTTGGGTAACATCGAGACAAGGGGCAGCACCGGGACAGAGAGATAGCTCGAAACAAAGAGGTGGGTCAGGATAGAGAGGTAGCTCAGGATAGAGGGGCAACTCCGGACTGAAGGGCAGCTCCGGACAGAGAGACAGCTCTGGACTGAGGGGCAGTTCTGGATGGCTGGCTCTGGACTGGGTGGCAGCTCCGGACTGGGTGGCAGCTCCGGACTGGGTGGCAGCTCCGGACTGGGTGGCAGCTCCGGACTGTAGGGCAGCTCATGACTGTAGGGCAGCTCATGACTGTAGGGCAGCTCACGACTGTAGGGCAGCTCACGACTGTAGGGCAGCTCACGACTGTAGGGCAGCTCACGACTGTAGGGCAGCTCATGACTGTAGGGCAGCTCATGACTGGAGGGCAGCTCATGACTGTAGGGCAGCTCATGACTGTAGGGCAGCTCCTGACTGTAGGGCAGCTCCTGACTGTAGGGCAGCTCCTGACTGGCTGGCGGCTCTGGCAGCTTCTGACTGGCTGGCGGCTCTGGCAGCTCCTGACTGGCTGGCGGCTCTGGCAGCTCCTGACTGGCTGGCGGCTCTGGCAGCTCCTGACTGACGGACGGCTCTAATGGCTCGGGACAGACGGGCGGCTCTAATGGCTCGTGGCAGACGGATGGCTCAGAAGGCGCTGGGCAGACGGATGGCTCAGAAGGCGCTGGGCAGACGGATGGCTCAGACGGCGCTGGACAGATGGATGGCTCAGACGGCGCTGGACAGACAGATGGCTCAGACGGCGCTGGGCAGACAGATGGCTCAGACGGCGCTGGGCAGACAGATGGCTCCGACGGCGCTGGGCAGACAGATGGCTCCGACGGCGCTGGGCAGACAGATGGCTCCGACGGCGCTGGGCAGACAGATGGCTCCGACGGCGCTGGGCAGACAGATGGCTCAGACCTGCTGAGGCGCACAGTAGGCCTGGTGCGTGGTACCGGAACTGGAGGTACCGGGCTGAGGGCACGCACCTCAGGGCGAGTGCGGGGAGAAGGAACAGTGCGTACAGGGCTCTGGAGACGCACAGGAGGCTTGATGCGTGGTGCCGAAATTGGAGGCACTGAGCTTGAGACACGCACCACAGGGAGACTGCGTGGAGGAGGAACAGGGCTCTGGAGACGCACTGGAAGCCTGGTGCGTGATGTAGGCACTGGTGGTACTGAGCTGGGGCGGGAAGGTGGCGCCGGATATACCGGACCGTGCAGGCGTACTGGCTCCCTTGAGCACTGAGCCTGCCCAACCTTACCTGGTTGCATGCTCCCCGTAGCCCGTCCAGTGCGGGGAGGTGGAATAACCCGCACTGGGCTGTGTTGGCGAACCGGGGACACCATGCGTAAGGCTGGTGCCATGTACACCGGCCCGAGGAGACGTACTGGAGGCCAGATATGTTGAGCCGGCTTCATGGCACTTGGCTCAATGCTCACTCTAGCCCTACCAGTGCGGGGAGGTGGAATAACCCGCACCGGGCTATGCACACGTACAGGAGACACCGTGCGCTCTACTGCGTAACACGGTGTCTGCCCGTACTCCCGCTCTCCACGGTTAGCCTGGGAAGTGGGCGCAGGTCTCCTACCTGCCCTAGACCCACTACCTCTTAGCCCCCCCCCCAAGAAATTTTTGGGTTGTACTTGCGGGCTTTTCGGGCTTCCGTGCTAGACGCGTCCCCTCATAACGCCGGTTCCTCTCTCCGGTTTCCTCCGCTCTCCGAGCTGCCTCCAGCTGTTCCCATGGGCGGCGATTCACTTCAACTTTAGCCCATGGTCCTTTTCCTTCCATGATTTCCTCCCAAGACCAGAAATCCTGCTTCGTGCGCTGTCCGTTAACCCGCTGCTTGATCTGGGTTTGGTGGGTGGTTCTGTAACGGCATTCCTCCTCCTCTTCATACGAAGAGGAGGAGTAGTGATTCGACCAAAGTGCAGCGGGGTGTGAATTCATAATGATTTATTAGACAAGACAAAAAACGAACTAACTTGAATAACTAACAAAATAACAAAACGGAGTAGACAGACCTGGACATGCGAACTTACATAAAACGAAGAACTCACGAACAGGAAAATGACTACACAAAAGAACGAACGTACAAACAAACCGAGACAGTCCCGTGTGGCGCGACCAACACAGACACAGGAGACAATCACCCACAAACAAACAGTGTAAAAACACCTACCTTAATATGGCTCTCAATCAGAGGAAATGAAAACCACCTGCCTATAATTGAGAGCCATATCAGGTCACCCTAAACCAACATAGAAACAGAAAACATAGACTGCCCACCCAAACTCACGTCCTGACCAACTAACACATACAAAAACTAACAGAAAACAGGTCAGGAACGTGACACAATGGGTGTTAATGCAGTGCAACGGCGCCAGGGTGGAACAATAACAGACTAGCCACGCGAAAGAGAACTGAACACTAACAGCTCTTTTGTGAAAGTGTGAAAGAGCCGTGTTTTCCATAGGCAGGTCAGGCGAGGTCAGTAGTGCTACGGGCATGGATCTGTATAGAACCAACTGACTTGTACAAATCAAATTCATTGTGTAGATATTGGCTACGTTCCAATATCCATACCCGGCATACCACTTCACACTTCCTACTGCGTGGTTTGCTAGTGTGGATTTCAGAATAGAGCAGAATCCTCTATAAGTCAGTCCCTGTGAAGAAGATATGTGTTGTATTAACTAGACTGATGTAAATGTGCTGTGCATCAGCAAATTGAATACCACTGACACTATCATGTAAACCGCTGTGAGATAGCTAATTCATAACAACAGAAGAATTTGAGAATCTGCCCTGTAACTATTTGACAGGACAGCATGATCCACTTTTTGAATTACAAGAAGAGAATATGTATATCAAATCAAATTGTATTTGTCACATGCGCCGAATACAACAGTTGTAGACCTTACCGTGAAATGCGTACTTACAAGCCCTTAACCAACAATCCAGTTCTAAGAAAATAGAGTTAAGAAAATATTTACTAAATGAACAAAAGTAAAACATTTAGAAATAAAGTATCACAATAAAATAATAATAATGAGGCTATATACCAGGGGGTACCGGTACTGAGTCAATGTGCGGGGGTACAGAAGTCGAGGTAATTTGTACATGTAAGTAGGAGTAAAGTGACTATGCATAGATAATAAACAGCGGGAAGCTTGTCCCCAGTGATGTTCTGGGCTGTAAGCACTACCCTCTGTAGCGCCGAGCAGTTGCCATACCAGGCAGTGATGCAAACGGTCAGGATACTCTCGATGGTGCAGCTGTAGAACTTTTTCATGATCTGTACCAAGGCCAAATCTCAGTCTCCTGAGGGGGAAAAGACGTCGTTGTGTACTCTTGACGACTTTATTGGTGTGTTTGGATCATGATAGTTTGTTGGTGATGTGGACACCAAGGAACTTGGAACTCTCGACCCGCTCCACTACAGCCCCGTCGATGTGAATGGGGGCCCTGCTTTTCCTGTAGTCCACAACCTTCTCCTTTGTCTTGCTCACGTTGAGGGAGAGGTTGTTTTCCTAGCACCACACTGTCAGGTCTCTGACCTCCTCTCTGTAGTCTGTCTCATCATTGTCGGTGGTCAGGCCTACCACCGTTATGTTGTCAGCAAACTTAATGATGGTGTTGGAGTCGTGCTTGGCCATGCAGTCGTTGGTGAACAGGGAGTACAGGAGGGGACTGAGCAAGCACCCCTGAGGGACCCCCGTGTTGAGGATCAGCGTGGCAGATGTGTTGTTGCCTACCTGTACCACCTAGGTGCGGCCCGTCAGGAAGTTCAGGATCCAGTTGCAGAGGGAGGTGTTTAGTCCCAGGGTCCTAGGAGAATATATGGAGAACATAATATGTTCATTAATATGTTCATTAATCATGTACCTTATGGCAGGCCTCCAAAGATGGAGAGACAGGGAGAGTGAGAGAGGAGCTGGCTGGGGCCACCGCTAGCTATCTCATTTAGACTGACTACACCTGTACTTTTTTTATGAGAGACTGAGAGGGGACGGCAACAACAGAGCCTCTTCACAGAGCTCATTCTTCTCACAGCTGTAGAGGACTGTTCTGTAGGTGGTCCCTTTCCCCACACACACCTGCTTGAATGTGGATAACCGGGCCTTCACCACGCTGTGCTGAGCAGAGCAGCTGCAGCACAATAGCAGGGCTGATATTTAGAGCTGGGTCTGACATCGTTTAACACCCATGCTTTAACAGTATCACTGCATGAAAGGTATTTGTGCGGTTTGGCCCCTGGCAGGTAATGTCAGCCGTATGCCATAGCCTTGTGGAGTGAGGCTAAGGCGGGCGATCAAAACACATTGCTGATAAGGCTAATGTTGGAGCTGATTGACGGCAATAGAGATCCAATAGAGATAATTCCACATATGTGACTGGCTCTGACAAACAGACGCTTGAGGGGGCAACATCTCAATGTAGATGTTACATTTCATCATAGTAGGCTGACCTAACGTGTTAGTAATGTGTGGTGGATGTCATGATGTGGTTGACTCAACTCGAGTGGTTAGGGGTTGGAGGGGGGTGTCCATGGCCACCTGTTTCCCCGACTCTGGTCACCATAGAGGTCTGTCTCGGTCTAAGCCCTGTGGCCCAGTGGGTGTTGTCCACACCCCTCCCTACCTGGAAGTGAGTTATACTGTCAGCAGCTTCTGTGAGTGGCCGGATCCTACCCTTTCATCCTGGGATGACGACTGAGAGGTCGGGAAAGACTGGGAGAGCATTCCCGGCTCCACCTCTCCACCCACTTTACAATCAACGCTTAGTCAATGAGCAATGGTTGGTCATGGGACACATTGAACTTATCATGCTACTTCAATGGAAATGAACCTCCTATTGGTAGTGGTGAGAGGTTAGCATGTCTTAGGCCTAGGATTCTGCTTATGTTTTCGACATTTTGGCAGGCTATTTGTAAGTCAACATCTCTATAATTAGATAAAGTACCTGTCAAAAGTTTGGATATGTCTACTGATTCAAGGGTTTTTCTTTATTTGTACTATTTTCTACATTGTAGAATAATAGTGAAGACATCAAACTATGAAATAACACATATGGAATCATGTAGTAACCAAAAAAGTGTAAAACAAATCAAAATATATTATATATTCTTTATTTCTTCAAAGTAGCCACCCTATGCCTTGATGACAGCTTTGCACACGCTCTCAACCAGCTTCACCTGGAATGTTTTTCCAATGGTCTTGAAGGAGTTCGCACATATGCTGAGCACTGCTTTTCCTTCACTCTGTGGTCCAACTCGTCCCATATCATCTCAATTGAGTTGAGGTCAGGTGATTGTGGAGGCCAGGTAATCTGATGCAGCACTCCATCACTCTCCTTGTTGCTCAAATAGCCCTTACACGGCTGGAGGTGTGTTTTGGGTCATTGTCCTGATGAAAAACAAACGATAGTCCCACTAAGCGCAAACTAGATGGGATGGTATATCGCTGCAGAATGCTGTGGTAGCCATGCTGGTTAGGTATGCCTTGAATTCTAAATAAATCACAGACAGTGTCACCAGCAAAGATCCCACAGCTTCACACGTCCTCCTCCGTGCTTCACAATGGGAACCACACATGCAGAGATCATCCATTCACTTACTCTGCATCTCACAAAGACATGGCGATTGGAACCAAAAGTCGCAAATTTGGACTCATCAGACCAAATGACAGATTTCCACCAGTCTAATGTCCATTGCTTGTGTTTCTTGGCCCAAACAAGTCTCTTCTTATTATTGGTGTCCTTTAGTAGTGGTTTCTTTGCAGAAATTCGACCATGAAGGCCTGATTCACACAGTCTCCTCTGAACAGTGGATGTTGAGATGTGTCTGTTACTTGAACTCTGTGAAGCATTTATTTGGGCTGCAATTTCTCAGGCTGGTAACTCTAATGAACTTATGCTCTGCAGCAAAGGTAACTCTGGGTCTTCCTTTCCTGTGGCAGTCCTCATGAGAGCCAGCTTGATCATAGCGCTTGATGGTTTTTGTGACTGCACTTGAAATGATCTGCATTGACTGACCTTCATGTCTTAAAGTATTGATGGACTGCAAATTTGAGCTCTTCTTGCAATAATATGGACTTGGTCTTTAACCAAATAGGGCTATCTTCTGTATACCACCCCTACCTTGTTACAACACAACTGATTGGCTCAAACACATTAAGAAGGAAAGAAATTCCACAAATGAACTTTTAAGAAGGCACACATGTTAATTGAAATGCATTCCAGAGCTGCTTGATGGAGCTGGTTGGGAGAATGCCAAGTGTATGCAAAGCTGTCATCAAGGCAAAGGGTGGCTACTTTGAAGAATCTCAAATACAAAACATATATTTTGATTTGTTTTACACTTGTTGGGTTACTACATGATTCCATATGTGTTATTTCATAGTTTGATGTCTTCACTATTATTCTACAATGTAGAAAATAGTACAAATAAAGAGAAACCCTTGAATGAGTAGACGTATCCAAACTTTTGACTGGTACTTTATCTAATTATAGAGATGTTGACTTACAAATAGCCTGCCAAAATGTTGGAAACATAAGCAGAAACGTAGGCCTAAGACATGCTAACCTCTCACCCCTACCAATAGTTGTGGAGGTTAGCATGGGGTATAATTTTGACCCTCTGTAACTTTGTCACTCATCATTATTCATAATTAATTCTGGATTATCCGTAATCATGGTAGCATCCACATTAATGTGGAAGTGTTTAGAAACATATGCTATTCTTATTTATAATTAAAGTGACACAATACATTATTTACCATTAATTTCTATTGGGCACAAAATGATCTGAAACACAACCAAAACAAACTGCAAATGCATCCAACAAGTTTGTAGAGTCACAGTGTCACGTTCGTCATATGAAGGAGACCAAGGTGCAGCGTGGTATGCGTATATTCTTCTTTTAATTAAAGAAAGAACACTGAACAAACTAACAAAACGAACGAACCGTGACGCTATATGAATAGTGCAGACAGGCAACTAAACATAGAATAAGAACCCACAAACACCAAAGGGAAATGGCTACCTAAATATGATCCCCAATCAGAGAACGACAAACAGCTGCCTCTGATTGGGAACCATATCAGGCCACCATAAACATACAAATACCTAGACAATACAAAACCCCTAGACAATACAAAACCCCTAGACAATACAAAAACTAGCGTATCCACCCTAGTCACACCCTGACCTAACTAAAATATAAAGAAAACAGAGATATCTCAGGTCAGGGCGTGACACACAGGCTTGATGTAGTCATTGTGTGCTAGGAATATGGAACCAAATACTAAACTTGATTACTTTATTTATAAGAATCTTTAGGAGTGTCATTCATTTTGACCCCTACCTTTGAAATACATTTTTTATTCAACCAAAAAAAATTCTCTGAGCAATTGTATTAGTGTAAAATAATATAATTTCCCACTTTTTTGCATACAATATACTGTAGCTCAGTATTGGAATTATTTATTTTATACAGTCATTGTTGGTCTTTATCAAGGGTGTCAATAATTTGGGACTCGACAGTAGAGCGTATTTTCTATATTTGCGTATTAGGTTCGAGTGCAGGACTCAGATGTTTACTTTATCACGTATAGTCGAGCGGTTACGGCTGGGTTATTAATAATTGTGGGCGGCTGCGGATGAACAAACAGCTGACCACTCGAAGGCGCGCCTCACACTTTGAAAACCTCCGCTCTACCTTTGCTCTCCCTTTTTGCTTGCTTTGTCACATAAACCGAAATTAGGCAAACGTGCTAAGATGTCATCAACCGGGAAATGGCGGTGCGATTTCTATCTATTGTTTAAGTGATCATACACCACAGAAAGATGATCAATATGCCTAATGCAACATGACAATCTATAAAATAACACATTTAAATCAATTGCTTCAACCTGCATCTATTCAACCTCAATAACATGCTCATAAAGTATCTCAGCCCCCTGCCAGCACAGCCCTGTGTTAGGCGACTAGTGTATGTGTGTCTGTGTGTCTCTGTGGATCAGACGTCCCAGGCCAGGGAGTGGGACATCACTAGTCTTCCTTATATGGGCTCGAGCAGGGCGAGCAGCAGAGCCTGTATAACCAAGCCCTAGTAACCCTGTCCCTTTTATTTACATGTGTGTATGTGCATGCATGACTGTGCGTGTGTGTCTGTTTGTGTGTGTGGCGGGCACCACTGTGGAAAATCTACCCTGGCTATCAGTTGCTGCTTTGATATATGTTCCAGGGATATACTATAAAGTCCAGATACTTTGACTGTCTCTACTGTCTCTCAGACAGCCATCTTGATTTATCATGTCATCTGTGCTGAGACTAACTGAACTTACTGAAGTCAGACAGCAGCAACAGTAGCAGCAGCAGTCAAGTATGAGCTATGATTTGCCCCGTTTTCTTTTTTTTTTCTCATAACCTGGGTGGTATTGTGAGAAATGTGTTTTTCGAACTGTCATTGTTTAATGGAACTGTTTTATCAAACTATAATTCCCATAAAGCCATGCTTCTCCTCTTTCTAGCATCGTAGGCAATCTCACATAGCATACATAGCAGCTGATTTGTTCAGTTTTGTCTGTTTTTTTGTTTTGTATCTAGCATTTCATGTAGTGTGTACAGGCCATGTGAAATAATAATTTTCTATACGGTGTCAATATTAAGACAATCACACATCCATGGAAGTTGGGTCAGAGTCACTGGCAGTTTGGACTTGGTGTCATTAACGCTTGAAGTAGGAGTCCTAATATGGACACCGTACTCCTGGTCCTGAGGGATTTTCTCTTCAGATTTGGCCATGTGACCACTTGAGTAAACATCTATTTAGAGGAGCGGTTGTAAGAACAGAACCCTTATTCAGACCAGCAGCAACACTAGGGCAGCAGACTCTGCAGTCTCCCCTAGCCTAGTCATCCCTTTAAATGTATCTCTACAACTCAACAGAACATGTCCTTTGATCCTACCTACATATTTTGCTCTGTGTCTTGAGTTTTCTATATCACTTTGCTCATTGTGTATTCATGAACAAGGTTCCATATCTTCCTGAGACCCAGCAATTCATTTTTTGTCCTCTCTAGTGAACATCAATTATTGGTCAATATCTCTGAGGCCATACAATCCACTGTATTAAGTCTTGTTATCCCTTTGAGAGGACATTCTGGGCTTTTCAATGATACAGTATCACGTGTGGGGGTGTGACCTTGACAACCTTTTCTTCCTGGTTCTTTAAAACATGGCTGCCGTCAAAATTAGCAGTGAAGAAGTGTGTAATTATGAATGATCATTTTTCTGAGTTTGATATTCAAATTGTTTCTAGTAAGTGAATAGTTAAGTCGTCAAGACTGTGTAATCATTTTTTCACATTAAATAATAACAAATTAAGAGCTTATCAAGAAATGTCCTCTGTAGTGGACACCCGGATGCCGTAACAATTTTTTTCACTGACTGTACCCATTGACTGTAATTACATTTTTTCTCTCACATTTACGCCCTGATGACAACTACAGAGGAGAATTTTGCACTTACAATAAAAGATAAATAACAATATATTTTTGTTCACCCCAAACACTTACGTTATATAAAAAGAAATACAAAATCCCAAACTTTTTTTTTTTCAGGTCTCAGGAGGATATAATAATCCATTATGTGATTCAATAATATGTATGGAATCACACATATTGTGTTTCTGGCACAAAGTACACTTAGAAAAATGGCTAAGTCTCCCAGAGACAATATAACATGATTAAAGGCGTACTTTATAAGTGCAACACTAATGGGAACTTAAAGGTAACAGGATTGTGGTTCCGTTTTTCAGTAGCAGCTCATTTCAGAGGCTTTTAGGGGTTTTAATTGTCACTCACAGTTCCCAGACCAGTCTAGCCTGGGTCAATTAAAAATTATGTATGGTTTTCTGTAGAAATTAGTGCTCTGAGGAGTGTGTGTGTGTGTGGGGGGGCGGGGGTTTGGGTCGCAGGAAACTCACATCTATCAAACTAACAACCCTGTCCATTTAGGCTCTTGACAAAACACTACAGGACTCACTGAGTAATCGGATTGGTTGACACTGAATGCTGCTAAGGACAACTTTAGACTGAAGGACTAGTGTGAATGGAATGAGTATTCTGTATTATGGTAAGGCCTTCCCACCCAGCAAAATGTTGATGAAACGACGTTGAAAAGACAACTATGCCTGAAGTCCAATCTATGTTCGGTTTTGGTTGAAAGTGAAAGTTTAAAACACACATTTTTCATGTCGTTGAAAAGACGACTTTACAAAGACATATTCGGTTTTGTTTGAACGTGAAAGTTGAAAATACCTATTTTCCAAAAACTTCAAAACAACTTATTTTCAATGTACTTGCAGCCAATACACATGGATTCAGTATAAAAAAATGTCACGATTGTTGAAATGGACGGACCAAGGCGCAGCGTGATTAGAGTTCCACATCTTTTATTTAGTGAAACTTAATAAAAACAATAAATAAACAACGACTGTGAACTACATGTTGCTGAATGCACTCACACAAACAATATCCCACAATGCAGGTGGGAACAGGGACACCTTATTAAGTATGATCCCCAATTAGAGACAACGATAATCAGCTGCCTCTAATTGGGAACCATACTCAAACCCAAACATAGAAATATAATCGACTAGAACACCCCCTAGTGTTAAAAAAAATGGTCTGTGAAAATGTTTATTAATCAAATCAAATTTTATTAGTCACACGCCGAATACAACAGGTGTAGACCATACAGTGAAATGCTTACTTACGAATCAACAATGCAGTTAAAAAAAAATAAGAGTAAGAATAAGAAATTAAATGAAAGTAACAAGTAGTTAAAGAGCAGCAGTAAAATAACAATAGTGAGACTACATATAGGGGGAAACCGGTACAGAGTCAATGTGCGGAGGCACCGGTTAGTTGAGGTAATCTACCTACATGTAGGAAGATTTATTAAAGTGACTATGCATAGATGATAAAAACAGAGAGTAGCAGTGATGTAAAAGAGGGGGAGGTGGGGGGTCAATGCAAATAGTCTGGGTAGCCATTTGACTAGATGTTCAAGAGTCTTATGGCTTGGGGGTAGAAGCTGTTTAGAAGCCTCTTGAACCTAGACTTGGCACTCCGGTACCGCTTGCCGTGCGGTAGCAGAGAGAACAGTTTATGACTAGGGTGGCTGGAGTCTTTGACAATTGCAAATAGTCTGGGTAGCCATTTAACAATCATACACTGTATACAGTATCACTCCAGTATTTACATACAGTATTTCTTTACAACATTCAAGTGCTAATTATCTTTATTCCACTACTGAAGAAGCATGAATCAAATCATCCTACCTATTCATATTTCATATTTTGGACATCCAGCATGACAAAAGATACATTTTTAAAATTGTTTTATTTATTGAATATTTGAAACATACAATATACTTGCAGTGAAGCCGCTCAATAACTACATCATACCAGTCATCCAACAGATTCCCATTCAGAGCGACACACAGAAGCATCCAGGTCAATGCCCTGCTCAAGGGCATGTTGACCGATCTACCACCAGGCCAAAAAACGTGAACCCGAACCCTCCTAGATCCCCCCCACAGTTCCCCAATAGTTTCCCCTCAACCATTTGAGACCCCTCCCACAGTCCCCCCCAGGAAGATAAATAAATAAACAATTAATTCCATTCCCCACCCCCCAATAAACCAACAACAAAGAGAATGAACTAAAGAGAAAAAAGGAAAGACAGAAGAAAACAGCAAAGAACAATGCAAAATAATAATAAATGTAAAACAAAGGACATCAAGGACAACTGAAATCATAACAGCAATACCAACTGTATATGTTTGTGTGCGTGTCTGGCACTATTACATGTATGTGTGTGTTTATTTGAATGAGAGTGTGTATATGCATGTGTACAAACACCTGCACGGCATCAGCCTCAGGCAAACCGGCATTAGTTGTAAAAACACTGCCACTTAGTGTCATTCAAATGTACTTTTATTATGTTTTATTTTGACTTTAAAAAAAAATTTTTTTTATCTTTGACCATCATTCTCTCTCACACACAGCAACTCCACTCCCACTTGTCTCCAATTCCACATACCAAACCTTAGCTTCCCTCAGCCCATCCCATCTATCTCTGCTGGCCACCCACTTCGGGTTTCTACGCAACACATATCTTTCAACTATGCTGTGATGTTTAACGTACTATTTCAATCTATCTAATTGAATAGAATCCACAGATTGCGAGTTGAAGATAAATACTTTTACTAAGAGTATTAGTATATTAGTAATTGACTGACCCGGTCTCTCCAGATCTCCTAACAGTACTATTTCTAGTGTCAATTTTAGATCTATGTTATGCATTTTCAGCCATTCCTGAACCTGAGACCAGAAACAGGCTACCTGAGGGCAATACCAAAATAAATAGTCTATTGATTCTGTATCCTCACAACAAAATCTGCAGATCTTCGATGATTTTATGCCCCAAATATTCAAAATGTTGTTGGTGGCAAGAATTCTATATAATAACTTTAGCTGAAAAGCACAAAGTCTTGAATCTTGCGTTGTTTTATATATCAACTCATACACCCTGAGAACCATGGAATCGGTACATCAAAAATCTCTTCCCAACTATTTTGCAATTTGTATGGCAAAGATACATTTTTTATTACTACATGCCTCACCATTAATTTAATTACTGCCAATACATATTAAGAAAGGGGATTGCATTCAGTTTTGATATGAACATTTCATGTAACATTTAGTAATCATTATGATTTATGCAACCAACAGATAATTTATTTGTGCAAGTTTATATTTTGGGTTGGGCATTGTATCTTATTCTTACTCCTTTAATCACTGGCATCAACATATTGATATTGAGACACTACCCCACCACCATGCCCATGCGCCTCACACGCACTACGGTGCTCTCCAGGTGGCTATGCAATCCTCCCGGCATGCATTGCAGTAGCTCTGACAGGGGGAAGGACATCAGGGTCGTGATCATTAGGCAGAAAGAAAACTGACTTCAACAAGGCGGGACTATATGGACACGTCCCATAACAAAACGCTCATTGTTGGGTTTTTTCCATTTCTCAAATGAACAAATCCCACAGGTGGACAGGTCTCTGATCGTGTGACATAATACCGTGCTGTAGTGTTGGGGGGTGTTACTTGAGCGTAGCTCCTGTACTGTAGCTCTGCATCACGCAGTAGCCCCACGTACAGCATCAGAGCCTGGTTCACATAGAGCTGCTGCTCCAGAGGGGGTTGGCCCCGTGGTTGGCCCACACGCACGCACACAGTCACACACACAGTCAACAACATTGTAATAAACACACATCATCACAACACTCACCTGTATCAACACTCACCTCTCCCTGTCCTGAGCATAGAAGAATCCTCCAAACACAAGTCTGGGAATGAAGTTGAAGACTTCAGCTATAACAGAGGCTTTTTCAATTCAAACAATGATAGACTGACTACACTGATAGTACAGAATGAATGACTGACTGCCCAGTTCACTGTCTCACCTCATACTTGTATTGGAGCAGCAGCAGTTTATGGGTGATCACAAACTGGCCCTTTTTGTTCTTCAAAACCAGGTTCGACCATGATCCTTGAGCTCCGTCAGGCCCGGAGGAAAAAGAAGACTTACTTTACAAGAGAAAGAGATGGGACAAAGACAAACTGTTTTTGACACCTTTTGATAACTTCTAGCGATCTCCCCACCCCTTACCTGTTGACAGCCTGCACTGGCCCAGTGAGCACTATTTCCAGCCAGCACTTCCGGAACGTTCTCCAGCAGCTTCCAGCACACCCTCTGCCACACCATGTCTGAGCGTGTGCAGGAGGAGAAGAAGAGGGGCCAGCACTTCAAACACTAAACCTGCAGAAAGAGACGCACAATTATGTAACTCTTCAGATGATACAATGGAAAAGTGTTGCAGTTGACAATCATCAGTGCAGGAGGAACACATCATGTTGAATGCAGCCTAGCTTAGCACTGTGTCCCTGAATACAGGCCTTCCCCAATGCATGGGCCACAAAAGTCAGGGAGCAGTCATTTCCATCTGGCAACAACACAGTGTATTGACAGTGAATGACATACAGAACAACATAAATGTTTGATGTAAACAGTTCAAGTTAAAAACAGCCATAAATAGGCCCATAATCAGAATGTAATATACTGCATTAAATAATTACTCTCTTCTGCATTATATCAATTAGACATACAGATGGATGGATATACAAACCGGAGCCTGACAGGTTCTGTTACGAATCCCGCCGAGGATGGTGCCTCTTCCCGTTCGGGCGGCGCTCGGCGGTCGTCGTCTCCGGTCTACTAGCTGCCACCGATCCCCTTTTCTGTTTTCTTTTGAGTTAGTCTAATTTGTATCACCTGTTTTGTGTTTAGGTTAGGGGGTATTTAAACCCAGTTGGCCCGCCGACTTTTGTGCGGGCTTGTTTTTCTGTTTGTGTTGGTGGTGTTCCTTATAGTGGATTTCAGTCCTACTTTTATTGGACAGTATTTTGACGCGCCCGTTGTTTGTGTGGCGTCGCCGTTTATGTGATTATTTCTGGGAGAAATAAATATCCACTTGATTGAGATTACCCTGCTCTCTGCACCTGACTCTTTCATTCCACCATTGGAACTGTTACAGAAGCCCGCACCCAAAATGGAGTCAGCAGAAGCAGCAACCACCCCTCTTCCATCGATGGAGGAGCGTGTCCTTCATCACACCGCCGTTCTCCATCGGATTGGGTCGGCGATGGACATGATGATGGAGAGGATGGAGCGATGGGAGAGGAGTGGTATCCCGACATCTACACCAGCTCCTATACAGACGTCGCAACCTACTCCTTCAACGTCGGCATCTGGTTCAGGCGCATTGCGTCTCGCGCTCCCAAGGGAGTACGACGGAGCGGTGGCTGGGTGCCAGGGGTTTTTGCTCCAGTTGGAGCTCTACTTGGCCACCGTTCATCCGACTCCCTCTGGAGAGGAGAGTGTTAGCCTCCTCATCTCCTGTCTGACGGGTAGAGCCCTGGAATGGGCTAACGCGGTCTGGAACGGCCCAGACTCGGTTCGAGACCACTACCCAGAGTTCACCCGCCGCTTTCGGGCCGTATTTGACCACCCTCAGGAAGGCAGAGCGGTGGGTGAGCGACTGTTCCACCTCAGACAGGAGACGAGGAGTGCGCAAGACTTCGCTTTGGAGTTCCAGACCTTGGCTGCTGGTGCGGGGTGGAATGACAGGGCCCTGATGGACCATTACCGATGCAGCCTTCGGGAGGACGTCCGTCGGGAGCTAGCTTGTCGAGACACTACACTCTCCCTCGATGAGCTCATTGACATGTCTATACGACTGGACAACCTGCTAGCTGCCCGCGGGCGTTCAGAGGGGGTCTTGTCAATTCCACCTCCCAGCCCTCCCGCTCCAACTCCGATGGAGTTGGGAGGGGCTGCATCTAGGGGGGCCGGAGGAGGTGGCTTCTCTTGCACCTATTGTGGCCGAAGAGGACACACTTCGGACCGGTGCTGGAGGAGCGCCTCTGGGAGTAGAGATGGCAGGCGGAATACTTCTCGGTCACCCCAGGTGAGTAGGCACAAGACTCACCCAGAGCTTCCTGTCGGTCACATGTTTTTGGTTATTTTTTTCCCTGCGTTTTTCCCCTCTCTCCAGCATAAGGCGCTAGTAGACTCAGGCGCAGCTGGGAGTTTGATGGATCGCGGACTCGCCCGTAAATTGGGTATTCTGTTGGTGCAGATAGACCCACCTTTCCCTGTGCACTCCTTAGATAGCCGACCGTTAGGGTCAGGGCTGATCAGGGAGGCCACGATTCCGCTGGACATGGTAACGCAGGGGGATCATAGGGAGCAGATTAGTTTCTACCTTATTGATTCACCTGGGTTTCCGGTGGTGTTGGGGGTTCCCTGGCTAGCCATTCACAATCCCCTCATTTCCTGGAGACAGGGAGCTCTTCAGGGGTGGTCAGAGGAGTGTTCAGGTAGGTGTGTGGGAGTTTCCATCGGTGCCACATCGGTGGAGAGTCCAGACCAGGTTTCCACTGTGCGCATTCCCCCAGAATATGCCGATTTGGCTATCGCTTTTAGTAAGAAGAAAGCGACCAAATTACCACCTCATCGACGGTGGGATTGCGTGATAAACCTCCAGGGGAACGCTGCACTTCCCAGGAGTCATGTGTACCCATTGTCACAGGAGGAGACGTTGGCTATGGAGACATATGTCACGGAAACTCTGAGACAGGGGTTCATTCGGCCCTCCATGTCACCCGCCTCCTCGAGTTTCTTTTTTGTGAGAAAGAAGGAGGGAGGTCTGCGTCCGTGCATTGATTATCGAGGTCTAAATTCAATCACAGTGGGATTTAGTTATCCGCTACCTCTCATCGCTACGGCGGTGGAATCATTCCACGGAGCACGTTTTTTCACAAAACTGGACCTCAGGAGCGCGTATAATCTGGTGCGTATTCGGGGAGGAGACGAGTGGAAAACAGCGTTTAGTACCACATCAGGCCACTATGAGTACCTCGTCATGCCGTATGGGTTAAAGAATGCTCCAGCCGTCTTCCAATCCTTTGTAGATGAGATTCTCAGGGACTTGCACGGGCAGGGTGTGGTAGTGTATATTGATGACATCTTGATCTATTCTGCCACACGCGCCGCGCATGTCTCCCTGGTGCGCAGGGTCCTTGGGCGGCTGCTGGAGCATGACCTATACGTCAAGGCTGAGAAATGTGTGTTCTCCAAACAAGCCGTTTCCTTCCTGGGTTATCGCATTTCCACCTCAGGGGTGGTGATGGAGAGTGACCGCGTTAACGCCGTGCGTAATTGGCCGACTCCGACCACGGTAAAGGAGGTGCAGCGGTTTTTAGGGTTTGCCAATTACTACCGGAGGTTTATCCGGGGTTTTGGCCAAGTGGCGGCACCCATTACCTCACTGCTAAAGGGAGGGCCGGTGCGTCTACAGTGGTCGGCCGAGGCAGAGGGAGCTTTCAACCAGTTGAAGGCACGGTTTACTGAGGCTCCCGTGTTGGCGCATCCGGACCCTTCATTAGCGTTCATAGTGGAGGTGGATGCGTCCGAGGCTGGTGTTGGAGCCGTGCTATCACAGCGCTCGGGCACGCCACCGAAGCTCCGTCCCTGTGCTTTCTTTTCTAAGAAGCTGGGTCCGGCGGAGCGGAACTATGATGTGGGGGACAGGGAGCTACTAGCTATGGTAAAAGCCCTGAAGGTGTGGAGACACTGGCTTGAGGGGGCGAAGTACCCTTTTCTCATCTGGACTGACCACCGCAATCTGGAGTATATCCGAGAGGCAAGGAGACTGAATCCGCGTCAGGCGAGGTGGGCCATGTTCTTTACTCGTTTTAGATTCACGATCTCTTACCGACCAGGTTCCCTCAACACTAAGGCCGACGCGCTGTCTCGTCTCTATGACACGGATGACCGGCCCATCGATCCGACTCCCATCCTTCCCGCCTCTTGTCTGGTGGCCCCGGTGGTATGGGAGGTGGACGCGGACATCGAGCGGGCGTTGAGGGTAGAACCTGTGCCGTCCCAGTGTCCGACTGGCCTTAGGTACGTACCGCTTGGTGTCCGTGATCGATTGATTCGGTGGGCTCACACACTACCTTCTTCGGGTCATCCGGGGATGGAGAGGACAGTGCGTGGTCTTAGAGGGAAATACTGGTGGCCCACCTTGGCTAAGGACGTGAGACTCTATGTCTCCTCCTGCTCGGTATGCGCTCAGAGTAAGGCTCCTAGGCACCTACCGAGAGGGAAGTTACAACCCCTTCCGGTTCCACAACGGCCATGGTCTCATCTATCGGTAGATTTTTTGACTGATCTTCCTCCATCTCAGGGGAACACTACCATTCTGGTCGTTGTGGATCGGTTCTCTAAGTCCTGTCGTCTCCTCCCATTGCCTGGTCTCCCTACGGCCCTACAGACTGCGGAGGCTCTATTTACCCACGTCTTCCGGTATTACGGGATGCCGGAGGACATCGTATCTGATCGAGGTCCCCAGTTCACGTCCCGGGTGTGGAGGTCGTTTATGGAGCGTCTGGGGGTCTCGGTCAGCCTCACCTCTGGGTATCACCCCGAAAGTAATGGGCAGGTGGAAAGAGTGAACCAGGAAGTGGGTAGGTTTCTGAGGTCGTATTGCCAGGACCGGCCAGGAGAATGGGCGAGGTACGTCCCGTGGGCGGAGTTGGCCCAGAACTCACTCCGCCACTCATCAACGAACATGTCGCCCTTCGAATGTGTACTGGGGTACCAGCCGGTCCTGGCTCCGTGGCATCAGAGCCAGACCGACGCTCCTGCGGTGGAGGAGTGGGTACAGCGCTCTAGAGAGACCTGGCGAGCGGTCCAGGACTCTCTCAGGCAGGCCAGTGAACGGCAGAAGAGGAGCGCTGACCGCCACCGCAGTGAGGCCCCTGTGTTCGCACCAGGGGACAGGGTCTGGCTCTCGGCCCGAAACCTGCCCCTCCGCCTGCCCTGCCGGAAGCTGGGGCCGCAGTGTGTGGGGCCATTTAAAGTCCTGAGGAGGATAAACGAGGTGTGTTATAGGTTACAACTTCCCTCTTACTATCGTATTAACCCCTCGTTTCATGTGTCTCTCCTCAGGCCGGTGGTAGCTGGTCCCCTGCAGGAAGGTGAGGTACCGGAGGTCCCTCCTCCCCCTCTCGACATCGAGGGGTCCCCGGCGTATAGGATACGAGCCATTCTGGACTCAAGACGCCGGGTGAGGGGCCTGCAGTACCTCGTGGACTGGGAGGGGTACGGTCCGGAGGAGAGATGCTGGGTACCGGTGGGGGACATTTTGGATCCGTCCCTCTTGAAGGACTTTCACCGCCTCCATCCGGATCGCCCTGCTCCTCGCCCTCCGGGTCGTCCTCGAGGCCGGGGTCGGCGCGCTGCGGGAGCCGCGCGTCGGGAGGGGGGTACTGTTACGAATCCCGCCGAGGATGGTGCCTCTTCCCGTTCGGGCGGCGCTCGGCGGTCGTCGTCTCCGGTCTACTAGCTGCCACCGATCCCCTTTTCTGTTTTCTTTTGAGTTTGTCTAATTTGTATCACCTGTTTTGTGTTTAGGGTAGGGGGTTATTTAAACCCAGTTGGCCCGCCGACTTTTGTGCGGGCTTGTTTTTCTGTTTGTGTTGGTGGTGTTTCTTATAGTGGATTTCAGTCCTACTTTTATTGGACAGTATTTTGACGCGCCCGTTGTTTGTGTGGCGTCGCCGTTTATGTGATTATTTCTGGGAGAAATAAATATCCACTTGATTGAGATTACCCTGCTCTCTGCACCTGACTCTTTCATTCCACCATTGGAACTGTTACAGGTTCTCTCTAGAGCAGTTTAAGGATGTGTATAAAACCCAATAAAAAGCTTAGTCCCCCCCGCCCACAATCAAACAAGCATAACGGCAAAGTTAAGAGCTTGTCAGTCAAATATACTATAACCGAATCTATTAATTTTTCCCTCATACAAACACGTATTGTCCTCGTATCGTACACATATCGTACAGGTTACATACACAGGTTGGAGTCCTTAAAACTAGTTTTTCAACCACTTTGTGCATGACACAGTGAATTATAAGTGAAATGATAATTACTTGTATCACAATTCCAGTAGGTCAGAAGTTTATATACACTAAGTTGACTGTGCCTTTAAACAGCTTGTAAAATTCCAGAAAATTATGTCATGGCTTTAGAAGCTTCATTTGAGTCAATTGGAGGTGTACCTGTCGATGTATTTCAAAGCCTACCTTCAAACTCAGTGCCTCTTTGCTTGACATCATGGGAAAATCAAAATAAATCAGCCAAGACCCCAGATAAACTATTGTAGACCTCCACAAGTCTGGTTCATCCTTGGGAGCAATTTCCAAACGCCTGAAGGTACCACGTTCATCTGTCAAACAGTAGTACGCAAGTATAAACACCATGGGACCACGCAGCCGTCATACCGCTCAGGAAGGAGACGCGTTCTGTCTCCTAGAGATTAATGTACTTTGGTGCGAAAAGTGCAAATCAATCCCAGAACAACAGCAAAGGACCTTGCGAAGATGCTGGAGGAAACAGGTACAGTATCTATATCCACAGTAAAACGAGTCCTATTTTAACATAACCTGAAAGGCTGCACAGCAAGGAAGAAGCCACAGCTCCAAAACCGCCATAAAAAAGCCAGACTACGGTTTGCAACTGCACATGGGGACAAAGGTCGTATTTTTTGGATAATGATCATCGTTATGTTTGGAGGAAAAAGGGGGATGCTTGCAAGCTGAAGAACCCCATCCCAACCGTGAAGCACGGAGGTGGCAGCATCATGTTGTGGGGGTGCTTTGCTGCAGGAGGGACTGGTGCACTTCACAAAATAGATGGCATCATGAGGTAGGAAAATTATGTGGATATATTGAAGCCACATCTCAAGACATTAGTCAGGAAGTTAAAGCTTGGTCGCAAATGGGTCTTCCAAATGGATAATGACCCCAAGCATACTTTCAAAGTTGTGGCAAAATGGCTTAAGGACAACAAAGTCAAGGTATTGGAGTGGCCATCACAAAGCCCTGACTTCAATCACATAGAAAATGTGTGGGCAGAACTGAAAAAGTGTGTGCGAGCAAGGAGGCCTACAAACCTGACTCAGTTACACCAGCTCTGTCAGGAGGAATGGGCTAAAATTCATCCAACTTATTGTGGGAAGCTTGTGGAAGGCTACCTGAAAAATTTGACCCAAGTTAAACAATTTAAAGGCAATGCTACCAAATACTAATTGAGTGTATGTAAACTTCTGACCCACTGGGAATGTGATGAAATAAATAAAAGCTGAAATAAATCATTCTGTCTACTATTATTCTGACACTTCACATTCTTAAAATAAAGTGGTGATACTAACTGACCTAAGACAGGGAATTTTTACTAGGATTAAATGTCAGGAATTGTGAAAAACTGAGGTGTAAGGTGTATGTAAACTTCCGACTTCAACTGTATCTAGATACGTATCGGATTGTCCTGAAAGGGAAAGATATATGGTATATTGTGGTTTGGAATGAAAACTTTTCAAACTATTTTATGTTAACATCAGCTACATATTGTCCTACATGACTACAAAAAGTTTGTTTAACAGTTATGCCACTGGTATGAAAATCAGCAATATAGTGTAGTGCATCACAGCCTAACATAACTCTAGTAAGGAGAATGCACAGCTCTCTCATCTTGAACTGTATTTGCCAGTGAGTGTGCACAAACTATGAAATAACACATATGGAATCATCTCGTAACCAAAAAAATCTAAAGATATTGTATATTTGAGATTGTTGAAAGTAGCCACCCTTTGCCTTGATGACAGCTTTGCACACTCTTGGCATTCTCTCACACAGCTTCATGAGGAAGTCACCTGGAATGCATTTCAGTTAACAGGTGTGCCTTGTTAAAAGTTCATTTGTGGAATTTCTTCCCTTCTTAATGCGTTTGAGCCAATCAGTTGTGTTATGACAAGGCAGGGGTGGTATACAGAAGATATCCTCTATTTGATAAAAGACCAAGTCCATTTTCCAAATTTTTGATTTTTAGTTCCAACCAAGTAGGTGAACGGATGATCTCCGCATGTGTGGGTCCCACCGTGATGCATGGAGGAGGAGGTGTGATGGTGCTTTACTGGTGATACTGTCTGTGATTTATTTAGAATTCAAGGCACACAACCAGCATGGCTACCACAGCATTCTGAGGTGATAGGCCATCCCATCTAGTTTGTGCTTAGTGGGACTATCTTTTGTTTCAACAGGACAATGACCCAACACACCTCCAGGCTGTGTAAGGGCTATTTGACCAAGAAGGAGAGTGATGGAGTGCTACATCAGATGACCTGGCCTCCACAATCACCCGACCTCAACCCAATTGAGATGATTTGGGATGAGTTGGACCGCAGAGTGAAGGAAAAGCAGCCAACAAGTGCTCAGCATATGTGGGAACTGCTTCAAGACTGTTGGAAAAGCCTTCCTCATGAAGCTGGTTGGGAGAATGCCAAAAGTTTGCAGAGCTGTCATCGAGGCATAGGGTGGCTACTTTGAAGAATCTAAAACATAAAATATATTTTGATTACTACGTGATTCCATATGTGTTATTTCATAGTTTTGATGTCTTCACTATTATTCTACAATGTAGAAAATATAAAACATTAAGAAAAAACTTTTGACTGGTACTGTAAAGTCAAGGGGTCTGAATACTTTCCGAATGCACTGTATATATACACACTTCACATGCGACTCGTAATAAGGCTAAGCAATTAGCCTATTAAAATGTTTTTCTGACTTCATAAAGATGATTAAGATATACAAGGAAGCATTAGTCAATGAGTTGACATTGACTAGCAAAAATTGGTCTGAGAACTGTCTAAATCACAGGCAGATATTTAATTAACATTGTACAATGAATGTATTCACATACAAGGCATGAAGCTTAACTTACAAAGCAAAACAAAGATCTGAAGGTTAACTTAGAAGACAAAGCATTAACAAAGAGATGCCTATTAGGCCAGAGGCCTAGAAGCATAGGAAATGAAAATTGATCATGCAACCTTCCTCCATGGACTGAATACAAGATAAGAGAGAGAGCAAAGGCATTTAATTCCATTTATAACATCTGAATGTGTAACCTTTCAACCCAAAACCAACCACCATTGACCAATCAAACGATACCAAGCTTACAGTGTAACCAGCATCTAAAAGCTTGTGTGAGGGATGAGACCAATGTAAATTAGACAGAATTCCTGAGAAGACAATAGAATCTCTCTGCATAGAGTAATTCAGAGTTCACCCTGTACAGATAGATACATGTAACCACAGAGGTCATACATAGCATCAGTTATCCTCAGTGAACAAGTTTCAGATAGATACCAAACATAGAACAATGCTATATGATCTATCACAATAGTCAGTGCTCTGGATACTGTTACATAGACATACATTTTGGCCCTTCAGAGGGGGAAGGGCTGACTAGTCCTTGGGCATTGTCCAATTGGACCATTTTCCATGCAGCTCCAGGTTCCAGGCACATTCATTCGGGCCGAGCCTACACGTGTGTGAGACAGGGCTTCAGACAGACAATAACGTCATCAGTGGCATGTGTCAGCGGAGGGTCATTGATGCCAGACAGACAGTGAGGGCCAAGGCACCAATTAGCAGAGCAGACCTTCACAAAGTCAACACATTTTGACAAATGTAGACAGAGCCATGGTGACTATAGATGATGCATCTAAGACTATGCAAAAGTATATCCCCTGCTATGTCTGGCCTGGGGGTTCAGTTTCTCAGGACTGTTCTCAATATGTGTTATTTGATATTACAGGGATCTGTCATTGTATTGTGATAAATATGATATTGATTCAATATTAGTCTGATTTCACACACGGGCCTTTGTTTATCACAATCAGATTGGACTGTAGGCTATTTGCTAATGCAATCGAGATTATGGCTTTTTTTTCTTTTTTCGCGTGAAACACTAAGGTAATTTCACGTGAATAACAAAATTGAATGTGACCAAATAATTCAAAGACAGATCTCCATTAGGCAAAGGAGAATTCCTCTCATCCATTTTTACGAAGCTGGATTCACAAGCTCCATGCTGATGTTCTTTGATTGGGTGGTTGGGGTGGAAGGTGGACTGGAGAGAGAGAAAATGAGAGCTTGTTTCTTTGTGTAGAGTGGTGGTCAGGCAGTCAGTCTAGGCAAGCCAGTTAAATGCATACAGCAGGGTGGGCGCCCTGGGGGTGTATTGGTAATTGCTGGCGAGTCATAAAGGGCAAATAGAATGTTTACACTACCCTGGGGTCACCAGCATCATGTGTGCGCACACACTAGCATCATGAGCACCACCCAGCTAACACATTTCTGTTAGTTCTTCTGAGAACCTTTTTAGCATGTTTGGCATAAGATTTAGGAGAACATTCCCTTACTGTCAAACAAAACATACCCAGAACGTGGTTACCATGTTCTTAGAATATGCAATATTAATGTTCTAGACACGTTTCATGGGACGTTGCAAGAACATTCATGTGTCCAGTTTTCTGTGGGTTAGGAGAATATTCCATCAACATCCCACCAACATACGCTTTGCCTAGTTTAAATAAAGGTTCAATAAAAATAAAATAAAATACACAGAACATGGTTGCCATGTTCTCAGATACGTTTCTTGAGAACATGAAATGTGTCTCGAGCATTAATATCTTATATTCTGAGAAAATGGCCACCATGTTCTGTATATGTTTAGTGTGACATTGATGGAACAATATTCTCCTAACCCACAGAAACTGGACACATATTAATGTTCATGCAACATTCATGAAACGTGTCAAGAACATTAATATATCATGTTCTGAGAACATGGCAACCATATTCTGTGTAAGTTCTATTTGACATTAAAAGGGATAGTCTCTTGGAAACATTCCTTGCACATCACGGGAACATTCCTATGAAAATGTTAGCTAATGACCCGAGACTATTAAGTGAATGATCTCTAAAGTTGTGGGAACGTTTGTTGCCAACTGGGCACTCTCCAAAAGCTCCTGAAGATTTGCAGTGGGGCCCTCTCTGTTTTTGTTATCCCGCTTTAAAAGCTAATTAGCCTTTCACCGTATCCCCATTTAATGCCTTCAGTACATGTCCATGTTTATATAGCTTGTAGAGGCTATCATTGCCACTGAGTAGTCTAAGAGAGGGTGTCATGTTAAAGGGGAATTTCACCCTGGCTCTGCCACGCCATACAGTCATTACTATATTAACAACATTCAAGTTTTAGTATAAACATCACAATTATCTAAACCATAAGCTAGCACAAGCACATTTTTATTTCACTGCTAGAATCGGGAAGTTTCAACACCCTGTGTATTCGTCTGCTTATAGTGAACCACAAAGTCCGGCATTCATAGCGAATGCCTGGCTGTGCTAATTACAAACAAGTGTGTAAATGAGTTATCCTTCACCAGATTCAACGCAAATCCATTTCGACGACAGCTGAGAAGTGATGCGATACCATAATGTTTTTCCCGCTTCACAACAAAACAGAAGATTCTCTATTATAGGGAACCAAACATTTTCTAGCTTGCTAGCCTAGCTGGGTAAGTTAGCTAGCTAACGTTACAGTCCTGCATTGAACTCTGAAAGCCATCATCATAAATCATATAGTTATCTGTTGATATACACACTGTCAATCAATTTCGCCTATGCTATGGTAGTCGATGCTAGACTGGTAGCTAGCTACCTTCAGCAGAGTAAACATGTTTGTTTTTTCGGTCTACCTTTAACTGACGTAAGCTAGCTAATGCTACCAAATAAAGAGTATCTCAATTTGGTGGCCATCTATTCCATCCTTGTCTGGAAAACACTGTTACTAAAAATAGAATTGTTGATATAGCTAACGCACTCTCTCTGTGTGTTGATAGCAATGATGAATGTGTATAAATCATGTATGATTGGTTCTCAGCCATTCTCAGCTAGCTAGCAATCTTGCTGCCAATTTAGTGATGCTAGTTAGCTAACAGCAAGCTGACAATATTGGAATGCTTAGCTAGTCAGTCTAAGAGAGATCAATACAATTTGTGGGGTGGTTAAAATTGTGTATTTTGTTGTAGATGGTACAGAATCTGATTCCACCAACATGCGCTTCCAACTCCTAGCTCTGCACAAGGTTTAGGTAATTTGGCCAAAATATTTCAAGCCGACGGCTAAGGTAGCTCAATTTATAGTAAGCATGGTATAAATATGAAACCATGTTTGCATGGTTTCTGTTTGTGTTATGGGGTTACAGGTGGTTAGAGGTAGCCTGAGGACCATAGAGTACCTTCCAGACCATGTAATCAATCTGTCCCTCTTCTCTTTTTACCTTTTTATTTTTGTAAAACTCAGGGTATATGGAGTCATTCCACAGTGCCCTGCTGAAAAATACCCCAATGCGGGGGCATTTTGGGTACACAAGCATGAGGGAGCGGACATGCGGTTATGGAGCACAACAAGATTGTGGGACAGAAACCAGCAAGGGACACTGAAAGATATAAAAACAAGACTACAACAGTAATGACACAATCACCTCAGTATTCTCTCTGCAAATTCTCAAAACACAATACAAAAATGTCTACAAAATTCTCCTGCAAAGGGCTACGGTTGACAATAATGATCTGTCAAAGTCAATGGGCTGGGGGAGGTTACAGACAGTACTTTTTTGTTGTGCAGGGTTGTGCTTAGTAAATTAATTGTTGTGTATGAGAACGATCGAGATGCCATTTCTCCTCAATCTCCCATACACAACAATTCATACTGTGTAAGAACTGCCTTCCTAAGACTTTCCACACATTCTATAGCTCTTCACTTACTGTAGTTGACTGATCTTTCCTCTCAAAAGCAGCTCCCAATGTCCCCTCATTATCCCTAAACAATAAGCTTGCCAGTCCCATTCGGTTGATACCTTTACCAACAAAAGCATGTTGCCCTACGTCACTTCCATCAAACAGATGATTCAGATCTCAAATCTAAAATACAGGAGAGTGTACACTATTTAATGCTAACTCAAGACAACTTGGTATTCAACAACAAATATGGTAAAAGTAACACACACAAAAATAATTGTATGAACAGTGTGATACAGTTCAGTGTGTCTCAGGTGTAGAGACACACAAGTGCAGAGAACTGTAGTAACAGATGTGATTTACCCAAATATTTTTGCTAACATCTAACGTCTATTTCAAGTCTTCTTCTCATTGATCGAGATAGGTGGGTGTCCACCCCAAAGTGCTGCATGTCATGACGACAGACCTTTCTCAATCAACAAGTGAGAAGACTTGAAATAGACACGAGGGCATTGCCCTTATTTTTTTATTACTTTATGGAGCAAAAAAAGTATTTATTTTAAAAACAAAGCATTTTCTAAATTCAAACTGACCCCCTGCAACTGGAGACATTTTATGAGACTCCTGTTTCCCCGCATTGAGGACGAAGACGGCATTGCTAAGGTTGGTAGAAAATTCTCTGTGCTGCAACAAACAGTACCTATCCTGTAACTCCTAGTAATGGATGCCAAAACTCTTTGGTTAAATCACATTATCTAGTGTAACAATCTGTCGCTAAGAGAACTGGTATTGAGCAGATGATGGGAGAGGTGGCCATGATGAAATTGCCTTACCAAATAAACATACAGTAAGTTCAGGGAATACTTGTAAAGCTGTGGGATGAGTGTTGTCCACATCAAACTGCCATTCAGCTCCTCATGAGTCATCTGCCTGAAATCCAGCAAAATGTCTAATACCTCGAGGGATTAGTTCACGGGATGCAGTTCTGCTACAATGACACATGCATGCAAAGGAATTCTGTATCTAGAATCCACTCCAGCAAGAAGTTCAGGCAGCACACGGTATTAGACTCTATTGTACAGTTTGAACGACAATTGAACCGTGCAAGCATAACATCAATATTAGTAGACTAGTTGAACATGCAAATATATGCACAGGCACAGATATTACATTTGCAACAGTATCTAGCCTAATAGAAATAAATATGGCATAACCCTTAACCTTTGCACAGTTGATAGACCGTACAAATGAGCCTAGGTAGGTAGGCGGACAGTATCTACCGACAGCCATGTCTATCAGGCATGCTTAGGCAAATATTTTGATAGTCAAACCAGCTTCCTGTCTATTTCATCCAAGGTCATAATCATAACCAATTTCAACCCTCATCAATGATGTTACATTGCTAGCTAGTAAAATGATTTACAGTTGCTGATGTTACACGTTTGCTAACAAGTTACTAATGTGAGGCGTGGCGCATAAGAAGTTAGCAGGCGGGAGGCTAACTAGCTAGCCAACTCCAGTCATGTGCTAACGTTTGCTGGTAAACCTAGTTTAGTTGGCTGGTTGTAATGTTGTAGCTTGCTGTTCAGTAGCTAGCCAAATATATGACTAAAAAGACAAGAGGTTTTACAATTAAGATACAAAAGTAATCCGATTGTAGAACTTATATTTTTAGTCCTCGATATGGCTATCGTTAGTTGTTAAGCTGGCTAACTTAGCTAGTTAGCTAGCTACATAGCTAGCTACATAGCTAGTTAGCTAGCTACATAGCTAGATATGTTAGCAAACAGAAAAATAACTTAATTTCCCCCACTGTAACACAGAAGTATGTTGGCCAGCAATACACAATAGTGTTTCAGTAGATAAACTAAGGTTAGCTAGCTAGCTAGGTGGCTTGCAGGAAAAATAACTTAGCTAGGTGCACTATTTCTCATCTGTCCTCTCGGTGCTGGCACCAGCTGTATCTGAGCTTCTAATTTTAGGAAAATCCAACTCTGTTTCGAATCCTCTATGCTATATTCCAGTTGAAACATGTATGATTGAAAGTCATAATGTACAGTGCATTCTGAAAGTAATCAGAACCCTTCACTTTTTCCACATTTTGTTACGTTACTACCTTATTCTAACATGAATTTAAAAAAAAATCTCAATCTACACACATAATGACCAATAATGACAAAGCAAAACAGGTTTAGAAATTTCTGCAAATGTATTAAATGTATTAAAAACAGAAATACCTTATTTACATAAATATTCAGACCCTTTGCTATTAGACTCAAAATTGAGCTCAGGTGCATCCTGTTTCCATTGATCATCCTTGAGATGTTTCTAGAACTTGATTGGAGTCCACCTGTGGTAAATTCAATTGATTGGACATGATTTGGAAAGGCACACACCTGTCTCTATAAGGTCCCACAGTTGACAGTGCATGTTAGGGCAAAAACCAAGCCATGAGGTCGAAGGAATTGTCCGTAGAGCTCCGAGACAGGATTGTGTTGAGACACAGATCTAGGGAAGGGAACTAAAACATTTATGCAGCATTGAAGGTCCCCAAGAACACAGTGGCCTCCATTTTTAAATGGTAGAAGTTTGGAACCACCAAGAATCTTCCTAGAGCTGGCCACCCAGTCAAACTGAGCAATCGGGGGAGAAGGGCCTTGGTCAAGGAGGTGACCAAGAACCTGATGGTCACTCTGACAGAGCTCAAGAGTTCCTCTGTAGAGATGGGAGAACCTTCCAGAAGGACAACCATCACTGCAGCACTCCACCAAGCAGGAATCTATGGTAAAGTGGGCAGGCGGAAGCCATTCCTCAGTAAACTCCTGCTTGGAGTTTGCCAAAAGGCACCTAAAGGACTCTCAGACCATGAGAAACAATACACCGGAAGCTCTCATAGGGTATATCATTCAGCTTGTGAAGCCCTGACCTGCCTTCCTCGTGGGCAATTATGTGTGAAACACATCTCACTGTCCTAGAAATGCTTCAAACATGATGAAAACAAGCCCAGATTCTGCCAGGGTGAAATTCCCCTTTAAAGCAGTGGAGTCCATTTAGCTGGTATGTCTGTCAGACTCACCGATTTGACCGATTTGACCGATCCCGATCCCACTCACAATTAAAGCTGACAATTGTGTTATTCTTTGTAGATTAGTAGTGGAACGTTTTGGCCCTCAAGGTCTTTATTAGAATCATCCAACCAACCAGAATTATTGACTGAAAATCCTGAGCTATGGTTCTCATCTAGCATTCAACACATCTCAGCTGCATTCTAGTCATGGAATAACAATATGCTGTAAATGATGTATAAGACCAGGATCAACTGATCCTGATGAACATCCTGGTCATCCACTGAAGATGAGGATCCTGCTCATGAATTAACATTAGAATGACTGCAGGAAAACAAGCTCTTGTCATGGAGTCAGCTAATGGGGATCCTAATAAAATAAAATGTTGTCCACCTTATATCTAACTGTTGATGTTGTTTGTCGTGTTCTTTCCCACCATGCCCTCCCACTGGGCACAGACATTAATTCAATGTCTATTCTACGTTGGTTCAACGTCATTTCATTGAACGTTGATTCAACCAGTGTGTGCCCAGTGGGCTGGGGCTGCTGACCCCTGATGACCCCCAGGCTCTGAGTTCAGTCTGTGGTGAACCGTGGGTCTCTGAAATGAGGGCACGCCTTCCTGCCCTCCCTTCCTGGCTGGCTGTGAACTACCCAGACACCCCTAGGGCATGTTGGAGACAAACTACCCGCCACAACAAAACCAAAATTGGGTTCACAGCTCTCAATGCAGAACCCACAAGCCCTAGCCTTGCCATCAGGGAGACTGTTGAGCCTTGTGGTTAACACAGTCATTTAATAGTGGTTTAACTTTTGTTTTGTTGAGTGTCCGTGTGAGTGATAATAGTAATAGGCCATATATTAATGTAGAACACACATGCCTCTCTGACATGCAGAATAGGGAAACACATCAGCTCTCTTCTTCCAGCCCCTTCCCTCACTCCTGGGCCCCTGAGCTCCTGTCAGTTTCAGATTTATACTGCCTCCAGTAGATTCCAACTGACAAAACCAACGGCCGTTTTACCTGACATGTTAAATGTAAGGGGAGAAAGTCCTCTGGGGTTTGGCTATAACTCTGAAAACGTCTCTCCGCTCTTGATTGATGTTCTATGCAATATCACATGCAGGCAAATTATGTGAGGTTAAAGACTTTTAGAATTAAAAAGCAATTTGTATTTAATCAAATGTAGGCAATGAATGTAATGTTTCTACATGAGCTTTGGACCTATTTGTAGTGTTAGAATGATCTTGTTTCCTGCACCAAGTTGCTGTTCTTGGCAGTAAACAACTTGCAGCGTCCAAACCAAAGTCTGTGGTTGTAATCTTTTTTTCCCCCCACTCTCACTCCAAATTGGCTTTTGCGTCAGCTTAGTCTCAGCCTAAGCACACCCTCCAGAAACTCCACAGGTTTAAATGTTGTTTTGGATGAACAGAAGAGAAGACCCCTCTTTAAAATTTCAGCAACAGCTTTCTAACAGTCTTTAATTGTGGGCACTTTCAATGTCTGTGTCCCAAATTGCACCCTATATTACCAATTTCAGGCACTACTTTTGGCCAGGGCCAATAGGGCCACTAGTAGGGAATAGGGTGCAATTTGGTTACGCATGCCATGCTCCAGAGATCCCTGGTGGGATAGCAGCGCTGCTTCCCACCACAACAAAGTGAAGCACCATGGGAGGGTCCCCCTTCGATTCCAGGCCAAGACTCTGGGAGCTTTACTGAGCTAGAGCCAGACATCCACTGGTAATGGAGCTGTGAATCATATCAAGATCCTGCGAGAGGGGAATGTAATGAAATGGATTTCAGACATACCACATCCAGCTTTTCCAATGTTCTGTGGATGGGTAAGCACGACTGCTGAAGTCACAGAGATAGAGAAAGAGAGGGAGCGAGAGAGAGAATGAAAAACAGAGCTGTGTAGTATGTCTGCCATAGAGAGATATGGCTACAGCACAGTGTTACTGTAAGAATACATGAATAGCGGACTCCGGTAACCTGCAGATATAACAACTTAGAGTATATAAAATATTTCTCTCTTCATACTTTATGAATCAGACCTGTGAATCAGGCCACCTAGGAAATAATGTATGCCCGCCATGTAGAGACTTAGGCTAGTAGCTACAGTACACGGTGTTACTGTAAGGCTGCTAGACTCAAACAGTGGCCTCCAGTAATCCGCTGAGAGAACAGAAGTATTTATTTCACTTCTGCTGCGTGAGAATCATCGAGACCATCTAGAGAAAAAAGTGCCAACGGGAGAGTTGTTTTGAAACCTGGCCCACGTCAGGGTTGCCTATGTGGCGCCTGAATCTCACCCCCCACCTGCCGTCAGTACAGGCGTGCAGCACATCTCTCTGGCGTGGAGGTGTATACTGTGATCCCTGCTCCCATAGGGGCGGCCCCAGGCCCAGGAGCATGGTCGATACCGGCATGCATGTCCACATAGGGGCGGCCCCGGGCCCAGGAGCATGGTCGATACCGGCATGCATGTCCACATAGGGGTGTTCCTAGGCCATGTTAGACACCAACACAGATATCCATGCTCACAGTGAGAGCATAGAGATAGGGAGAAGAGACTACCCTGTCTGTTGACAGTGATAATGTAAATGTCATCACTACACGCTAGTGGTGAAATACAAACAAATGACCACATTAATGAAGCAATAAGGCATGAGAACCCGGTGATTATAGTGCGATAACTCCCAATTAAGAGCTGTTCTTAGACCCGAGGCGAAGCAAAGGGCTGGGAAACAGCCCTTAGGAGGGCGTTATCACACGATAATTCCCAGATTCGAGGGCCTTATTGAGAAAGAGAGGGAGCGAGAGAGAGAATGAAAAACAGAGCTGTGTAGTATGTCTGCCATAGAGAGATACGGCTACAGCACAGTGTTACTGTAAGAATACATGAATAGCGGACTCCGGTAACCTGCAGATATAACAACTTAGAGTATATAAAATATTTCTCTCTTCATACTTTATGAATCAGACCTGTGAATCAGGCCACCTAGGAAATAATGTATGCCCGCCATGTAGAGACTTAGGCTATTTTATGAAACGGTTGTATATAACATAACAAAAAAAATATTAATGACATGTTTTCCTTCAAACATAATTTTAATGAGTAAATTTGTTTTATTTCATCCTTCCACCAGACGATATAGTACGGGCAAAAGCCAGTTGTTGGTTCTGAAGTTGCTAACCATACCGGGTGGTCGTAAATTCTATTCTCATGTTTTGACCTAGTCGTTCATTCCATTTCCATTCCACGTTGCTATGCTAAACAAATCATTGGCATGTAGCAGGCTAGCAGAGTTTTAATGATGACGAGAGACAAGAATTTCAATAAATAGGAAACAAGAACTTCAGCAAATAATGATTTAACAAAATGTATAAATAGGCAACAACCAGCTGATTGTCAAGTCAATATGATACAGTAGTTATGGAGGATAGCTAGGCTAACGTTACTGCTCCTTTGCTCGCTAGTTAGCCAATTTAAGCTAAGACACAATCACATCAAGCAGCTGAAATGACAGAAAACTATGTGCATTTTCATTTGTTTTACCTTAGTTTCCATTGCCAATTCCTTGGATATAACATTATAATGATCCTGATAAATGAATTTGCCTGGATCAGAGAACCTGTCAATCTCGTCACGTTCATATGTAATGACGTGGTGGAGATTGCAACAACAACAAAAAATGCTACATGTTGCACAGGTCAGATAGACAGACAGCGAGGCTTATATTACCCCTGCTGTACCAAACCAAATGTTAGGCAAGAAGCATGGGGAAATAATGTCTAGACTTTTTTTACAAGGGGAGATTAAGTTTATGAATGCCTGGCTGGGCTGCGGGACAGTGGATGCACATTGATACTTGAAATGTCATTATGGCATCAAGGCATTTCCGTTTATTATCGAGGATCAAAATGTACCGTTTTTATAAGCTTGATCTATGGATGTCCTCACTGTTCTGACGAGAAGACAATTACGGGGTTCTGAGATGTACTTCTTGTTTGTTTGTATATTTCATTTATTCTATTTGTTCACAAAGACAATTTTGTCACTATACAATCAACATTTTTGAGTGAGATAAGGGCAAACGCCTACGTTCACTTTACCGCCCTTTATTCTCTGGTTGCTTTCACATGCACGCAACATCACCTCAATTGACTGCAATGGCTGATGTCATCAATGCATAGCTGCAAGCTTTGCGGAACTCCTGGTCTCTCTAAGAATCAAGTTAGAATGGGACATTCAGTACTTTTACCTGGCATTCGTCTGACCTGAGCTGACTGTAGGTATGCTCTGGGACAAATGTACAGAGACAGGCAGTCCAGCGCATAGAAGTAGAACAACTGGATTGGACAATCCCATTCAAGTCGATGTTCTGTGACGATAGGCTTTATCCATTCTAATTCTATTTCTTTGTGACCATGATGGCAGAGTTAGTTTGCCCTGTGGTGTGGGACATTCAGCCAAGCCATCACTAGTTCCTGTAAGTGCTGTGATGACACATGAGGCTGCAGTACATTCAGCTCAACCATCTGGAGATCTAACTGCAGGAACAAACACAGGCAGGATAGATGGACGGACGTGCAACAGCATGCCAACTGTTTCCATGAACAACAACTGTTTCCATGAACACCCAGTAAGTCCCTCAGATCATTGAATGTCACCGCCGGTATAGTGATGATCAACGGTTAAGAACATCTGAGGGATCATTCGTATGATACATGGGAAAAAGGGAGTAAGTCAAGACAAAGCAATGACGTGATAGATGCCAGACAAATTCCTTAATAAGACCAAGAAGCTGAAATGAAATGACTGTCCAGGTCTAAAAAACACTAGCAATGAAGAAGCGAAATTCCATTGAACATTATTTTTAGTCTAGGTCTAAGCTTATTCTGTGTCTGGGAAACCAGCCCAAAGTCTGAACAGCATAGTTGAAATTGGGATTAGATCAATTAGACTGTAAATGTCCATTAACATGTGAAGAAAATCCCCTGTATCATTGCCTGTACAGCACCTTGCTGTGATCAGGAATGCTGGTTCACTTCCTTGCCTTCTGTACTTACCTTTAATTAAAGGGCTGTGATATATCCTTGGCTCGTTTACAGCACTAACAGAAAGTGCCCCAGTGTTTTTCAAAACCTTGTTGGGACAGTTATCTAACTAACTTACAGTACTGTAGTAAAGTTTCACCAGTGTGTGTGTCAAAGATAAACTTACATTTTTATACTAAGTGAAGGAATAGGAAGCATGAGTTTAATACAGTTTCCCCCCCTCTGTCTCTTTGCTCAGATCTGTGCCAAATCGCTTTACACTTCATATTGCATAGAGCGAGAAAGTGCATATTTTTTGGCAACGTGCTGCTGCTGTATAATTGAAAAATGCAGAGTATCGAATGAACGGCCGTGATCCAGGTGTGTATAAGCAAACACTTTTTTTCAGGAATGCTGTGGCTTGAGAAAACACAATTTTTTGTGCAGCTAGGTAGCTGTGAAGCGAAGGTGGGGGAATGAAAACAACTTGGTATGAATGCAGGGTCTCAGATAGAGAGAAGAGTCAGAAACCAGCCAGCTCTGATTAGAGGCCTTCACGGGTAAAAAATGTTGTACCCATTCCGAAATTGACCTGGGCCTTTCCCATCCGGACCCGATATGCATAATTTTCTTTATACAGTACCAGTCAAAAGTTTGGACATACCTACTCATTCAAGGGTTTTTCTTTATTTTTACTATTTTCTACATTGTAGAATAATAGTGAAGACATCAAAACTATGAAATAACATTTCTGGAATTATGTAGTAACCAAAAAAGTGTTTAAAAAATATATTTTATATTTGAGATTCTTCAAAGTAGCTACCCTTTGAATTGATGACAGCTTTGTACACTCTTGGTATTCTCTCAACCAGTTTCATGAGGTACTCACCTGGAATGCATTTCAATTAAAAGATGTGCCTTGTTAAAAGTTAATTTGTGGAATTTCTATCCTTAATGCGTTTGAGCCAATCAGTTGTGCTGTGACAGGTAGGGGTGGTATACAGAAGATAGCCCTATTTGGTCAAACATTAAGTCCATATTACGGCAAGAACAGCTCAAATAAGCAAAGAGAAACGACATTAAGGTCAGTCAGTGGAAAATTTCAAGATTTTTGTACAGTAGCAAAAACCATCAAACACTATTATGAAACTAGCTCTCATGAGTACCGCCACAGGAAAGGAAGACCCAGAGTTACCTCTGCTACAGAGGATAAGTTAGTTACCAGCCTCAGAAATTGCAGCCCAAATAAATACTTCAGAGTTCAAGTAACAGACACATCTCAACATCAACTGTTCAGAGGAGACTGTGTGAATTAGGCCTTCAAGGTCAAATTGCTGCAAAGAAGTCACTAGAAAAGGACACCAATAAGAAGAATAGACTTGCTTGGGCCAAGAAACACAAGCAATGGACATTAGACTGGTGGAAATCTGTCCAAATTAGATTTTTGGTTGCAACCGCCATGTCTTTGTGAGACGCTGTCACGCCCTGACCTGAGATATCTATGTTTTCTTTATATTTTGGTTAGGTCAGGGTGTGACTAGGGTGGGTACGTTCGTTTTTGTACTGCCTTGGGTTTTTGTATGTATCGGGTGTTTGTAGGTCTAGGTGATTTGTATGTCTATGGTGGCCTGATATAGTTCCCAAGCAGAGGCAGCTGTTTATCGTTGTCTCTGATTGGGGATCATATTTAGGTAGCCATTTTCCCTTTGGTGTTCGTGGGTTCTTGTTCAGTTGCCTGTCTGCACTATCCATATAGCTTCACGGTTCGTTTTGTTAGTTTGTTCAGTGTTCATTCGTTTAAATAAATAAGAAGGTACGCATACCACGCTGCACCTTGGTCTCCTCCTTACAACGGCCGTGACAGACGCAGAGTAGGTGAACCGATGATCTCTGCATGTGTGGTTCCCACCGTGAAGCATGGAGGAGGAGGTGTGATGTGTGAGGGTGCTTTGCTGGTTACACTGTCTGTGATTCATTTAGAATTCAAGGTGCACTTAACCAGCATGGCTACCACAGAATTCTGCAGCAATACGCCATCTCATCTGGTTTGCACTGATTGGCATTATCATTTGTTTTTTAACAGGACAATGACCCAACACACCTCCAGGCTGTGTAAGGGCTATTTGACCAAGAAGGAAAGTGATGGAGTGCTGCATCAGATGACATGGCCTCCACAATCACCTGACCTCAACCCAATTGAGATGGTTTGGGATGTTTTGGACCGCAGAGGGAAGGAAAAGCAGCCAACAAGTGCTCAGCATATGTGGGGACTCCTTCAATACTGTTGGAAAAGCATTCCAGGTGAAGCTGGTTGAGAGAATGCCAAGAGTGTGCAAAGCTGTCATCAATTCAAAGGATGGCTACTTTGAAGAATCAAAAATGTTTAAACTTTTTTTGGTTACTACATAATTCCATTTGTATTATTTCATAGTTTTGATGTCTTTACTTTTATTCTACAATGTAGAAAATATTAAAAATAAAGAACATCCCTTGAATGAGTAGGTGTGTCCAAACGTTTGACTGGTACTGTAGATATAGAGACCCATTCCGAACGGATCCGAGGACAACTAGACCTGTTCCGTATAGACCTGGTCGGATCCAGACCTGGTTCAATCCAAGTGGGGGAAGCAGCAGAAAAGTCAAATTATAAGCTATTTTATTAATCGTAACTGATAACGCGCGAGGGAGAGACGATATAAAGTGGTGATACTCTAGCAGGGGCCATGCTATGTGTGTAGGTATTACTGTGATTGTGTGTGAGTGACATGGGTGGAGGGAGAAGTTAACTGGGAGAAGTTAAGCTAGCTAGCCAGGCTGATTGAGGATGCATGCGTTTTCTCGTCCTACACAGTAATAAACAACAACAACTTCATTCTGAATATTTTAAGTAGCAGCCTACTTGTAGGATCTTGGTAATTTTTGCCTATCCTTCAAATTTTAATTCCATCTTTTTAATTCCATCTTCCATTGATTAGACATCTCCTAACTGTTGCCACACATGGGGCTCTATGACTGTAGCCTATTGGCACTTTGTTGACTTATGATTTGCCAACAACAAGCTTCAAATTGTATTGGTCACATACACATGGTTAGCAGATGTTATTGCGAGTGTAGCGAAATGGTTACGCTTCTACTTGCGACAGTGCAGAAATATCTAACAAGTAATCTAACAATTCCACAACAACTACCGTCTGTAATACACACACATCTAACATGCTGACCAGACCGTGCACGAGCGTTGCAAAATACATTTTGAAATCCACATTGCAACCGAGCGTCTGCGATGCCAAGGGCTAAAATAGAACTCCTTTCTATTTCTGACGCAGATCGCGCTGCAAGTCCTGCCTCTCCCATCTCCTCATTGGTTTATAGAAGCAGGTACCCACGTGCTATCTCCTCATTGGTTATACCCACGTGGGTGATTGAAAAACAATGTTTTGCCGGTTGTCGTGGTAAAAGTGTAGATGCCAATCACCATATAAGTTCAAAAATGAAAACGCTGGAAGGAGGAGAGATGACTAGAAACGATTCGGTTGACCGTTTTATGTGTGGATTAATTGTCAGAGTAGAGGACCTTGTGCATTTCAGGTAAAATAACAACTCAATGTTTATATCCGAGGACAAATTAGATAGCTTTCTTTTGCTATCTAAATAGGACAAATTAGCTAGCATGTGCAAGCTAGCTAGCTAGCTAGCTAGCTAAATTGCCATACATGTTTAATGCTTTTTGACCTGTCCCCAAATTAATGTAATTGGTTCAGAGTTTGTTTTGATATTTTAACCTGCGTGTCGTGATCGCGTTTGGTGTGGGGGGACAAAATACATTTATGCACGATGGCGCACGCGCGCAGCCGGTTTGGGTTCCGTGTAAGTAAAGGAATGGAATAAGAATGTATTAATATATGGATGAGCAATGACAGAGGGGCATAGGCAAGATGCAATAGATGGTATAAAATACAGTATATTACATATGAGATGAGTAATGCAAGATATGTAAACATTATTAAAGTGGCATTATTAAAGTGACTAGTGATCCATTTATTAAAGTTGCCAATGATTTCAAGTCTGTATGTAGGCAGCAGCCTCTCTGTGTTAGTGATGGCTGTTTAACAGTCTGCTGGCCTTGAGATAGAAGCTGTTTTTCAGTTTCCCGGTCATAGCTTTGATGCACCTGTACTGACCTCACCTTCTGGATGGTAGCGGGGTGAACAGGCAGTGGCTCGGGTGGTTGTTGTCCTTGATGATCCTTTTGGCCTTCCTGTAACATTGGGTAATGTAGGTGTCCTGGAGAGCAAGAAATTTGCTCCCGGTGATGCGTTGTGCGGACAGCACCACCCTCTGGAGAGCCCTGCGGTTGTGGGTGGTGCAGTTGCCGTACCAGGCGGTGATACTGCCCGACAGGATATTCTCAATTGTGCATCTGTAAAAGTTTGAGGGTTTTAGGTGACAAGCCACACTTCTTCAGCCTCCTGAGTGAGGTTTCTTCACCCCACTGTCTGTGTGGGTGGACCATTTCAGTTTGTCTGTGATGTGTATGCTGAGGAACTTAACTTCCCACCTTCTCCACTGCTGTCCCGTCGATGTGGATAGGGTGGTGCTCCCTCTGCTGTTTCCACCTGGGGGTGGCCCGTCAGGATGTTCAGGACCCAGTTGCACAGGGCGGGGGTTGAGACCCGGGGCCTCAAACTTAATGATGAGCTTTGAGGGTACTACAGTGTTGAATGCTGAGCTATAGTCAATGAACATGAACAACCATATTCCCAGTCATCTTTCCATGGTTAAATGCAGTGGTTCGCGCTATCCATGGTTTCTAGTTAGGGTAGGTTTTAATAGTCACAGTGGGTACAACATCTCCTATACACTTTCTCACCGAATCAGAGTATACGTCGATATTATTCTCTGAGGCTACCCGGAACATATTCCAGTCTGCGTGATCCAAACAACCTTGAAGCGTGGATTCCGATTGGTCAGACCAGAGTTGAATAGTCCTTAGCACAGGTACTTCGAATTTTGAGTTTCTGCCTATAGGAAGGGAGGAGCAAAATGGAGTCGTGGTCAGATTTAGGGCGGGGGAGGGCCTTGTATGCATTGCTGAAGATAGAGTAGCAGTGATCAGTGATTTTCCAGTCAATATGCTGATAGCCTTGTTTTCAAATTTGCTTTGTTAAAATCCCCAGCTACAATAAATGCAGCCTCAGGATATATGGTTTCCAGTTCGCATAAAGTCCAGTGAAGTTCCTTGAGGGCCGTTGTGGTATCGGCTTGAGTGGGGATATACACGGCTGTGACAATAACTGAAGAGAATTCTCTTGGGAGATGATACAGTCAGTATTTGATTGTGAGGAATTCTAGGTCAGGTGAACAAAAGGACTTGAGTTCCTGTATGTTGTTACAATTACACCATGAGTCATTAATCATGAAACATACACCCCCGCCATTCTTCTTCCTGGGGAGAGGTTTATTACTGTCAGCGCGATGCACAAAGAATCCAGGTGGCTGTACCAACTCCGACAGCATATGATTCCGTGAAACAGTATGTTACAATCCCTGATGTCTCTCTGGAATGCAACCTTTGCCCAGATTTCGTCGACCTTGTTATCTAGAGACTGGACATTAGCGAGTAATATACTCGGAAGCGGTGGGTGGTGTGCCCACCTCCGAAGTCTGACCAGAAGACCGTTCCGTCTTCCTCTTCTCCTGGGGCATTGTTTTGGGTCAGCCTCAGGAATCAGTTCAAATGCCCTGGGTGGTTCAGACAAATGATCGGCTTTAGGAAAGTTGTATTCCTGGTCGTAGTGCTGGTAAGTTGATGTCGCTCTGATATCCAAAAGTTCTTCCCGGCTGTATGTAAAAACACTTACGATTTTCTGGGCTAACAATGTAAGAAATAATACATTAAAAAACAAAATACTGCAAAGTTTCCCAAGGACTAGAAGCGAGGCAGCCCTCTCTGTCGGGGTCACCTTGGCACGCGCTATTCTCGTGAAAAGCAAGAGCAGCAGTATAAATTATTAAAACAAATGATCTCGCTCTCTCTACTGCAGCAGTTGTGTACGGGTCCTTCCGTACATGTCAGTTTAAATTACACATAGCCGAGACCTGTGACAATCATATCAGATCCGACCCAGACCCGTGACATTATTTATGGGACTCGGGTATTCGGATCAGTGAGTTGGAACCGTGAAGACCTCTAGCTCTGATCCACAGTAAATGTGGGCTCTATGGAGACCATGCCACTAGTTCCCTTTTCACACTACTCAGCAGAGACAAGATGCACTGGCCTGGCCTGGTTACCTATCCACCATAGTTGCTAGAATGGTGCTGGAAAGGACAATGTGAACTGGCTCAGGTTTTCACATTGTCCTTTCCAGCACCATCCAGCAACTGTGGTGATGGGTAACCAGGCCAGCACAGAGCATCTTGTCTCTGGCGGCAGGTAGTCTAGAGGATAAGAGTGTTGGACCAGTAACCAAAAGGCTGGTGGTTCGACTCCCCGAGCCGGTAAAGTGGAATAATCTGCTGTTCTGCCCTCTGCCCTTGAGCAAGACAGTTAAACCCCAACAACTGCTCCCTGGATGTTGACTAAGGCAGCCGCCTGCACCTCTCTGATTCAGAGGGGTTGGGTTAAATGCAGAAGACACATTTCGGTTGAATGCATTCAGTTGTGCAACTGACTAGGTATTTCCCTTCCCAAGTACAGTATCTACATACATATACTAGTTGTATATACAAGTTCAAGTGCTCCCATCCCTCCATCTCACTCTCCTCCAGCCCCCCTCTGTCTCACTCCCTCTGTCTAAGGTAGAGGACAGAAGAGGAGGAAGAGGAACCCAAAGCAGACAGACACTACTGTTAAAACTCAAAGTGAGTCAACATGTGGTCTGAAAGTAAGTTCCAAGGCCTTCTGTGTCTCCCAAACCAGCCATTCTTTGAATGAGACCGACCACTGGTCTCACTGGACCTGGACTGGGACAGGCTGTCTCTGTGTGACAAAACCAGTCTGGCTGTCGGGAATAAGCTACAGCCTGTGGTGTGTGTGTGTGTGGCGTACAGTGGTCAGGACTAGAAAGCCATAAACCATCCTCTTTATACGACAGCGATTCTCCCTCTAACTCATGTACCACACATCCTCTCGACGTCTCCATACATTACTTACACATACACTCTGCTCTGGAAGAGAGGCCTCCCTTAAGCAAAATGACTCTTACATCCTGCATGTAGGTCAACAGGCAGGAACATACAGTACAGTACACTATGTTTGCACTGCTTTTATGCTGCCATTTTCTGCCATGTTAGCTGGTAGGAAATCATGATTTAGCTAGATCCACATTTTTACACGTCTTTCATATTTTGAAATAGAGATTTTCACGTTTCCCTACAGTGTTGATTTGAAATGTCATTACAATCTGAAGTATTTATTTCTGGACCACATATCAGTTGGTTATCCTGTGTGGTTACTTTACTTGTTCACACACAGAGGGGGTTTTAACAGTCGTAAATGTAAGCAGACTCCCCCTTCTCAATTCCTTTGCAGTTCATTGCACTTTTTAGCAACTACAGATTAAACATCATGAAGTCTTAAAGGAGTATATGCCATCTTTCATGAATTGTTTCTCAATGATACTTTTAAAGTACAAATGTCAAATATATAAATCCTCATCGACGGGGCCACAGTGGATAGGGTCAACAGCTTCAAGTTTGTCTGCGTGCACATCACCGAGGACCTGAAATAAGACTAGTTTCAGGAAACTAGGCGTATGTCGCGGGTGACTACTTCATTTTTAATCAAAATGCATTTTTCCGGCAGAAATGCCTTCTGGAATATGTGAGCTTTCATGTGCCTTAATAATAAACTTGCATGACATCTGTAAATATGAATACATTTGTTAAATTACGAGCCTAGTTGGTTTAGCATCAGAAAAAGACAGCAATGTTCCCGCTAGCCATGATTGGCTGAGATAATTAGTGGGCTGGACATGCCGAGAGATGAGTTCGGATTGGTCTGCTATATAGCAGGCTTCTGTCTATTTGAGCTGGTCAGTATGTGTTGGTAATCCTGTCTAACGCGGCTTTTTAAAAATATATATAGTGTAGTAGAACTACATAAGTGTTGCTCTCCACTTTCTGGAGGACCGAGTTTTGAAATCAATGGAATTAGAGTATGATAGCTAAGGAGATGAAGAAAACACCTGTCTCTGGATTACATCTTCAAACTAAGGGCAACCATGGCATCCGTGACAGGGAGAAGCTTCCATTCATGATGTACACGGGTAAGATAGTCTAGCTAGCTACGTTTTCAGACATTACACGTTTCTAATTTTGACAGAAAGTATTTTTCATTTTAAGTTAAAGAATAGCTAATGTTAGCCTGCTGGCTTGCTAGCTAACATTACATATATGATCTTATTATTCGTATCTCAGAGCCATTTGCTTTGATAGCTAGCTAACATTAGGTTATAACTAACATTGAACCTGCTTGGTTCGCTACCTGCAAATTCATGAAGGGTAGTAACGTTATGAGTTGGGATTATGGTTAATTGTTTAGCTAGCTAACTAACTGTCTTAACAAAAGATTCCACTATGCAAGTATCCATTTCAATAGAATGTTACTGTGACAACTGTTGATAGACGTAGCTGGTAAATTCACTCTGGCTACCTTCAAAGCACTGGTAAGATAGTCTAGCTAGCAACATTTTCAGATATTACACGTTTCTTCTCCCGATTTCAGAGCACTCATGTGAGTGTGCCAGAGCGCCGAATAACTGACAAATTTACGAACTCTTAGCATCCGTTGAATATGGCCAGTGTCAGTAAACGTTGGCAAAAAAGCGTAAATTGTTGCCAGCATCACAGTTGCAGTCATCAACGCTCTGGATTACATAAAAACAGCCTAACCAGCTCTGTTGGGCGAGTAAAAATGGTCAGTAAGCCGTTCTCTCATTTGTGTCTGGAAGTAGCTAGCAAGCTAGCCAGTTAGGTTGGGTGCTTGACTGCTGTTGTTAGGAAAGAACGAGAGGATCAACCCTTAAAGAGATGGGTGGGGCTAAAGCTTAAGAGGGTGTGAACGATGCTGAATGGGTGTAGACAAAGAAGAGCTCTCTAGTAGGTACCAAAACATTCAAAGGCCATTTTCTGAAAAGTGAGGTTACAAGTTTATCAACTTTCAAAGCAGAATTACTTTCCCATTGTTCCTCAAATGCAGTGTATGAAATACCATTTTGTAGCTCTGTGTCTCTGGTTTTATCCATTGTAAAAAAACACAATTTCAAATTTTACTACATAAGACCGAATCAAGGCGGTCAGTCACAAATGGTCTCGGCACACCGACATCATGGTGAAAAAAGCGCAAAAGCGTCTCTACAACCTCAGGCAGCTGAAAAAATGTTGCATGGCCCCAATGACCCTCAAGAACTTCTACAGATACATCGAGAGAATTCTGTTGGGCTGCATCACTGCCAAAAGGTTGTGCAGACAGCCCAACGGCTCCCCGGGGCCAAACTGCCTTCCCTCTAGGACATCTACAGCACCCGGTGTCAAAGGAAGGCCAAGAAGATCATCAAGGACCTCAGTCACCCAAGCCCCGGACTGTTCACTCGGCTACTGTCCGACAGACGGAGACAGTACAGGTGCATCAAAGCCAAGAACGAGAGGTGCACCAAAGCCAAGAATATACTATATAAATATAGTATATATTTCCTGATTTTTCTTAAATACCCTAGATATACGACAGACAGTTCAAAACCTTGTTTCTTATGGTTGATTTATTATTGTATTTTTGCCATTTATGAATGTGTTATTCAATGCGTTTCTCTGGGCTGTAGTTGTAAAGGCCAAATTCTATATTTTATACGATTTTTTAAAATGTATTTTATACAGTGCATTCGGAAAGTATTCAGACCCCTTCACTTTTTCCACGTTTTGTTACGTTACAGCCGTATTCTAAAATTGATGAACAAAAAAACATATTTAATCCATTTAAACACAATAACCCATAATGACAAAGGGAAAAAAGGTTTTCAGACATTTAAAAAACAGAAATACCTTATTTACAGAAGTGACCCTTTGATATGAGACTCGAAATTGAGTTCAGGTGCATCCTGTTTCCATTGATCATCCTTGATGTTTCTACAACTTCATTGGAGTCCACCTGTGGTAAATTAAAATGATTGGACATGATTTGGAAAGGCACACACCTGTCGAAATAAGGTCCCACAGTTGACAGTGCATGTCAGAGCAAAAACCAAGCCAGGAATTGTCCGTAGAGCTCCAGGACAGGATTGTCTCGAGGCCCAGATCTGGGGAAGGGTATCAAAAAATGTCTGCAGCATTGAAAGTCCCCAAGAACCCTCCATCATTCTTAAATGGAAGAAGTTTGGAACCACCAAGATTCTTCCTAGAGCTGGCCAGCCGGCCAAACTGAGCAATCAGGGGAGAAGGGCCTTGGTCAGGGAGGTGACCAAGAACCCGATGATCACTCAGAAAGAGCTCAAGAGTTTCTCTGAGGAGATGGGAGAACCTTCCAGAAGGGCAACCATCTCTGCAGCACTCCACCACCAGGCCTTTATGGTAGAGTGGCCAGATGGAAGCCACTCCTCAGTAAAAGGCACATGACAGTCCGCTTGGAGTTTGCCAAAAGGCACCAAAAGGACTCAGACCATGAGAAACAAGATTCTCTGGTCTAATGAAACCAATATTTAAATCTTTGGCCTGAATGCCAAGCGTCACGTCTGGAGGAAACCTGGCACGTCTGGAGCAAAGTACAGCGAGATCCTTGATGAAAACCTGCTCAAGACCTCACTAGGGTGAAGGTTCACCTTCCAACAGGACAACGACCCTAAGCACACAGCAAGACAACGTAAGAGTGGTTTCGGGATAAGTCTCTGAATGTCCTTGAGGTGCCCAGACAGAGCCCGGACTTGAACCCAATTGAACATCTCTGGAGACCTGAAAACAGCTGTTCAGCGACGCTCCCCATCCAACCTGACAGAGCTTGAGGATTTGCAGAGAAGAATGGGAGAAACTCCCCAAATACAGGTGTGCCGTAGCGTCATACCCAAGAAGACTCAAGGCTGTAATCGCTACCAAAGATGCTTCAACAAAGTGCTGAGTAAAGGGTCTAAATAGTTATGTACATGTGATATTTACTTTTTTTATTTTTAATACATTTGTAAACATTTCTAACAAACCAGTTTTTACTTTGTCATTATGGGGTATTGTGTGTAGATTGTTGAGAAAAAAAAACAACGATTTCATCCATTTTATAATAAGACTAACGTAACAAAATGTGGAAAAAGTCAAGGGGTCTGAATACCCCCCCCTCCACGGCTTAAATTTGCAGGTGTTAACAAACAACTTCCTTTCCAGACCAGTGTGGTCATAGCTCTCCCTGCACTGTGAGTCACGTGGGTCATGTCAGCCAGGCTAGTTAATCACAGTAAATATAATAAAATGAATGTCTAATGTTTTTGTAAAAAATTTAACCCACCATGCATGGAATATCTAGCATTCGCAGATGGGACCTAGATCGTCAGAGACTATTCTGGCTGGTCCAATGAGCCCTCTGTATCGCGGTCTTCTTCATGCAGTCTGGTCTCCCAGCCAGATGTTCAGCCACTTGGTCGTCTGGGCTGCCCTCACACATTTGACTGTGTTTGGAGCATAAAGTATTTGATTAATTATAAATTCCTTTCAACAATCAGTTTTCAAAATATACAACAAAATCTTTCAACATGAACCTGGCAAGACCTGGCTACTGCTCAAGCTTGGTAAGTCGCTTGGTGTGTCCACAGTCCTATGTATTCATGTATGTGTCCAGAGGACCTACCCTCGTGTATAAAACCGTTGGCGCTTACAGAATACTCACTTCGTGTAAGGCTTTTATGTTCTTCATAACTTCAGGCTATAGTAGAGTCTTCCAAAAGCAAGAACGTTTCCTGGTACATCTCTTCAGCTGCAAAAGAGAGGGTAAAATGGAAAGGGTGTAAATAATCAGTTTTCCAGTCTTCCACATTTAACCCAAGCCTTCTGAATCAGAGATGCGGAGGGCTGCCTTAATTGACATCCACGTCTTCGGCACCCAGGGAGCAGTTGTTGAAGGTCAACTGCCTTCCTCAAGGGCAGAAGGGCAGATTTTTCCACCTTGCTGGCTCTGGGATTGGAACCAGCGACTTATCAGTTACTGGCCCAACGCCCTTAACCACTTTTAAGGGACAGTTTCACCCACATTTAGAAATTAAATACGTTGAGGGGAAGGTTGACAAGCCAGGTCAAATGTTTGAACAAAGGCAAGGGAGTGAAGAAGGAGCTAAATGAATAGGGGCGGCAGTAGCTTAAAGATTAGAAAGGCAGACCGATATTCAAACGCCCAAGCTGCTGCGGGGAAATCTGCAGGGAGTGATCCGTCAGTCAGAGGGTTACCAGCTACACCATATCTGTATACTACCTACTGCTGTGGTGCCCTTGAACAAGGCACTTTAATCTAAGTGCCCATGAGCTGCTCCCAGCCTGTGATGTGTGTGTCACTGACAGAATATCTGTGCAAATGACCAATATAGCAAGTACGGTAAAAGGAATGCCAGATTATCTACGGCAGCTGTGCATGTAATGTATCTAGTCCCAACGTGGCTGCATGGTTCGAAGAGGCTCTGGTGAAGTTAAGTCTTTCAACTTCCCATTAAGGTTGTACTATTGGTTATCAATGCTGTTTTACACAGGGTCAATGAAAATCAATGTTTTCTCCCCCCAAAGCTCTGTCCCCACTCTCAAAAAGGAATTTCTCAGTTTTACTTACCCTCAAATTTTGGAATCAAAGAGGCCAGGTTCCACTCATTCAGCGTATTTTTACAAAGCTGTCACTTTATTGGCCTTGACATCTGCATTTAAGTACAGACATAAAGAAATGTTAGAAACATAACTAGCTAGCTAAACTAAATTGGCTGCATCAAATTTAACTTAAACTCTAATGTTAGCTAGCTAACAGAATTTGCATCCATCCTCCTCAACTTCACAAGTCCGACTAAAGGTGTCACTAGCCAGCTCACTTAGCTAACAAGTGAAACAGTGTCCGAGACAGTCCAGAAGAAGCGTCAGACTTAGCTAGCGACCGTTACAGACACTGACATATGTAACAGTATAACTTTAAACCGTCCCCTCGCCCCAACACGGGCACGAACCAGGGACCCTCTGCACACATCAACAACTGACACCCACGAAGCATCGTTACCCATCGCTCCACAAAAGCCGCGGCCCTTGCAGAGCAAGGTGCAACACTACTTCTAGGTTTCAGAGCAAGTGACGTAACTGATTGAAACGCTAGTAGCGCGTACCCGCTAACTAGCTAGCCATTTCACATCCGTTACACTCACCCCCCTTTCAACCTCCTCCTTTTCCGCAGCAACCAGTGATCCGGGTCAACAGCATCAATGTAACAGTATAACTTTAAACCGTCCCCTCGCCCCGACCAGGGCGCGAACCAGGGACCCTCTGCACACATCAACAACGGTCGCCCACGAAGCATTGTTACCCATCGCTCCACAAAGGCCACGGCCCTTGCAGAGCAAGGTGCAACACTACTTCTAGGTTTCAGAGCAAGTGACGTAACTGATTGAAACGCTAGTAGCGCGTACCCGCTAACTAGCTAGCCATTTCACATCCGTTACACGTAGTTAGCTAGCCAAAAGTCGACAACATCCATACATTTTAGTTATATTCAGCGACAACACTTCAGTATGGTCATGAGGCTAACGTTAGCTAGCTACTGTAACGTTACCACAGCCAGAGATATTAGCACAGAAAATGGCTAGCTAGCTAACGCTTAACTAGCTATTTTTCAAGTTAACGTTAGTTAGCTACCTAAATATGATAGGAATACCCATTTAACTTGAACGACCATCAAATTCATAATTCGTAACGTTTGTTTCCATTTTCAGTCAACCTTAGTCTGTCAAAATAACATTAGCCATTTTCCACTCGTCAGTCCTCTTTTTCTTCTATGGTATAAGGGCTTTCGCAACAATTGGATATGTATTCCACCACTTACTGTGCGGGTGTATAATAAGGATCCCAAAAAGTAAATAATGTGGGTAAAAAAAATATATATATAGTACCAGTCAAAGGTTTGTACACACCTACTCATTCAAGGGTTTTTCATTATTTTTACTTTTTTCTACATTGTATTGAAATGCATTCCAGGTGGCTACCTCATGAAGCTCGTTGAGAGAATGCCAAGAGTGTGCAAAGGGTGGCTACTTTGAAAAATCTTAAATATAAACTATATTTTGATTTGTTTAACACTTTTTTGGTTACTACATGATTCCATATGTGAATGAGTAGGTGTGTCCAAACGTTTGACTGGTACTGTATATATATATCATACAGACTATCAAAAAAATAAATTAAACAAAATCAACCTGCTTTTCTGTAAAAAGAATAATAGATCTAATCAACTCCCTACACAGGCTCAGCAGATTCCTGTGAGGTCGGGAGAATTCCTAGCGACAATAACCAAAACATAACCGCTTCTAGTCACCTTGATTGAATCCACCTTTCCCACTGCTTTCTTCACAGTCCCAGATATTACAGAAGGATTTCCCAAATGAACCTCCTTGTCAAAAAAAACGCAGTCCAATAAGAAATTAATTATTGGACCGGTCCTTGTCTTCTACTACAACTTTGCTAGTTAGGTTCCAATCTTTGATTTTCACTATTTTCCATTCATTATCACTCACCTGCTGCACTTTCAGATTAAAACACATTCGGTATTTACGTCTCTTCCACCAGTCAGTTTTCCTGGAAACGTTCTCAACTGCACATCTCGTCCACTCGTCAGTCACTCAATTGTACTAGAATACTTGCAAGTATTCTGATGGAGTTCAACAGCTGGTACCGGGAGAATAAACCCACTGGCTTGGTCAAATATCCATAGCCCAACCTTAAAAACCCAGCACCAACAACCCAACCTTGCTGTATTTACAGAAAACAACCCAGCTATTGACCCAATGCCTGCAACCCAGTAATTGGATCATACAAACCACCACTCAACAGCCTCTGTTTGATTGAAGGCGTTAATCTCTATTTTTGCCTTGTAACTGATTGCTTCTAGAAAGAGAGAAGGAACAACACATGATCAAGATGAGCTACTACTTTAAAGCAATGAAGGATCTAATTGTTACAAATAATGAATGTATGGGCTACATTTATGAGAATAATACATGCATTTGCTTAACTTATCAACCTTGAAGAAGATACACTCATCACAAACATATTTCCAGGGTGTTGATACATCTTCCTCCCAATACAGCCTCTTCCAACACCACAGATAGGGAGGGTGGGTCCATCTGCAAAAGTGAAGTTTTGGTCTGATGTCAAATCAACTGATATTGTTGCTAGCTAACTTAGCAGTTGTGCTAGCTAACATGCTACTGAACAGTGACACTAGCATATTGACATGCATATTGATATTAAAATACAGCAACGTATTCGCCTAAAAGTGTATAAGCAAATCATTAGTTAGCTAGCTACCTATTACATGGATTGTGCAAAAATATGATAGCTAACGTTAGCTAGCCAAGCGCTAGCCAGTCAGTCAGTGGCGCTGACAGAATGAAACTGGTATCAACAAAATAACAAAATGTCTTTCACTCTATCCCATTAAAAAAATGACATTGCTAACTAGTCATCATTTAGCTAATAAATGTTGAAGATTAGTTAATAAGTAAGACACTCACCAGACAACTGTTAGGTACTGTAGCTAGCTAGGTAGCTTGGTTTCCATTTTCCAACAGATGTTTCTAAACCCCTTGATTGGTCATCAACGGTTACTGGTCTTGGAACTCATATGTTCACCAGAAACAGCTTCTGGTAAACTGTTTGCAACTAGTGGCAATACAATTATTGTTGCCAAAGGTTTGATGCAGATTCACCGCAAATGGCAAACGTTTGCAAACTTCTGGCAACATTTTGTGGCACACTATTTAGTTTACAGCACATTTCCCACAAACTTGCTCAGCAACAAATTTATTTTTGTAAGGGTATACCTACTGCTGAACATTATCATTCTTAGTTTATCTTGTGTAAATTGCATTTTGATACTGGTACACTGCCCCTGCAGCCATAAGAAGTTAAATAGGCGATGAGTCGAAAATCGACCAACCTCAGATTTCTCACTTCCTGGTTGGATTTCTTCTCAGGTTTTTGCCTGCCATATGAGTTCTGTTATACTCACAGACATAATTCAAACAGTTTTAGAAACTTCAGAGTATTTTCTATCCAATACTAATAATAATATGCATATATTAGTAACTATGACTGAGGAGCAGGCCGTTTACTCTGGGCACCTCTGTGCACCTTTCATCCAAGCTACTCAATACTGCCCCTGCAGCCATAAGAAGTTAAATAGATTTGTCCCATTGTTCTTGATTTCTTGCCTTTTTAATGTATTTTTCTTTACATTTTAGTTGTTTGACATTTGACTGCATGGTTGGGTGCTAGAAACATAATTATTTTGAGACACCGCTATACCACCTGCTAAACTGTGTATGTGACCAATAAACTTTGATTTGATTTGATGTCAACAATCCTTCCTCCAAAAGACCATTCTATGGATTAAATCTCATGAAAATCATGGTCCTTGTTCTTTTGTCCTGGTTTCTTGGAACATCACTATATTATTCTTAAAGTGAAACCATATACAGTGCCTTCGGAAAGTATTCAGACCCCTTGACTTTTTCCACATTTTGTTAGGTTACAGCCTTATTCTAAAATGTATTAAATCGTTTTTTTCCCTCATCAATCTACACACAATACCCCATAATGACAAAGCAAAAAACAGGATTGTAGAAATGTACATAAGTATTCAGACCATTTACTCAGTACTTTGTTGAAGCACCTTTGGCAGCGATTACAGCCTCTTGGGTATGATGCTACAAGCTTGGCACACCTGTATTTGGGGAGTTTCTTGCATTCTTCTCTACAGATCCTCTCAAGCTTGTCTTGGCTGTGTGCTTAGGGTCGTTGTCCTCAGTCAGGTCCTGAGCGTTGTGGAGCAGGTGTTCATCAAGGATCTCTCTGTACTTTGCTCCGTTCATCTTGGCCTCGATCCTGACTAGTCTCCCAGTCCCTGCCGCTGAAAAACATCCCCACGGCATGATGCTTCCACCACTATGCTTCACCGTAGGGATGGTGCCATGTTTCCTCCAGACGTGACGCTTGGCATTCAGGCCAAAGAGTTCTTGGATTCGTCAGACCAGAACATTTTGTTTCTCATGGTCTGAGAGTCTTTAGGTGCCTTTTGGAAAACTCCAAGTGGGCTGTCATGTGCCTTTTACTAAGGAGTGGCTTCAGTCTGACCACTCTACCATAAAGGCCTGATTGGTGGGGTGCGGCATAGATGGTTGTCCTTCTGGAAGGTTCTCCCATCTCCACAGAAGAACTCTAGAGCACTGTCAGAGTGACCATCAGGTTTTTGATCACCTCCCTGACCAAGGTCCTTCTCCCCCGATTGCCTAGTTTTGCCGGGCGGCCAGCTCTAGAAAGAGTCTTGGTGGTTCCAAACTTCTTCCATTTAAGAATGATGGAGGCTACTGTGTTCTTGGGGACTTTCAATGCTGCAGAAATTTCTTGGTACCCTTCCCCAGATCTGGGCCTCGACACAATCCTGTCTCAGAACTCTACAGACAATTCCTTGATGGCTTGGTTTTTGCCCTGACATGCACTGTCAATTGTGGGACCTTATTTCGACAGGTGTGTGCCTTTCCAAATCATGTCCAATCAATCAAATTTACCCCAGGTGGACTCCAATCAAGTTGTTTTTACATCTCAAGGATGATCAATGGAAACAGGATGGACCTGAGCTTAATTTCGAGTCTCAGAGCAAAGGGTCTGAATACTTCTGTAAATAAGGTATTTCAGTTTTTTATGTTTTATAAATTTGCAAAAATGTCAAAAAAACTGTTTTCACTTTGTCATTATGGGGTCTTGTGTTTAGATTGCTGAGGATTATTGTTTTTTTATGCATTTTAGAATAAGGCTGTAATGTAACAAAATGTGGAAAAAGTCAAGGAGTCTGAATACTTTCCGAAGGCGCTGTTCTCCCTGCTATATGTCTTCTGCTGTAACATACCATTGGGAGTTTCAAGTCTCAGCATCGAGTCTACCGTTCACTTAACTACAATAATAATAGAATACAATACAACTTCACTTGTCCATTGTGAAACGGTAGTGTCTTTTTGCAGTCTTATTACTTTTCCCAACCCCCGACACCACATGCTGTGTTACAGGTCTGTTATGATGTTGAAACTATGATAGACCGCAAGTCTACAACGATCTTCTCACATTTGTAAGAGCTTAGATAGCCTCTCTCTCTGTGGTTATTAATGTGATGTTCCTCAACCACAAAGAGAGCAGAGATTACATCCCTCCACGTTTCACCATCACCCTTCTGGCTGCTCCGTTTTACATACTTGCATTTGTTCGTTGACAGATTGCTGTCAGAAGACACAGCCATGTGAAGCCACCATGTAGGTTCAGCTATGGCATGACCGGGGGAGTTAGGAGTACTACATGGTTCCATGCGAACTCAAAATCTGCGTCCCAAATGGCACTCTATTCCCTACAAAGTGTACTACTTTTGACCCCTATGGGCCCTGGTCAAAACTAGTGCACTATATAGGGAATAGGGTGCCATTTGGGATGCAGGCAAACCGTCTGACGATACCCCTCAGGCATTTGCGTATCATATCTCTGTCTAGAAGAAAAGCTATGCTGGTCCTAACTCTCAGTCCCAACTCTCATCATTATATTAGCCAGATTTGTATCTTATTAAGACTGCTAACTGAGGCTTACATTAACATTATTCAATGTTACCAACATACTACATATCATTTATATTTTAATGAACTAATCTTCATAAAAGCATGGTTAACTTGTCAGCTGTAGAACTCAGAAACATACAGAATCAGAGACGTCAGTCAACCATTCTCTACTGAGTAAGAAATATACTGTAGATTCACTAGAGTTGTAAAAGTGAAGAAATGGAGTGTTTTGCATTTAGAGTATTTTTGTGTAATTTCTTTACCAATTTAGAGCACCCATGCATCAATGCTCTCTGAGACAATTGTTTCCATAGGTCTCCTTTTCAACAGATCCTCCCTGTCATTATTCATTGGTGATATTCAATTTGTCATAGTCATTCTGACTCATCTATTAATGTCTGGATGTCTGGATCCAGACCAAACCAGATGCTACCAGAGGGCCCCTGGGCGTACACCATTCTGACACAGGAACATCTCTATGTTATGCTATACCTTTTTCCTTGTGTTTTTGTATTCCATTTTCTCTCTGCCTCTCTATCTCTGTCTCTCTGCCTCTCTATCTCTGTCTCTCTGCCTCTCTATCTCTGTCTCTCGTCCCTCTCTTTCTCCCTCTCCATCTCCCTCGCAATCTCGCTCTCTCCGTCTACGTTTCTGACATAATATCAAAATCACATTGATGTGGCTCAGTAGGGAGAGCGTGATGTTTGCAAGAACAGGGTTGTGGGTTCGATTCCCACAGGGGACCAGTATGAAAATGTATGCACTCACTAATGTATGTCACTCCGGATAAGAATGTCTGCTAAATGACAAAAACAATTTTTTTTTTTAAACATTAAACGGAAACCATAAAGTTATAGTGTCCAATAACAATGGTAGACACAAATCAACATTTATTGCTCAAAAACAAGAACTATGAAAAACTGAATAATACAGTTGACTGTGAGGCATCACATCAGCTGGTCAATCCAGGGATCCACACCACATCTTTTCAGTCAGTCTCTGCCTCCCTGCCTGCCTCCCTGCCTGCATCAGAGGGCCTTACTTGTCAGAGGGAAAATGGACGGGTCATGGACCTGCACATGTCAACGGCAGAGAGTAGCGTGGAGAGGAGAGGGAGAGGGCTCTGAGGGCTATACCCCAGCTGACCTCTCTCCTCCCAGCTGCAGCCTCAGTCCCAGCTCCACTATACCCAGCCCCAGCACCAAAGCTATCTACTGCCCTACTCCCCAGGCTCAAGTCCCCAACTCCAGTCCCAGTTGCCCGCACTCTCTTCATCCCCAGCCCTAACCACAGCCCACTATCCCCAGCCCCAAACCTATCTATTATCCTACTCCCCTGCCCCTGCCCCAACCTCAAACCCCCAACTCCAGCTCCAGCCTCAGCTCTATCCCCGGCTCCAAACCCCCAGCTTCAGCCCCAGGCCACCCTAAAACATAAAATGGAATTGCTTTTATTTCCAAATTCCAAAACATTCTCAGTAATGCAATAAAAGGTTGGCCGTAATTCATGTCACTTATTACTATACAAGAGTTCAGAAATTAGTCACTGATTGCTTGAGGGGTTTGGAGAGTCGAGGAAAGTTATTTCGGCAGTGTTTTATGTTCATAAACATGCATAAATCCAGAATACACGATCCTGTCATAGACCCAGACATCTGAGCATGCCTTCTACCCTGAAGGGTTTCCCTTTAGGCTGTACCTTTCATAATAACAGTTATTTCTAAATGAAAAATGGAAAACAATTCGGAAGGGGTAGGTTACCACGTACCCAATGAATGAACAGCTGATTAGGCCTAATTGATGAAATGAGCAATGGGACCATTTGAAATGGTCAACTGCATTGAGGCAGTTCAAAGAACAATGACTTGTAACAGCCTGCATCCTATTGATTATTGATGTCAAGTCACTTTGAAATACAGCCTATACTGAATAGATGTAGTCTTTTTTAACAGCCAGCGTAGTATTGTTGAACTGCTATTCATTTAACTATTCGCTTCAATCATTACATTTTATGTACAGCACTTTAGAATGCATCAACACACTATGTTTGTGAACCCATCCTCATCCACACACACACACACACACACACACACACACACACACACACACACACACACACACACACACACACACACACACACACACACACACACACACACACACACACACACACACACACACACACACACACACACACAAACAAATGCAGGACAGGGGGAATTCAATTAATTTTATCCTCTATTGCCCTTTCAAGCACAATATTCGCTTCCCCTTATTCCAGAAAGCTCAACAGATATACCCTGGCATTATGTAGCTGAGCGAGGAGGAGAAACTTAAATGTTTTTTTGTCCATTGTGTATTTCCGTTAGATATGTTTGCAAATGTATTGAAAATGAAATACAGAAATATCTCATTTATATAAGTATTCACACCCCTGAGTGTTTGAATCACGTTTTGAATGTTTGAATCACCTTTGGCAGCAATTACAGCTGTGTCTTTCTGGGTAAGTCTCTAAGAGCTTTGCACACCTGGATTGTACAATATTTGCACATTATTCTTTTAAAAATTCTTCAAGCGCTGTCAAGTTGGTTGTTGATCATTGCTAGACAGCCATTTTCAAGTCTTGCATATATTTTTAAGCCGATTTAAGTCAAAACTGTAACTGAACCACTCAGGAACATTCAATGTCATCTTGGTGCTTTAGTTTATTGCCCTGCTGAAAGGTGAATCCAAAGTGTAATTAATAACTTCACCATGCTCAAAGGGATATTCAATGTACAGTGGGGGAAAAAAGTATTTAGTCAGCCACCAATTGTGCAAGTTCTCCCACTTAAAAAGACGAGAGAGGCCTGTAATTTTCATCATAGGTACACTTCAACTATGACAGAAAATGAGAAAAAAAAATCCAGAAAATCACATTGTAGGATTTTTAATGAATTTATTTGCAAATTATGGTGGAAATTAAGTATTTGGTCAATAACAAAAGTTTATCTCAATACTTTGTTATTTACCCTTTGTTGGCAATGACAGAGGTCAAACGTTTTCTGTAAGTCTTCACAAGGTTTTCACACACTGTTGCTGGTATTTTGGCCCATTCCTCCATGCAGATCTCCTCTAGAGCAGTGATGTTTTGGGGCTGTTGCAGCAGGAGGGTTAACTCAAGACATTTCAGCTTTTCATTTATCATTAATTAGCAACATTTCAAAAAATAGAATTCCACTTTGACATTATTGTGTGTAGGCCAGTGACACAATCCATTTTAAATTCAGGCTGTAACACAACAAAATGTGGAAAAAGTCAGGGGCTTTGAATACTTTCTGAAGGCACTGTTTATAGACTGTGTGTAGACCTGTCTCACACTTGAATCTTCTCTTTGTGCCAGACTGGGTTCCCTGTAAATCATTGTAATGTTTGTTTATGTGTCAATTCATCTCGTAAGGGATGACTGGAAATTTGACACGAAAATAAATAAATGAACTCACTCACTCACGCACACGCGCACGCACACGCACACCTTCACGCACCTCTGCCTCGTGAAACTTTCTCCAGGATCAGAAACCCAAACCCAATCTCCAAATAAAATGCAGCAACGGAATTACGTCATGGCTTGACGTTTTAATTACACCATTAGGCGCTGCATCTTAGTTAGGCGCTGTCAGTCAAACCCCGTAAAAGTTAAACTAACATTTTTAAGTTTAGGCATTAATTCCAAATTGTTGAGTTTAGGGTTAAATCAAATCAAATTGTGTTTGTCACATGCGCCGACTACAACAGGTGTAGACCTTACCGTGAAATGCTTACTTACAAGCCCTTAACCAACAATGCAGTTAAGAAAAATAAAAGTGAAGAAAAGAAATTGACTAAATAAACTAAAGTACAAAATAAAAGAGCAACAATAAAAGAACAATAACGACACTATATGCAGGGGGTACCGGTACAGAGTCAATGTGCGTGGGTACAGGTTAGTCGAGCTAATTGAGATATTATGTACATGTAGGTAGGGGTAAGGTGACCATGCATAGATAATAGATAATAAACTGGAAATAGTCAATGCAAATAATCCGGGTAGCCATTTGATTAGATGTTCAGCAGTCTTATGTCTTGGGGGTAGAAGCTATTCAGAAGCCTTTTGGACCTAGACTTGGCACTCCGATATCGCTTGCCGTGCGGTAGCAGAAAGAACAGTCTATGACTAGGGTGGCTGATGTCTTTGGCAATTTTTAGGGCCTTCATCTGACACCGCCCGGTATAGAGGTTCTGGATGGCAGGAAGCTTTGCCCTAGTCATGTACTGGGCCGTACGCACTACCCTCTGCAGCGCCTTGCGGTCGGAGGCTGAGAAGTTACCATACCAGGCGATGATGATGAACACCAACAAACTAACATGGTCCAAGCACACCAACACAGTCGTGAAGAGGGCACAACAAAACCTATTCCCCCTCAGGAGGCTGAAAAGATTTGGCATGGGTCCTCAGATCCTCAAAAGGTTCTACAGCTGCACCATCGAGAGCATCCTGACTGGTTGCCTGGTATGGCAACTGCTCGGCCTCCGACCACAAGGTACTACAGAGGGTAGTGCAAGCGGCCCAGTGCATCACTGGGGCCAAGCTTCCTGCCATCCAGGACCTCTATACCAGGCGGTGTCAGAGGAAGGCCCGAAAAATTGTCAAAGACTCCAGCCACCCTAGTCATAGACTGTTCTCTCTGCTACCACAGACAAAAAAGTTTGAGGAAAATCTCCCTCAGTCTTCTGAATATCTAACCCTGGGATAGAGTTTTATTTACCAGCTGTACAAATGTTAATGCCAAAGACACCAGAATGGCTTTCTAAGACGTGTTGAGTGTTGCTGAGTGGTCCAGACTCAGTCCTGACTTGAATCTGCTTAAACGTCTGAGACAAGGTTTGAATATGGCTGTCCGTCAATGATTCCCAACCAAATGTACAGAGCTTGAGCAATTTTGACAAAAAACAATGGTTATGTTAACCTAAAAATTGTGCAAAGTTGGTAGAATCTTATTCAAAATGATTCACAGCTATATTGGCTTTTATTTTTTTATTTGTATTCATTTTGAAAATGTGGAGCAGGTTGTGTAGATCAGAAGGAAACAAATAAAATATAATCCCTTTTTTTAGATGTAATTTTAAGGCAGCAAAATGTGAAGACTGTCCAATTTGGTGTGAAGACTAGACACTGTACAGCTCAACTTCTCCACAGCCCTGCTGGCTAAACGTTGAGTCAGAGGAGACTGAAGAGGAGCAGTCGGGAGTCACAGTCCACGGTTAGTGTGACTCACGTCTTCTCTGATCTGTCTAATCACTGCTTCACTCTACTATTCACAGCAAGTCTCGTTCAGAATGACGTAAGCCCTGGAGTTGTATTGCACAGCTCCATGACAGCCTACAGAACAGTTCACATGCCTGCTTTTTCTTCTACTCATGAAAACTCTGACTGAAGTTCGAAGGTCATGTTTCACATCATACTGTTTACCTGAATTACTGTTGTGTTCCAAATATATTGTTGCGATAGAATATACTGTACTGCATACTATAATGCAATGTAATGCAAGTCAATGTACGTAAGCCAAATATGAGAGGCTTTTAACGCTGACAGTTCTGTAAGTCGCTTTGGAAAAGTGTCTGCTAAATGACCACAATGCACAGAACAGGTTCTTAACCATGTTTACCATGGCCGTACTGCTGTTCTTAAGATATTGCTAACGATATAACATCTAGTTCTTTAAAATACAGTACTGTAATGTAATGTTTATTAACCATGTTTACCATTGCATGTACAGTGAGTAATGGTCATAAGAATTCGTCTCAACACTGGCTATAGTATATTGGTTCATTCTGTTATGTAGGTCACGCTATAACTACAAGCCCATCCATCACCCAAATGGCACCCTATTCCCTATATAGTGCACTACTTTTGTCAAAAGTTTGTCAAAAGTTGTGATCTACCAAGGGAATAGGGTTCCATTTGGGATGCAGCAACTATATATCTCTCTCTATTCAACGCAGGTTAAAGAGTCCGTAGAACATTTCTTGAGTTGATAAAAAAAAAAAAAATTGTTCTCTAATAAGTGCTATCTAGCCCTCCTCCTGTGAGGAGACCTTCTCTCTTTGGAACAGTTTGAACAGGGAAGTGGACCAGTCAAAGACTTTATCTGCGGTTCTCTGTAGGGTTTATTCTCTTATTGTGAGACTGAACACACTAAAGTAAAACGTCCGTGTCCAAATATAGCCCAGATCAATGCGTACGATTTGACATTGAATTATATTTCCAGGCCGCTGGTCCACCCTACATTTATATCTCTAGTGACAAGGCTCATTAGGCCTATTGTCCACTTCTATTTCTGTGCCAAGGTTTTAAATAGTGTGTGTGTGTGTGTGTGTGTGCGTGTGTTGAGAGAATAACTGTGTGCATGAAAGAGCAGAGCAGCAGAGAATGTGAACAGTAGGATTTGCTTACACAAGTCTTCTCCTTTGGGGGTTTTGTTGCTTGGTGGGGTTTTTTCTTCCAAGCATAGTTGTAAATCCCATCCCATTATGATGTTGACAGGCTGTATCCCGGGTGACGAACGCAGTTGTAACAGCCCCCAATTGCTGTATTGCTTTTGGTGTGTGTGGTGCGCGTGCATCTGTGTGTAGATGTGTAACTGAAGTCATGCACAGCTGAGAGTCTCAAGTGCTTGTCCCTGGAGGGGCACACAAGAGGGTAACGTAGTCCCAAATACACACACACACACACACACACACACACATAACAACAACAACAACAACACACACACACACACACACACAAACACATCCACATCATGGCTGTGCATTATTGCTGAGCTCAGGAGGATCACTCCACACGGTCCTGAAATGTGTGAGACAGCACAGGCTGTGTTTTGTTAGCATGATGGATGGACACTTGGAGAAGAGAAAGAAAGAAGACAGGAGGAGAAACAAATCAGTTGGCAGGAATCTCTACACAGCCGTTATGCTACACCACATGAGCGGCAACACCTACAGATGTAGGATCTTAATTTGATCACTCTTTTGTTGCTGAGAATTTTCCTGCACAGGAAATAGGAAACGCTAACTTGCAGTGGATTCGAGGTTTAAAAAGTCGTTCACTTTAAAATGCAAGACTTGATTTGCCCTGACGAAAAATGTATCAACCCCTACAAAAATGTCCATTAATTATAATAAACATAATAACACGTTTCTTTTTGCTGCGGGGTTATTTTCTTGTTGTAGCAAACTGGCTCAAATTAAGATCCTACATCTGTATTGTTCCACTTACAGGGTTTCAGAGCTCCTCATAACTGATCTCAAAGTGCTCTCTGACACCATTGTGAGGCAAACTGAAAGGCTCAACCAAGGTTGGTTCTTTGTTAATAGTTACTGGTGAATAATAGTTTATAACATTGAATCCAACACTGACTTTTGATGTATGGCATCCACCCCACAGCTTCAGGCTGCCACTATATCATAACCAGAGCCAGACTGCCAAACAAGCTTTGGATCGTCAGAAGTGGAGAGGTCTTGTGTCTGCCTTTATGAGCCAGTAGGAACAGAGAGGATATAAATTAGTATAAATCCATTCCAAGGCTGTGTCCCAAATGGCACCCTACAGATGTAGGATCTTAATTGGATCACTCTTTTGTTGTTGAGCATTTTCCTGCACAACAGGAAATGCAAACATGTAATGTATTTGAGTTTTAAAAAGGATTCTAAAGTTTGTAATTTCCACTTCCGCTCAGACTTGATTTGCCCTAATGAAAAATGTATCAGCCCCTACAAAATGGTCCATGAATTATAATCCACATAATAATGAGCATGTCCTGTTGGGGCAGGGTTATTTTCCTGCTGTAGAAAACTGGTTCAAATTCAGATTCTACATCTGTATTCCCTTTTGTCAAAAGTAGTGCACCGTATAGTGAATAGGGTGTCATTTAGGACCCAAACTATTTAAGTATTATAAGTATGCATTCCATTTAAAGATCCACTTTGAGCAATGCATTTCATCAGTGGATACTATCCATCAGTGTTTCCTCCATCAGAACACACACGTCTGTTTCCAACAAAACATTCATCTGGTTTACTCCATGTGCCAGGGTTTTGTGAATGACTCATAAATATGATAATAATGTTTGGCTCCAGACGTCACAGGAGACTGGTGGGTAATGGGGCTACACCGTGACCCTGCTGTGTGTGTGTGTGCGTACATGTGTGACTGTGTGTGCATCCATGCGTGTGTGTGATCTGGACAATGAGACTAGTCAGCTGGAGCTGTACAAGTCCCTCTATATACTCCATTTGCATGTTCTGTATTTACTTAATACAGAACATGCTCCTAGGGACCTGGTACATACACACACTCATCTGGCTCCCTGTCATCAGTGAGTAACAGTGGCATCCACCAGACAAAACCCAGATTAAGGGATATGCTTGTTAGTTGGCGTATTAGATTTCAGTTATTCCTTAATTGGCGCAGGTGTTGGTTGGTTTGATTCCTGGTTGGGTTTAAGCAACGTTTTGGGTGGGTTTGATCCCCGGGTAGAGTCAGTCTTCTCTGTGGCCAATTAGCGATATCCTCAAAGACACTGAGGAGACCTGTACAGCATCTGATTCCCATAGCGAAGATTTACAAAGGAGACCCTTTAACGAGAGGTAAAGGTCAGTCGCACAAAGGTGGCATGTGACATTGCAATATTAACTGTTCTCTTAGTTTAGTAAACACACCGCCCATATGTTCGTATTGTCCCCGTGTCACTCGTTCAAATCATGCAAAACGAGAGAGAAGCATGAGCGGTTTTAAAAGCGAAAAACTTCCAGGCGGCACCAAGTCCGTTGAGTGTTGAGGCACAATGGACTATGGGAAGTGAGGAGTGAGACAGAGACCGGTTCAGATGACGACAGTCCCCCTCCCCCCATTCAGGCTGCGTGTGGCAGAGAGAGCGGGGGATAGACAGAGAGAGGAGACAGACAGAGCCGACCCCAGAGAGAAAGAGAGAGAGGCAGACGGAGACTCCAAAAGAGAGAGGTGTCATGGAAGGGAGGAGAGCACCTGTGTGTGCCACCTGCCTCTATCCAGGGTTCACTCACTCTGCTCCCTGTACCATTTGACACATCTGGTCATTAGCGCTCAGTTGGAGACGTATGTCCCATACGGTGTCCCAGAGGCGTGTCGCTCACCTTGGGAGGGCCTAGCTAGCCTGGCCCTGGCCTGTGCGATGCTGTATCGTACTAATGTGGCGTTTCAGTCTAATCAAAGCTGAGTGGTATTGCTGTATCAGACCTCTCCAGAGACTCATCCAGCCTCATTACATTACTGCCTGTCTGTCCCCAACCTTATGTGAAACCCCACACCTCCCGGCTTCCACCCACAGTTTTATATATCTCTGACATACTTTCCATTCAGCCCACTGGCTGCCGTAGCTGCTGCAGCATCAGAAACAGTTAGAGCAGGGCCAGAGTGATCCTCTGAGGACGGACTGTTCTGTTCTTTCTCACTCTCGCTCTCTCTCTGTGTCTCTCTCAAACTCTCTCTCTCTTTCTCTTTCACTTTCTACCTCACTCCGCTTCTCTTTCTTTCTAAAGCTGTCTCTTATTTTCTCTCCGTCTTCCGCTCTCTCTTTCCCTGCCTGTCTTTCTCTCTCTCTCCCACATCAGGAACAGAAGGGCAGGGCCAGAACGATCCTCTGAGGACAAACTATTCTACTCTCTCCGTGGTCCTCTCACTCTCTATTCTCTCTCTCTCTCACTCTCTCTGTCTCTCTCTCTCTTCCGCTCTCCCTTTCTCTTAGAAAGCTGTTTTGATATTTTCCCTGTTTACTTTCTCCTCTACGGGCACAAGTATTAATGTGGTTCTCGACCACAACATGATACTCTTGCTCTGTACCATGACCACATTCAATCAATTGGACCGCACTATCACTATCACTCAGAGAAACATATGTAAAGGCATGGAGCAATGCCAAAGTCGGGGGTTCCCCGCAGTGAACACATACAGGGATCACAAAATGTATGCACTCTGTGCTGTAAGATGCCTATGTTTGCTAAGTGGCATCTATTACATATTGTAGCAACGTCACAGGTCTCAAATTAGGACCGAGTGCATTGCTGTGTTAGCCCCATGTACATCCTACTTTGGCCTCGGCTCTTTGGTTGCTGAAATAAAACAAAAGGAGAGCGGCTGAGTGGCGAGTCTGTACAGGGACCGGATTATTGATAAATATCTGTTAATGCCATAGCTTTCTGGGTAATGGGAGAAGCTGGGGTAGGAGGGGCAGGGGCCCAGTCAGAGCTGTGTTCAAACACTATTTGAAATGATTTTAAATACTTTATCTGTGCTTGCCTGTTGCAATGGAACCAAATCGAAAAGTTGCACACTGCACACCCCTCCCATTAAAGCCCAAGGCAGGCTAAAGCAAATGCTCCAAAGCATTTAATTGATTTAAAATATTTTTTTCCAAAGCCGCTGAGCTGAGCTATGGGGGAGCCCCGCTGTGCTGGGGAGCGACCATGGTCCTCCATGGAAAACACTCTGCTCAGAACTGGAAGGCCACTAGAAGGCCGCCGTCTGGAATGCTGGGAATGGGGCAGATTCCTCAGAGGGGCTGTTAACTCCGGACTACCTTTCCCTACCCCTCTCCTCCCTCCTTCCATCCCTTGTGATGACAACACACACCGCCCTGTAGACGTGCAGACAGAACCCTCCTGGCATATGTCCGGGGCGATGATCTTGATCTACAAGAACGAGCAAAAGACCCTGCATGGAAAGACACGTTTCATCACTATACAAATTCCAACAACCACACTGCCGCCACTTTAAGTGGAACGGGGGGCAATGTAGAAATGCATAGTAGACAGTCGTGTGTGTGTGTGTGTGTGTGTGTGTGTGTGTGTGTGTGTGTGTGTGTGTGTGTGTGTGTGTGTGTGTGTGTGTGTGTGTGTGTGTGTGTGTGTGTGTGTGTGTGTGTGTGTGTGTGTGTGTGTGTGTGTGTGTGCGTGTGTGCGCGCAGGGGTGTGTTAGTGTGTATAAGGGGAAATGTAGGAAATGTGTCCTCCTGCAAGTTCTGATACGCCAAACGAGGTGAACACGGAACCATAAATCCAGTTATTTGGTGTTTCCAACCCTCCTTACGAGTCTGTAAAATGTAACGTGTGATACATAAAGTGTTGAACTAGAAGCTTCAGTACATGGCGGTGGGTGACCTCATTTGAAGTTTAAACTATTTCTGCGGCGTAACAAAGCCGTTGATGGTATTTCGAAAGCAATGTGACCCGGCGCTGAATTCCACAGACACATCAAATTACAGCCCTGTGCTTGTGGAATGACTTTAACGTAACTGGATCGTAGACTTTGGTTGGAATTTTATACTTTTTTGGGGGGGAAATGCCTTCCATGAGTTTTACATGTGACATTACATAGAAACACATTTTTTTGTAGCCATTTTTTACTTTACCCAGATGAACACCCCATAGCAGAGGCAGCGCATTTAAACTGTAGTGGTCTCAGATTGTATAACATTTTGTTAACAACATTCCTACTAGCTAATTGGAGTGGACTACATTTGAAAAACCCAAGTGGGGGACAACAGGATGACTTTGCAGGACATTCATGTAGCCTACATGAATAAGACATAATATGCATTTAGATCTTCTCCTATGAGCGTAGCACAAACACCACCCTGTCCAGTTGATCTATCACATCTGATTGAACAATAACCAGGAATAATACAATCAAGATGTGGTCGAAGCCATTTCTCTTGAACACATGTCACATCAGGTTTGATCTCTAAATCGAATACATATTTCTTCAACTCCTGACTGTTAGCTACAAGGCATCAGGCGTTCCACTGAAGGATGACAAAAAACCATAACTCTAATTATCATCATACTGAGACATTCCATCATTAGTATTATTAGGAGTCAGCATTGAAAACAATCATAGCGACGGTAACATCTGTTTCTCCTAAAAACTCTGCTGCTTCCACGGTGATCTTCAACTAGGCAGTTGTTCTTTCCACGAACGCAGTCAGGTTGATGACCTTTCCATTGAAGGCTATAAAGTCAGTCTGATTAACTATTAAAGTGTCTTTTGAAACAACACATTTGTGAGAGCAAGATTTCTGAACAGGTCTCGTATCTGTGTCTGGACCGACATAGGCAACATTTCCTACAGTAGATTGACTTATTCCAGGACTGTACCTATTGTCTCCATCATTCTGCCTAATAGTTCCACCAATCTGCCTTGCAGCCTCTGCATTAGAGATATTATGAATGAGTGTATATCGTTGGGCCTCTCCAGCCTCTTTCTGCGCCTAGCATCCACCAAATGATGCTCTGTGTCCCCCCCACACACACAATTACAACATTTAACATCGACATTGTTCCCACATTCACCATAATCACGTTCCCCTCCACGTTTGGGACATCTTTTTTTCATTTGTAGAGAGCCGCTACATGTCCCATTCTTTGGCATTTAAAACACCTTAATGGAGGTGGGACAATCTCTCAGTGAAAGCCAGGAAGCCCATCTGTACTTTCTTAGGTACAACCTTCTCATACATGAATAATACTGAATAACACTTCTCTGCCCCTCTTTCTTACTGAACAGCCTTTTGGCTTCAACCACTATGCCCCCCTCTACATTTTATTTTATATAATATATGGACATAGATAGTGGAACCCCAGAAATGATCCCCCTCAGCCTAGCCGAAGCTCCAGGGAAATGACTTGTGATTTTTCTTCCTATTGAGAGGTTTCATTTTCAGAATCTGCCCTTGCTGAACATGGTCAGCGCAGAATATTAACAGTCTACCATTACCAATGAACCGGTCTAGTGTGATTTCCCCTATCTCTTTCTTAACCGCATTGGTTAATCAAATAGGGTGTAGATGAGACCCCGTGGTCGCATCAAACAGGATTACAACTTTCCACTCCGACACATCATTCCTTTTGTTTTTCACTGCCTTCACCCTCTTCACGTTCTCAACACGAGAAGTGCCACTGCTGTCAGCAGCGCTTATGGCAGGGTCATTCTTTTTTATTTTCCTTTTCACCACAGACCATCCAGGTCCATGACTTTCATCATCCCCACCCATACCATCAGAACTATCATCCATGTCGACCACAGTACAGCACAGCTGTTGCTAAAACCGCCTACCACAATACGGAACGACGGATTCTATTTCGCTTCCTTGTTTGACGTCAAACCAAGCTTACACAGATCCTTCGCCAAAGACTACGCAGTATTCTAACTGTCCTCTACAAGTAGAGCTGGGATTTTATTTCGCCCGAAGGGATTTGAGAAATGTGATTGGTTGATGATAGGCCTATGACATTGGCCTACTTCTCGTCTTGCGCTGTGCCGAATATCAGATCTTAACAACGATTGGAGAAGTGTTAACAACACCAGTACCACATCCTTATGATTTATATATTTTCCTGAGTGGCGCATTACTCTAAGGCACTGCATCTCAGCGCTAGAGGCGTCACTACAGACACCCTGGTTCGAATCCAGGCTGTATCACAACCGGCCGTGATTGGGAGTCCCATAGGGCAGGGCACAATCGGCTCAGCGTCGCCCGGGTTTGGCCGGTGTAGGCCGTCATTGTAAATAAGAATTTGTTCTTAAATTTGTTCTTAACTGACTTGCCTAGTTAAATGAATAAATTAAAAAAGATATATATTTTTTTTAATAAGCGCAACATGACTGCAACAGACAGATTGGAATGTCTAACTGCAGGACATAATTGTTTGGTTTTGGAGGTCAGGGCCCTGGGCACGTGCCCTGCGTGCCCGGATGGTATTCGGACATGATTACTAGATAGATAGTTTCAGTTACAATTGTATAAATTCAGACAGATAATTTGTCTGTTCCACAGGATGGGATCTTTTTGTGTTGGTAAAATCAATTATGCGAGAAATGGTGGTGGAAATGCATTTATGCGCAAATATTGATATAATAAACCTCATATTGAAGTAAACTTGGAGTCACGCGATAAAATGGTGTGTGGTCATCCCACTATGACTCGGAAAACCATGCAGGTTATTAGGCTACAGATTAAATGAGTTACGATGAACTTCACAGGGTGGTGAAAGTGAACCGTGATCTTCATGCTCCTTTCAAATAAAAATCAAAAGGTCTTATTCTGGTGACATGGTGATCGATGCTTAAACTGTTGTTTGACAAATACAAATATTCTCGCTCATATCCGTAGTATTGTCATCATATAGACTTGCCTACCCGCACTGTATCTGCGAGCGCACGTGCCTAGACCAGAGTAGGAACATTTGCTATGTACATTTCTATGTGAGAGTAAAAAAAGCATATTTGTTCCCCAGATCACCAACATCCCAGTCTCCCCCCCCGCTCCTTTCACCTGGCTGGGGGCCATTCCGACCGGGGGGCCTTCCGACCTGGCCTGGGTCATCTGGGATAGGGGAAGCATTGTGTGTCACCAGGTTAGGAAAGGAGGAGGGAGGACTAGCACGGCATGATCCCCTGGTCCCAGGTTGTCTACCACAGCACGTAGAGCGCTAGATATTACCAGGGTGAAAGCCCCAAAGCTGGATGAAGATCAAAGGGGAAATATGCTAATGTTGGAGGTCGGATCAGCACCTTAGACCATTTAACGCTGTGTGTTTGACTGTTGTCTGTGAAAGTGCCTGATAATATGGGGAACTGTGTAATATATCAATGTGCAAAGAATATAAGAAGATACTGTATTTCCTTCATATTGGGAAAGTGTGGCGCTGTCAATGGCAAACTCTCCGACCGCTCCTTTCCAGCACCATACATATTTCTTCAACATTATTTTAATAATCTTGTCATATATTTGACTACGTTGATCTGGCAAAGACTCTCCATGATCCGAGATGGCCTCCAGGGAAGCGGATTCTAACTGAATATGTATACTCCCTCCAAGTTACGCTGAAAAATCAAAGGGGAGCACTCATTCCATTTCGAAAATATGTTAACTCACTTGCAATGGTGCAGAGCAGCACATATGTCTGTTGGGGGGGGAGCATGTTGAAGACTGATTGCAGACAGGAGTGAGGATTCCAGGAAAACCCATTAATTTAGAGTGACTGTTGAAAGGCTCTTCTTTGAGCCTGCAAAACTGGCAAAGGAGAGGCGAACCAGAGTTCCTCCGATAGACCTACCCTATATGAAGTGGGAGAACCACAACTAGCAGCAATCCAAGCACAAATATGCTGCATATTGTAGCTGTCGTGTTTCAGCAGCAGTCTATGGCTACTTCAACAAGCTGAAACCAAAATCCAATTATAGACCACAAAGGCCAAAGTGTAACATATCAATTAATTGCCTGGCATCATGTTACATGTTGGATCAAAAGGGCCAAATTTGCCTATTGTTATTGTACTTCATCCAGAAACACAAGATTCTATTACTCTGCAGTTTTCATGGGTTTTATTTGAGATAATTGAGTGAAAACCAATCGGGCCCTTTCCCCTATTGTATCTCCTCCAACACAGCATTAGCCTTGTTTGTTTCACTAATGTTATCCCATTTGTCATTCTGTGTGACAAGCACTCCGGCCCAACAACAAACCAAGTCAGTCAACTGGCTGAAAGCTGAAAGCCCTGCAGGCCTTTTGGGGCTTTGGCTCGGGGCAGTGTGTTCTAATTGGTCAGACCAGTGTTTGAGCTGTGGAGAAAAGCCAGGTGACTGGTGGACTGGAGAGACTGGCGACATCCAGCTGCTTGGCTCAGACTGCCCTGGTCATTTGTTTGTCTTCCTGCCTTTGTTTGTACTAGAGATTTCCTGTGTAAACTCACGCAGCAACAAGATCCTTCTCTTTGGAAGAAGAAGCCCCTCAATTATGTTCGGATGGAGAATCGTAATACAAATGTATCTTCTTTCTTGCATGGAGTCTCTCTCTCTCTCTCTCTCCTCTCTCTCTCTCTCTCTCTCTCCTCTCTCTCTCTCTCTCTCCTCTCTCTCTCTCTCTCTCTCTCTCTCTCTCTCCTCTCTCTCTCTCTCTCTCCCCTCTCTCTCTCTCTCTCTCCTCTCTCTCTCTCTCTCTCCTCTCTCTCTCTCTCTCTCTCTCTCTCCTCTCTCTCTCTCTGCATTTAACAATTTTGTGTATCAATCTCACAAAATGGCGTGCGAGCGGAAGCAAAACGATGCCAACACAATAAAATTAATGAAGCGGACCATCTTGATTAAATGAGCTGGGCAACACGGGTCCATGCTCACCCTTCCTGTACAGAGACTGAGTCAACATACAGCCACAAATAAAAAGGAGAGCAAACTAACACTACAGCAAATACCCTACCTAACCCGGCAACCAGAGGCATAACCACAACCAAGTTAATAGCCAAGTGTGCTCATCTACCCTAACTGTCAGATTAGAATAATCAAATGGAGCTTCTAACCCAGGTCCAAACAACCACAATCTCAGTGCACAGTAACAGCGTGATGTTCTCATCTGTTTATTGTTACGGTATGCACTATGCAATATATAATATAGTTGTACATCATATCTATAAAATATGCAGAGGGGACATTCAGTGTTGATGAATGCTCCATTCCCACCACCACTGTATCTGGGTCCAGAATGAATCCATTGTTCCAGGCTTGACTTTAAGGCATGATGAAGCTCAGCTATTGTCGTAGCTAGACTCACACCGGAAACTTTCTCTCAATGAATAATGGAAACGGAGAGAGAGAGAGAGAGAGAGAGAGAGAGAGAGAGAGAGACGGAGAGCTCTTTGCTTGAAGTGCAAAGCCTGCCCAGTGACATAGAGAGAGGGAGAGAGTAGCATAGTCACAAAGTTTTTATTGAGGGCCTGTGTCTCAGGCTCAGACCTCCAATAGGAAATGTCTTCCTTCTAATTAGACCAGGTTTGCTGGAAAGAGAGAGAGAGAATAATCTCTGCAGGGGCTGCCCTAAACTGCCAACCTTGTTTAAAGGATTAAAGATTGAGCCCAATAAAAGCGTTCACTTCTGTTCTGTCACAAAACCTAACAAACACAATACACAGCTGCAATGGAAAGTGTTTTTTCCTCAAATCAAATGATGCCTCTCCATAGTGCTGTCCACTCACTGATCAAGTCATTTCGAAACCGGTCGTATATATTGGAACTGCTTAGCTTGGATATGAGTGATTTCTTAACTTGTCAAAGTAGCCCCATTGAAATGATTTGAGCTGTTGGAGATATTCCAATGGAGCATTTTAGTCCAAGGCTTAATTTGTTTATGTGAAACCCTGTATGTAGCAGTGAAGAAGTCTCGCCACATTCAAACACCGCGAAACACTGCAAACTATATGTAAGCCATCCTAATGGTTGACAGCCCAGTGATGCCGCGTTGTGAGAGCCTTTTACAACACTGCCATAAATATCACATTCGATAAGCCGAAGATAAGCATTAAGAGAGAGACAAGATAAATGTTAGGGGAAAAAAGGGTTTGACATTCTGATCGAACCCGTCACAGAGTTTGACATTCTGATCTAACCCATCGTAGAGCATTAGGGCAGTAGTAAATCATATGGTATCTTCTTCGGTGACCTTTCTGGGGACAGCATGCATGGCCAACCAACACAGAACATGGAGAGGATCTGTGTGACTAATTTACAACATCCACTGGTCGAACTCAACAGTTTCTTAACTTCAAGATACTGACGACATAATAGTTATGTGGAACTTGTTCCACTGTTTGTTTGTTTTTTTACCTCACAGTCCACACTAAAATACTTTGAACGTGGTTGGGTGGAGCTCTTTAGTATATCTCATTGCTGTTTTTCAGCGGAAGAGAAATGGGGGAAAAGAAACACACAGAGAAAATATATTTAACTGAAGTACAACGCCACGGAGAAATAGGTTATACACCCATCTGGTCCAGATGAAATCTGTCAGAGCGATGCACTCCCGCCATTGAACTCTGCAAACTGTGTGTGCACACTGGTCGAGATTGATTGACAGGTTTTGGCTTGCAGAACCTGGTCTCACTTATGATGCGTTCACACGGGCCCGAGACGTGACGGTCAGTGGGTCATGACCTGGGTCAAACAATGACGGAGCTCCTTATTCCGATGTTAGGGTCAAAGGTCCTCCAATCAGAATCATCCATTTGTCACATGTATAATACACATCTAGCGTTCAGCTTTGATGTCCCATTTTGGAAAAGCGATGTGGTCCCAAAGACCTTAATACTGACCTAACGTTTGACCTTTTGGGGGTCATTTTAGAGTCAGCCTAGCTCCAGGCATTTTGGTGTATGCTAAGTAATAACAATCAATTATAACATATTGCACTTATGCAGTGCTTTTGCAGATGCTAGTCAATGGGGTGGAGAATGCTGGAAAAGGATGGGCAGTAGTGGGAGTGAGTTCACTTACCAAGAAAGAACTGTCCTGCAGGTGTCATAAGAGAGAGAGAGAGGGAGAGAGAGACAGAGAGAGAGAGGAAGATTATTTTTAACTTAATTGCAGGCCAATTCATAAATTAAATTAATGAATCAAATAAATAGTCCTACATTTCGAATGACTAACCGTCTATAATATACAATAACAAACACTCTGGAAGAGTCCCAGTAAATGGAAACAGGAGTGAAACTCGCGGTTAAATCTTCAATGTTTTCCAGACTACCAAGAATTCCATCCGTCTCTCTCTCTCTAGGATTGGTGGAGGTTGCTTGTTTAAGCCAATTGGCAGAGAGCAATGCTAATGTCATATCGGTGTCGGTCGTGAGTTGAGATCATTACGAACCGGGCGCAAGTGAATTTATCCGGAGATGCGGTGACATTCACAGGTGAACTTTACAAAGTAGACCCTTCACTCGTTTGTGCCTACAACATGCAGTCGCCAACATTTGGACGAATCTAACCGCTCAGTACGGGACAAGTCTACGGGACAGCGGTGCGCTTTCTGGACATTTCATCCTATGCCAATGCGACGTAACGTGAATCGTTTCTACAATTCAAGGACTATTGGTTCTGAACTCTTTGGGGGTAAGGGTACCATTTATGTTGCGTCCTTGTATCAGTGTATTTCAAGTATCAAATGATTGCCTATAGATGGCATAATGGCAACTGTTTTTATATTGCAATTTCGTTTAACTTTTAAGAGCCTGAATTGAGCTCCCCGGTGAAATGTGTTTATTTCATTATTTATCACGAGTAGCCTCACTTTATTAGGCTACTATTCACAAGAACCATCGGGCTATTTTTCTCTAGAGAAGTGAATTTTATAATCAGATGCTCTATCATATTTAAATGCACTGTTGTTGACTATGAAAGCTTTTTTTTAGCAAGGGTCTGAGAGAGGGCTTTCTATATCCTATGTTACATAGATATGTTATTCATAATGTTTTCAGAATCCCCATGGTCTGTTAATCATTATGAATGCTTTCCAGAAATGAAATAGCCTAGCCTAATGGGCAATTAACATAGCCTAGCCTAACCGTCTAATAAGAGATCACAAATACTTTCCTTCTCAGTGGTGGTCTTAGGAACAAACCCTTTCTGTATGTAAGTGTGGCAATGCGGTCTAAAATATAGTGGGTGTATGTGTCGAACTTCGAGGTGTGGAGGCCCCCCTGGGTTCCAGATGTATGGACTCAGCTGTTGCCTGTCACTTTCGTGACAACTGGTCGGCGGGGCAGTGTGACTGTGGCCGCTGCTGCTGCGCTGTCTGTCTGTCTCTCCCTGCGCAGTTCCATCCCCGACTCGAAGCGAGCCGCGGTGCGCTCTGCTCAACCACTGAAGGGAGATTGTGTTTACTCTCTGTTCACAGCGTCACTTTTCAGTCCTTTTCTGTCGTTTCGTGTGTTTGACATTCTTGGTGGATGGATATACTGTTTACTAGACTCTCACCGTGGGAATGCTGACACACACTCGTCACAATCTTGTATGATTGCCAAAGGCACCAACACATGGACGTTTATGTTATGTTTCATTTACAAAAGCCTTTCCTTAAATAATATTTGCTCCCAACGGGGGACAGTCAACATCAACATAAGCCACTAAGCCTGTATGCGTGCTCTCTCTGAAGGCTTGTAGTGTATGTAGCCGAGTGTGGCTCTGTGGCGTTCCCTGGGTTCAGTTTCTGTCAGAGGGAGAGCAGGACGGCACACGCACGCACGTGTGGGCAAGCACAGTGACATGAACGGACCCAGGCAGACTGGCTTGAAATCTGTCACTGTGACCACAGCTGGTAGGCTGCATTGGGGAAAGAAAAACTGATAGCTTTATTGGCATGGGAAACGTATGTTTACATTGCCCCCCCAAAAAGTGAAATGGATAAAACAAAAGTAAAATGAACAATCAGAAATGAACACTAAACATTACATTCACATAAGTTTCAAAATAATAGAGACATTTCAAATGTCATATTATGGCTCTGTACAGTCTCTCGCTCTCTCGATCCATCTGCTGATCCCAGCACAGCCCTGTTTAAATCCTGTCAGCTCAGAGAGGTGAGAAAAGTCGGACCAGTTCTCACACTTCAGATTGGTGTCTCACAGTGTCACAGTGTTATGCATGAGCAGTTTTAACTGAAGGTGTTCTGTCACTCTGTCTTATTGGACACGTGGTTAGGCAGTGATGGGGTACAATCCATTTGGGGTTGAGTTAGTGTGATCTCTGTCCATGTGAAAGTTATTAGTGAATCCGAGAGCAGAAACATGTGTGTTTGAAACACTATGGCATGCTGTGTGTGTCCATGGGCTGTGTGTGTGTGTGTGTGTGTGTGGGTGTATGTATGTATGTATGTATGTATGTATGTATGTATGTATGTATGTATGTATGTATGTATGTATGTATGTATGTATGTGTGTGTGTGTGTGTGTGTGTGTGTGTGTGTGTGTGTGTGTGTGTGTGTGTGTGTGTGTGTGTGTGTGTGTGTGTGTGTGTGTGTGTGTGTGTGCATGTGTTTCTTGGGTAAAATAGATCAGGGAGGGCTCAGAGTAGAAATCAAGGTAGGGGTGTCACCTAGTGGCCAGAAGAGCCACTCACTGCTTTGGTTGGCAGCTTTTTGGTCAGCTCATCAATGGCATTTAACTATGACATAACTACACTGACCAAAAATATGTCTCAGGTCAGTTAGGATCACCAATTTAGTCAAATGAAATGTCAGAAATAATTATTTCTTTCATCACATTCCCAGTGGGTCAGTAGTTTACATACACTCAATTAGTATTTGGTTGCATTGCCTTTAAATTGTTTAACTTGGGTCAAACATTTCGGGTAGCCTTCCACAAACTTCCCACAATAAGTTGGGTGAATTTTGGCCCATTCCTCCTGACAGAGCTGGTGTAACTGAGTCAGGTTTGTAGGCCTCCTTGCTCGCACATGCTTATTCAGTTCTGCCCACAGATTTTCTATAGGTTTGAGGTCAGGGCTTTGTGATGGCCACTCCAATACCTTGACTTTGTTGTCCTTAAGCCAATTTGCCACAACTTTGGAAGAATGCTTGGGGTCATTGTCCATTTGGAAGACCCATTTGCGACCAAGCTTTAACTTCCTGACTGATGTCTTGAGATGTTGCTGCAATATATCCACATCATTTTCCTTCCTCATGATGCCATTAATTTTGTGAAGTGCACCAGTCCCTCCTGCAGCAAAGCACCCCCACAACATGATGCTGCCACCCCCGTGCTTCACAGTTGGGATGGTGTTCTTCGGCTTGCAAGCCTCCCCCTTTTTCCTCCAAACATAACGATGGGCATTATGGAATTTTCCATGTTGTTTAAAGGCACAGTCAACTAAGTGTATGTAAACTTCTGACCCACTGGAATTGTGATACAGGGAATTGTAAGTGAAATAATCCATCTGTAAACAATTGTTGGAAAAATTACAAAGTAATTATCCTAACCGACCTACCAAAACTATAGTTTGTTAACAAGAAATGTGTGGAGTGGTTGAAAAACTAGTTTTGATGACTCCAACCTAAGTGTATGTAAACTTCCGACTTCAACTGTACACCATACACCAACGAATGTTGTTGTGATTTCCTGTGATATAATATGCAAAGTTTCTTATATATGAATTATTCTATACATTTCCTCACAAGCACATCTCCTTAGGCCTGGACTGAACAGCAGTGTTCATTTAGTTGTTTAGATCATCTCGGAGGAGAAATGAAATCTGTAGAAACCAGGCTGGCATACAATGGTTTGCAGAGGGTGCAAATCCTCTCTTATGAATATGCTGTTATTTATGGAGAAAAGATTAACTGAGAAAAGGCCCAGGAAAGAATTTCTGGACCAGCCCCAAACGTCGAGTAATGTTTGGATGTCTCATTTTGGAAGATTTATCTGAATACCATGAATGTATTTAATTTTTTCATTCTTCCATCTAATATGAATCAGAATATAATCCAAGAAGGAAAATAAGAAGTTTGGGTTTGTTATAAATTCTCTTGGACATGATCTTGGAGACATTGTAGATGCACCATGGCCAACTGAGTGCCAACTCAATAAATCGTAAGTCTGTAGAATAGATGGTTCTTCATTATATTTTAATATGCAGCAGTGTATTGTTCAGTCCTCACAGGATCAGGATTGTGTAGTTTATAACCCTGCCTGCTTATTCTCATACGAATACCCCAAATTACAGTAAATTAGGCTGGTCCCAGATCTGTTTGTACATTATTGGCCTATATAGCCAACTCCTATGATCTTTACTAATCGCCTGATCCCATATCTGTTGGCGCAGTAGAACCAATTCTTAATGCTGTTGTCAATGCCAGTAGGAGTTGGACAAACAGATCTGGGACCAGGCTACTCAACTCAAGTAGACCTTTCATCCTGTGAAAGTGACTGGTTCCATCACATTAGTGCCGTGGTGTGCCAGTGCATTAGTGTGTCATCAGCTAGAGGTGTGGAGAGCTGAGGACTGATCACAGACATGAATCCAATCTTAGACATAAAGTCAAACACGTCGGCGTGTGTGTGTGTGCACATGTGTGTGTGTGACAGACCCACAGAAAAGTGTGTGTTTGTGCACGTTTGTTTGTGTGGGTGCGAGTGTGCTGCTCACGTGTGTGTGTGTGTGTGTGTGTGTGTGTGTGTGTGTGTGTGTGTGTGTGTGTGTGTGTGTGTGTGTGTGTGTGTGTGTGTGTGTGTGTGTGTGTGTGTGTGTGTGTGTGTGTGTGTGTGTGCGGCAGCCGTCTAGCCGAGTGCGAATGAGCAGAAATGTAAGTCCCGGTGCCTGTATGTGTATACGTTACCTCTGTTGATTTAATACCCCTAGCAGTGAAATGTACACAGAGCTGTGTTTGTGCAGGACTGAATGAATCACCCTCACGTCCGTGTAAATCGCTCTCAAGCCAAACAGTCTGGCACTGGGCTGGCAGGCTTTTATCCCCAGACAGAGTGTGTGTGTCTGTGTGTGTGGGCTAGGCCAGCTCTCTGCATGCCTGTCGAATGGGCTAAAAGTAGTAGGGTATTTCCATGTAAAAATCCCCATGAGCACTAACATGTGAAGTTCATTGGATCATCACATTTGGTGTCAAATGAAAGCTGAGAGTCAATATTTTTGAGATAGTAAGCCACGTATAAGTTGTTCGACCATTTCCCATCCCAAAAAATGTGTCTTACGCAATGGCTTTGATTTCTGGTAAAAACATATGGAAGATTGGTCTTTGAAAACATCAAGCAGAAAACGTCTCAAAAGGTAGAAATAAATCGAAACACAATAACGTTGAAGTGAAGACTCTGGCCAGCTAATATCAACATTTACATTTAGCTTGGGAGAAATGTTTTGCCGTCTATAAGTTGAATAAATATTGCCCCGTGTCTTGTCATTCTGTTACCAAAAACCCACATATGTTTAAGATATATTCCAAATGTCTCTCCCTCATGAAGAGAAAGGATAATGCAAGTTCACAGAAGTAACAAGTAAAGGGAGACCTACCACTTAGTTACAGTGTTTTTACTGATAACAATTTGGTTTAGGATTTATTAAATGATTAAAAATGCATCATTCTGTTGCCAAATCATAACGGTTTTCTTTCTCTTTCTGTTGCATGGTGGTCAAAGCAAGAGTGTGAAAACAGTCTGAACAACCCCTCCCTCTCTCTCTCCCTGTCCCTTCTCTCTCTCTCCAGTTAATGTCATCTCTTATTTTGGAAAGAGGGATCATCAACAGGGAAGAGAAAGGAGGTACTAGACGGAGCAGCAATATTTAGATGTTGACCCGTAATTTATTTATTTTAGTCTTAACAATATTATTAATTTTTAAAAAACGGTGCAAAACCTTGTCAAATGTGAAACAAATGCAGAGGTCCGGACCCCGGTGTCCTCATATGTAGCTACGGCCCTGAGCGAGAGAGAGAGATGTGGGGTATAACCCAGTATTTCATGGCCAGACTAGGGAGAGGTGGAAGTCAAATCATGGCGGTCAATACTGCAGAGTGACTGCAGAGCCTGTCGGTGGCCTCGGCCATAAACACTTTGTGGTAGGATGGCGGGGAGCTGAATGAATTGTGACTTGTTTAAACGCTGGTGGTCCCTACACACGCGGTCACTCACAAACTCACTCCATGTAAACTGCTGTGCTTTGCTGCTTGAGTTATCGTTTGTAGGGCAGTGCAGCTAGAGTGTGCTCGTTCGAAGAGAGGCGATTTAAGATACACTATTATCACCGGTCATCTGTAGTAGTTTAATCACAGGTTTGCCTCATGTTTGCTTTGTGTTGAAGATGTTCTACTTTAACTTTGTAACTCAAACAGTTACACTAGCACGAGGTCCTCTATAGGAGTTTTATCATAAATGTATGTTTTCTTTGCGTTTCTTTCTCAAACGTTCATCTCCCAACCTGCTAAAGCTAAGGCCATGTGAGATCTGCCTGCCTAAGCTGTGACCCACATTGAATTGACATGCTTAGCATTTTTGTAAAGTGATTAAAGGTAGTTAGTGATTTAGCACTTCCAGACACAACTCTGTTTATTAGGAGTTGCAGGATGATGTGGGGGGAAAAACAGACTTGGCACACACATTGGAGTTTTATGCCCTACCAGATCTGTGGTGCTATAACCACACATGAACACACACACACACACACACACACACACAAACACACAAAAGTTTAATGCCCTACCAGATCATCTGTTGCTGCTAGAACCACACACACAGCGTAATTGTGGGTATAAACATCAGACCACCACGATTATGAAAGTCATACTCCAGCTCACACACACACATTTCATTATTTCCCCATACATACTCAAGATGCCCAGCTCTGAGGGTGGAATCTTAACCCTTTGACGCGTACAATCACGTATTTGTGATCATTGTTGAGTGGTCCCTGCAGCGTACGATCTCAAATATGTGATTGGAGCAGTAGCAACGGAACGCATGATGCAACAAACACATCTGTTGTCTGAACAGCATTTTAATATTTTTTTTTGTACTGATGGAAAATAAAGGTCTTAACTTTATTCCTCAATGTGACCTTTTATTGTAAAAGATAAAAGCGAACGTCATCATCCAAGCATCACACGGAACACATCCACAGCCAAACTCATTCCATAAACCAGTTTAAATAACGAAACGTAAGTTAGCGACCTAACAGCTAGACTAGTTTACAACGTACCACATCTCTGGTGAGCACAAGAGACTAATGTAATGTTGTTTAGAAAAGAAATGCATGTCAGCTAAGCTAACAGCAGCTAAATTCTTCATGATGGCAGCCATGTTTGTTTATGTTTGACTTGGCGAAAACTCCCTAGTCCCAGAATGCGATTCACTATAAAACGCAAATAAACAAAGTCAAGGATGGCTGCGCTCATTGCCTGAAAATATGACCTTAGTTTTGCCACTTTTCAGCATATTACAAAGCGTCAATGTACTTGTTACAGTGTATACAAGAACCGGAGCACATGACTTGACAAGTCGTTTACCGTTTTTGTCAAATCACAAAGCAAATACATTTTTTCACCTCACAGATCGTCACACCAAATACAAGCCTACTGCCTAGCCTAACCGTAGTGCGGAAGCTAAACAGGGATGAAAACATTTTAGGGGGTTTGTGGGGGGGGGGTTCATTTCATTTGTGGGGGGTTTTCAAGTCCATAGGGGGTAGAGATGGGGGAAGGTATCATAGGGGGATATGATGCAGGAAATATTACTATGATGGGGGATTTATCAATAAATGGAGGGCAAACGCAAGAGAAGTTTATATGCGAAATAAAAATAAAACCCCTGGAAAGGGGGGAGGGGTCTGAGCTGGCAACCCTGAGGTACCAAAGTTACAATCTGATGTTGCGTTCAAAACAACTGGGAACTGGGAATTCTCCGACTTCCGACTTCAGTGAATTCAAGACAACTGGCAACTCGGGGAAAAAAACGGTCATCCAACTCGGATTCCAACTTGGGAACTCTGGCCTCTTTCTAGAGCTCTGACTTTCCGACCTGAAGATCATTAACGTCATGATTTTACCAAGTTTTTTTCAGAGTTCACAGTTGTATTGAAAGCGCCATAAATCATTAGAGTGAACTATTCCTTGTTATAACATCTTTGGTCTGACAGAAGCTTACATGATAACCAGGCCCGCCACAAGAGTCGCTAGTGCAAGATGGGACAAGAACATCCCTGCCGGCCAAACCCTCCCCTAACCCGGACGCAACTGGGCCAATTGTGCACCGCCCCATGGGTCTCCCGGGTCGCGGCCAGCTGCGACAGAGCCTGGACTCAAACCAGGATCTCTAGTGGCACAGCTAGCACTGTGATGCAGTGCCTTAGATCACTGCGCTAGTCGGGAGGCCCTTCAAAAAAGTATTTACACACATTACATATGTGTCCATTAAAATCTATTCAAGAATCGGAATGCATGATTTGTCACCAGTACTTGAAAACATGTAAATAAAACAGTAAATACATTATGATCCATACATACATATGGTGTGCTACAGCAGGAACGACAACACGATATACAGAAAATAAGGCACTTACTTTGATAGGAACGCACACAATTTGTAAGAAAAACAACCATGAAGGCAATGCGGGCGCCAGCCAGAAAATGTGCTGGAGGAAAACTTTGTTCTGTTCTGACTAGAGTCAATGTCTTCATACTTGATCTGGGGAAACACTAGGGAAGTGCTTGGGCTCTCGTTGAAGAGAGAAGTTTGTCCGGCTCAGTAAAGCAAAAAACATAAATTGTACGCAACAGTGAAATGGGCTTATGTGGATTAACGAGGAGGCAGAACACACCTCAATTCAAACTGTTGTTAGAAAATAAAACTTGTTCGAAAATCATTTGAAATTGACAAGTTAAAACATAGCCTATAGATAATTAGCAGGCAGCTTGCCTTGGTTTAAGAGCAGGGCTGGTAACTGTCCTGTTGCGTAACAATCACATTTTGGAACAGTGAGCGCATTCTGCCATCAAGCACATGAAAAAACTAACGTTGGGGCAACGGTATGAGATATTTGGAACTCACATGTGAAAAGGTTAACCTGATATGCGCACACTTGAGTTGATGATAGCATAAATCATGTGTTGATTGCAATGGAGCATTTGCGCATAAACTTAGATGGAAAGTTGGTCCTGTCCAACCTGATCCAAACACGGACTACACACAGACACGGACTACAAACGGTGCTATCTAGAACATTAAATGGTCCTTTGGCTCTCCCCATAGGGGAACCCTACGAATAACACTTTTTGGTAGCAGGTAGAAGAACCCTTTTGGTTATAGGTGGAACCCTTTTTTGGTTCAATGTAGAGCTTTTTCTACACAGGGTTCTACATGGAACCCAAAAGGGTTCTCCTATGGGGACAGCCGAAGAGCCTTTTTGGAACCCTTTTTTCTAAGAGTGTACTAGCCCCATAGGAGGGCCTGTTTTTCCCTTCTCCTCATCTATGGGGTTCCGAGTCTTACGTGGCCATCCTTCCAAATCTTGTCTCGGTACGTGAGAAGCCTGGGCTTCCGAGGTTATGGGGTTCATACTAGTAATCACCGTAGCCTCACAAGGATAGGAGAGGAGAAAAGAAAACAACATCACCCTGAGACATAGTCATTAAAAAACACAGCTTATTTACCTGAACCCCAACAGGAAAGTAATCTAGAGCCTTCTGTCCCTGCCGGACCCCTGGCTGGAAGTATGCAAAACACTCTTCCCCTCCCCGGTCCTTCCTGTGTTTCTCATTCCAGACCCGCCGTCCTGTAGTCCAGCCCCCGGTCTGTTGTCATTGTCAGGAGAGGTCATGTCAGGGAGAATTGATGATATGGAAAAGGTCAGGTATTTAATGGATTCGACTGGGTGAGGGGGTTTATACATGCTGCAGTGAAGGTATTTTCTGGGATTTACCAGGTTGCGAGCTCTAGTAGACAATGCAAGACTTTTATCTAGAATTTGGGTGTTATTCGAACTTATGTGAGACGTTCATTTTGCCTATAGGCCTAAGGTAAGTGTTGATGAGGTGTCTTCGGTGGCTGGTAAACATACATAGTGGTCTGGGTCACATTGTCATTATTTAGCCAAAATGCATAATGATGATGCCAAAAAATGATAAGGCATAGAATGGAATGATATTCAGTCATTCTAAATGGTTCTGAAAAAGAATCATTAGATTAAAGCCCTAAAATGAGCAGATTTCTTCTTCAAGATGTAAAGCGGCCACTTCTCATGCATTCCTCCAATGCCTTATACTGCCACTCATGTGACATCATCTCTATCTCCTGGTCCAGAGATAATTCTCTAGTGTGATCTTCAAGCACACGCCTGCCGATAGCCTCCAGTGTGTGTGTGTGTGTGTCTAGCCTCCAGTGCCAGAAGGCCATCGCATGCTTATATAGCCACTTGACCTCATTCACCATTCTCCATGTGAACCTCTGAATTAGATTACAGTCCAGAAGTGTGATTCACTGATTCGTGTTGCGTTGGATAAACAAACACAGAACAGTAGTGACTGAGGAGAGGTTCTCACAGGCCCTGCACGGGAGGAGAAGATGAATGATACAAAGACAGCAAACTGTCCCTTACTTCCTTCCTCAATGTCTTGCATGGTCCCATATCCACCTCCTGACATAAGCAAGTGAGTTGTCTCTCTCACTGCACATAGATGAAGTAGTTTGCTCTCTCACTTTCTTTCTGTTACGGGTCATTTCCTCCTGAATCAAAGATTATGTGTCAGCTGATCCAGGAGAGAGCGATGGTATAGTCCATCCCCTCCCTGCCTTCCCCTTCAAAATTAGTTGACAGACAGTGAGATAGAACAACGGAAGGCGTGTGTGTTCTCTCTCTCTCTCTGTGAATTATCAATAGCAGCCCATTCAGGGCTCCCTAACACTTGTTGTGGAGCAAACATCTTGCCTTCCAGTTGATCCTTTATGCAGGACATGAATCACCTCATTGCAGTAGGCTTCGTGCTCCACGTGTATCTTCCTTTGTGTGCTAGCTAGTGTTTACCCCCATGTTGTGAATAGACTTATCTTTTGTCATCTGGTGGAAGTGACTATAAGCCACAGTTGAAGGTGGGCTGGAAGCTAACCTAGAGGTGGGTCAATATTGACGCTAGACGAACTGAGGATGACATACCTAGCAGAGTAAACCCCAGGGCCACAATAGCCCCAGCCAGATGACAAAGAGAGGTTTGTTTGCCCTGCTACGACCTCCATGGCAGCTCCTAGAGTGTCGAAGAGAGAGAGAGAGAGGAGTTCAAAGAGCTGAGGCTTTGTTTGGTGTGCTCACACTGTCTTCCTGTTCTGACTGTTAGGGTGGTGGCAGCAGCACTAGCTCCAGATGTAGATGTAATGTGTGTGTGTGTGTGTGTGTATGCACACGCGTGCGTATGCACAACCACACTAGCCCAACCACAGTACATTCAGCTCAAAAGATGACTCAACAAAGCAAACAACATAATAACATCTCTTGAAGGCAAATGAATAACAATTTGTTTTTAATCGAATTGCCATTAAAATGTTGCGAAATTCTTCAGCATGTGTCCACAAAGCACATTCCCACATGGTAGACCATGTCACTCCTTAAAGTCGCTTGAAACGTTTAGATGTCGTTAGTGACCTTAGAAGTCACAGCTCCAACAGTAACACAGAGAAGAAGGACAGAAGAAAACCAAACATAGCCGGTGTCCCAAATGGCAACCTATTCCCTACGTAGTTCACTCTAAAAGGGGAATAGGGTGCCATTTGGGATGCAACCATAGTGGCCTGGGTTCTAAGAATAAGCCCTGTGCCATGGGAATGACATGTGTAATCTGTGAGGTGATAAGACAGGGGCTGGTGTCCTGTTTTCCATTCCTCACATAGCCTAGCCTGCACACTGTTGAAGCTGTGTGTTCAGCTTAACCTCCCGGTGCCCAGGGCACTATAATGGCTATAGCTTGGCCTCCGTCGGCTATGTCTGTTCCTCTGTAATCTCCCAGAACCAAAATATTGTGTGCACTAACTAGCTAGCTACACACTTTGAGTCAGCATGATATTTATTTGAACAGTCCGTAATGTTCTTCTGACTCAGGGTTCTGTGGTCTCTCGGCAGAATGGCTCTCTGAATGGATCTCTCTTAACGCTCAGACACACCGGTAGGATTGTCCAACGTTTGCCTGCCGACAGTACACAAGTATGTGGACGGCCCTTCAAATGAACGGATTCGGCTATTTCAGCCACACCCGTTGCTGACAGGTCGAGCACACAACCATGCAATCTCCATAGACAAACATTGACAGTACAACGGTCTTACTGAAGAGCTCAGTGACCTTTCCAATAAGTCAGTTCGTCAAATTTCTGCCCTGCAAGAGCTGCCCTGGTCAACTGTAAGTGTTGTTATTGTGAAATGGAAGCAGCAATGGCTCAGTCGCAAAGTGGTAGGCCACACAAGCTCACAGAACTGGATCGCCGAGTGCTGAAGCGTGTAGCTCGTATTGTCTGTACTTGGTTGCAACACTCACTACCGATTTCCAAACTGCCTCTAGAAGCAACGTCAGCACAATAACTGTTTCGTCGGGAGCTTCAAGAAATGGGTTTACATGGCCGAGCAGACGCACACAAGCCTAAGATCACCATTCACAATGCCAAGCGTCAGCTGGAGTGGTGTAAAGGTTGCCGCCATTGGACTCTGGAGCAGAGGAAACGCGTTCTCTGGAGTGACGAATCACGCTTCATCATCTGGCAGTCTGACGGAGTAATCTGGGTTTGGTGGATGCCAGGCGAATGCTACCTAATCATTAGTCCAACAGTTGCAAACAAGAGTTTCTATTGGATGAATTCAGGTATGTTTATCCCCGTTTCGTGCCATTTGCTTCAGTTTAAGAAACGTTTTTCAACAGAATCGGCAGAATGAATAGACCCCTAATCACAAGCAAACACAGAACTAGCAGCCACATATAAACCGCATGATAACTTTGCTCGTTGTATATATAATTCCTTCTCGCATCTACGCTCTCTCCTCCTCTCACATTTTCCCTTCACTTGTGGACTTTACGAAGCCAAACTTTCATACCATGACCGCTAACTGCTACACACAGCCTACATCGTTTTCACCATATTATTACTATAGCTTTATAAAAACCTGTTTAGGGCTGACCCCAATTAGTCGACTGGTCAATATCACTTCCCTATTAAATATATCGCCAGTAGTACATTTACCGTTAATTCCTGTAATTTCTAATCTACAATGTTTGTTTGGTTATGGTAATTTCTGTTAATGCATTCAATATATTATTATTCCAGTCTTACCGTTCTTATTGTCAGAGTGGACACATTGTTTGCAATGTTGAGTAAGGACTCACACCTGATAACGTATAGAAGTATATAGGTCTATAGGCTACCTGGCCAGCGTGCAAATACAGGCATATAAATGTGCCCATTTGTGGATCTGATTAGTATTTCTGATTGGTTTAATGCACCGCCACTAATGAGCTGTGGAGATTCTCAAAGTTATCTTTTCTTCACCTCAAACAGCAAGCAATAAAGTCTGTTTTTACATCTGTCGAGAATGACAATAGTTCCTCGATGTATTTGAAAAATCTTTCCAGCTCTCTTCCTTTCGATAACAATTCCGTGTGAAAGTGAAAAATGTCATGCTCAGATCCAGTGGAAACGTCATAAAATAGGCCTACCTGATTTACTTCTTAGCAGTCCTTGACTTGGACTGAAATAGGTTCCAGGACTCATTTTGGGTGCTGCTACTGTTTATATTTAGGTGCAGGAGCTCCACAATACTTTTGAGCTAATGTTCTATAAGAGGAACAGGAGCTTAAGCTGTAGAACATTTTAGGTGCTGGTACTCAGCTCCGATGAGCTCCTGCCCAAGTCAAGCGCTTCTTCTTATCCCTTGCGCAAATAGCCTACAGCTGTGTCTGTCCCGAGCTCACTGGCACAGGAAACTCCGAGGGCCTAGAATATTTAATACAATGTTGCAAGTTCGCTAGCGCAAACTTCACTTCAGGCTGGACTCAAGTTAATAGTTGATACAATGTTTGAAGTTCGTTGCAGACAGGCCATGGTTAGCCAATGTGATTTATAGGATTTTTTTTCTTATCAGGATATTTTCGACCTGCAGGCTGCAATGTTTTTATTTGTTGGCTTTATGTGGGCTATTTTTACATAGTTGGCAATGGCAATAGAAGTAACTTTTAAGATTTGAATAATTTTCATTGAGATTTGGATAGAATTTTGATTATCTACATGACAATGATTTTGAGATATGAAGACATTATTATAAATTAAATAAAACTGTTCCACGAAAATGTGCATATGAAAATCATAACTGGCACGCAGATCGGTAGAAATGGCAAGATAAATTGGCATTCCACATGAGAAAGGTTGCAGACTACTGTAGTCTATTACCGGCAAATTCTGGAGAGTAATTGCAGAATCTGCAAAAGCCAGCAGGAGCGGGAGGAGAATGGGTCAGGCTAAGTTTTTTTTTCTTCAGGCTATAGATCTCTGGCTCCCTCTTGAGTCATTTGTGTGTTATTTCATCAAACCGTAAGCTTGTAGCATCAGACAAGCTCAATACATATCATTGATTTCATTAAAACACGTAGGGTGTGTCTATATATGGAATTTGGTCGAAAGAATAGACAACTTTTGGTCGACCAATTTTTTTTTTAGTTGTGGACAGCCCTAAACCAACTACAATCATGCAGTACAGTGTACAGCAAGCAGTTTAGCAGTTACACCGGCGGGCCCCGGTGGCAATAAATTAATAAAACCAAAGGCTTACCTTACTTGGAAGAGTTCCAGTGTTGGATAGCCATTGCCAGCTAGCTAACATAGCATCCCTCTCTCTTTGAACCAGGTGTTTGAGTAGACTAAACTAGCTAGCTGCATTCTCTAACTAAGTAAGTGAAAGTAAAAGTTTAAAAAATACTTATACTATGAAATATAGCTCTCTCTCTCTCTTGCTTCTCCTTAATTTTGGAAGAAATTCATTTGTTCAAAACTGTTCAACTATTGTCTTTCTCTCTCTTTGAGGCAACTACTCACCACATTTTATGCACTGCAGTGCTAGCTAGCTGTAGCTTATGCTTTCAATACTAGATTCAATGTCTGATCCTTTGATTGGGAGGACACCATTTCAGTTCATGCTGCAAGCTCTGATAGGTTGGAGTACGTCCTCCGGAAGTTGTCATAATTACTGTGTACGTCTATGGAAGAGGTGAGAACCATGAGCCTCCAAAGTCAATGTACCCAGAGGAGGACAGAAGCTAGCTGTCCTCCGGCTACACCATGGTGCTACCCTACAGAGTGCTGCTGAGGCTATGGTAGACCTATTATTTGGTTATGTGAATATATTTATAGTCGTGGCCAAAAGTTTTGAGAATGACAGAAATATGAATTTTTGCAAGGTCTGCTGCCTCAGTTTGTATGATGGTAATTTGCATATACTCCACAATGTTATGAAGAGTGATCAGATGAATTGCAATTAATTGCAAAGTCTCTCTTTGCCATGCAAATGAACTGAATCCCCCAAAAACATTTCCACTGCCTTTCAGCCCTGCCACAAAAGGACCAGCTGACATCGAGTGATCAGATGAATTGCAATTAATTGCAAAGTCTCTCTTTGCCATGCAAATGAACTGAATCCCCCAAAAACATTTCCACTGCCTTTCAGCCCTGCCACAAAAGGACCAGCTGACATCATGTCAGTGATTCTCTCGTTAACACAGGTGTGAGTGTTGACGAGGACAAGGCTGGAGATCACTCTGTCATGCTGATTGAGTTTGAATATCAAACTGGAAGCTTCAAAAGAAGGTTCAAAAGGAGGTTGGAATCATTGTTCTTCTTCTGTCAATCATGGTTACCTGCAAGGAAACACGTGCCGTCATCATTGCTTTGCACAAAAAGGGCTTCACAGGCAAGGATATTGCTGCCAGTAAGATTGCAGCTAAATCAACCATTTATCGGATCATCAAGAACTTCAAGGAGAGCGGTTCAATTGTTGTGAAGAAGGCTTCAGGGCGCCCAAGAAAGTCCAGCAAGCGCCAGGACCGTGTCCTAAAGTTGATTCAGCTGCGGGATCGGGGCACCACCAGTACAGAGCTTGCTCAGGAATGGCAGCAGGCAGGTGTGAGTGCATCTGCACGCACAGTGAGGCGAAGACTTTTGGAGGATGGCCTGGTGTCAAAAAGGGCAGCAAAGAAACCACTTCTCTCCAGGAAAAACATCAGGGACAGACTGATATTCTACATATTCTGCAAAAGGTAAAGGGATTGGACTGCTGAGGACTGGGGTAAAGTCATTTTCTCTGATGAATCCCCTTTCCGATTGTTTTGGGCATCTGGAAAAAAGCTTGTCCAGAGAAGACAAGGTGAGCGCTACCATCAGTCCTGTGTCATGCCAACAGTAAAGCATCCTGAGACCATTCATGTGTGGTGTTGCTTCTCAGCCAGGGGAGTGGGCTCACTCACAATTTTGCCTAAGAACACAGCCATGAATAAAGAATGGTACCAACACATCCTCCGAGAGCAACTTCTCCCAACCATCCAGGAACAGTTTGGTGACGAACAATGCCTTTTCCAGCATGATGGAGCACCTTGCCATAAGGCAAAAGTGATAACTAAGTGGCTCGGGGAACAAAACATTGATATTTTGGGTCCATGGCCAGGAAACTCTCTAGACCTTAATCCCATTGAGAACTTGTGGTCAATCCTGAAGAGGCGGGTGGAAAAACAAAAACCCACAAATTCGGACAAACTCCAAGCATTGATTATGCAAGAATGGGCTGCCATCAGTCAGGATGTGGCCCAGAAGTTAATTGACAGCATGCCAGGGCGGATTGCAGAGGTCTTGAAAAAGAAGGGTCAACACTGCAAATATTGACTCTTTGCATCAACTTCATGTAATTGTCAATAAAAGCCTTTGACACTTATGAAATGCTTGTAATTATACTTCAGTATTCCATAGTAACATCTGACAAAAATATCTAAAGACACTTAAGCAGCGAACTTTGACAAATATTAATTTCCACATTCTCAAAACCTTTGGCCACGACTGTAGTATAGTAGTATAAAAAAATACTATTTTATTTTGATGAAATTCACTGAGGCTGGTCTTCCCCTTCCTCTGAGGAGGAGCTTACACTGGTGGATCTATACGTAGAATGTGTACGTAATTGCTCCCCCATGTGAGGGTTCGTGCTCTCTGATTGGCTCAAAGTCAAGTTGTTGGCCACTGATGAGCATTGCGATTCTACAAGTAGAATCGGTAGATTCATCGCTACCGGGTCGGTACACAGCAGGTACCGCTTTTGTTATAGTGAGAGAAGGAACGGCCTCCCCCTGTGATAAGTACCCATCAGCAGTCTATCGGCAGTGAGATTCTTGGTGTGTTTCATGAATTACCCCTTTGTGGCGGCCTCTGACCTCTTCTGTTGTCCACAATGCGACCCCCAGCTATAGACAGGCCTGGACACTGGTCCCCAGAGCCCAGCCCAGGGCCATGGTCAAACATAGCTGTCTACTCAACCGGCGCAAACTGTCTGGTGACGATGGACGTCTCATACTTCACCCCTGGCCCCTGGACAGAAGTCTAATAATGGGGTCTGGGACTTCTATGTCCCCTGAAGCTTAACGCTAGCCCCCTCTCTAGGCTACCTGTGACCGCTAGCTAGCCATCCACATTTAGAGGTGAAGAGGTCAACGTCAGAGCCAGGGGAGGAAGGCCATGGGGGCTATGGAAGGAGGGGTATAATTCAGCCTCGTTTCCTTTCTCTTCTTCTTTCTGTTCAGTTTTTTTACTACCACCTTAATGAGAATGAAGCATCCCTACTGACTGTGTCAGAGGTCCCTCTGTGCAGTGGTACTGGAGCATGTTAAATTAGCCTGTTATAAAATACTGTAGCTAACAGAGCCAGTGTTCCTCCAGGAATGTTAATGATTGTGTTAAGAATGGCGCCCGGAGCTACTATATGGAAGAGTGACACTCCGCCAAGCAAGCAGATGTGGCTAAAATAACTCAATTCCATCTGAAAAAAGAACATACAATTTACGTAATAAACCCTTTGAATTTACTGATGTCTGGGGGGGACTTTCAGCAGTTGTCACCTTACCTGCCTCATTATTTTCTTCATTAATGTATTATTATTATTATTTGTTTTTGAGTTGAATGATTTATTTTCTAGCATTGGATGTGAAAGTCATTCTGTCTCGTTTTTTTCTTGTTAATCATTGAAGTTAATACTGGTAGAGGGGAGGGAGGGGGGTATGCATGTGTTGGAGAGGGAAGGGTTTTGCACAATGTGCTCCCATGTAGCATGCTGTGTAGGTGGAAGGAATAACGGGGCATTATCTGTGTCATATTTTGCTGACGATTGTTAAATTGTAAAAAATGGCAATAAATATATTGTTAAAAAAAACAGAATAGCACCGGAGGGGATGGCTGCCATTTTAGTTTTTTGCTGTTTTTTTTTAACATAATTTGTCCGCCATCGTTTCATATAACCGAAAGGAGCTTCTGGACATCAGAACAGCGATTACTCACCTCGAACTGGACAATGATTTTTCTTTCATGAGTTGGGCGCGAAGGCCATACTGCTCTTCCCAAACCAGGCCCATATCCCTGACATTCATATGAAGAGGAGACGCTGTTAGAGGTCGAAGAGCCGGATGCCTGGTGAGACTGCATTGACGAGTGGATAATCCACTTTTACCCTCCAATCTACTGGCGCACGTGTAATAACTGGAAAATAAACTGGATGAGCTCTGTTCGAGACTATCCAATCAACGGGACATAAAAAAAACAGTAATATCCTATGTTTCACAGAGTCGTGGCTGAACAAGGACAAGGATAATATACAGTTAGCGGGGTTTTCTGTGCATCAGCAAGACAGTACAGCAGCCTCCGGGGGTGGTGTGTGTGTCATTGTCAAGAACAGCTGGTGCGCAATCTCTAATATTAAGGAAACCTCAAGGTTTTGCTCGCCTGAGGTAGAGTACCTCATGATAAGCTGTAGACCACACTATTTACCAAGACAGTTTATCTATATTCTTCGCAGCTGTCTATTTACCACCACAAATCGATGCTGACCACACTCAATGAGCTGTATAAGGCCATAAGAAAACAAGAAAATGCTCAACCATAGGCGGCGCTGCTAGTGGACAGGGACTTTAATGCAGGAAAACTGAAATCCATTTTACGTCACTTCTACCAGCATGTTACATGTGCAACTAGAGAGAAAAAAAAATTCTAGATCACCTTTACTCCACACACAGAGACATGTACAAAGCTCTACCTCGCCCTCCATTTGGCAAATCTGACCATAACTCTATCCTCCTGATTACTACTTTCAAGCAAAACTTAAACGGGAAGTACCAGTGATGCGTTCTATACGGAAGTGGTCAGATGAAGTGGATGCTAAGCTACAGGACTGTTTCGCTAGCACAGAATGGAATATGTTCCGGGATTCATTCCATGGCATTGAGGAGTAATACCACATCAGTCACCGGTTTCATTAATAAGTTCATCGACGACATCGTACCCACCGTACGTACATATCCCAACCAGAAGCCATAGATTTCGGGAAACATCCACACTGAGCTAAAGACTAGAGCTGCCATGATAATGCCAAGAGTGTGCAAAGCTGTCATCAAGGCAAAGGGTGGCTACTTTGAAGAATCTCAAATATAAAATATATTTTGATTTGTTTAACACTTTTTTGGTTACTACATGGTCCATATGTGTTAATCCATAGTTTTGATGTCTTCACTATTATTCTACAATGTAGAAAATAGTAAAAATAAAGAAAAACCCTGGAATGAGTAGCTGTGTCCAAACTTTTGACTGGTACTGTAGATGTTCCCTCAATTCCCTCGACTAACCCGTACCACTTCCCATTGACTCGGTACCGGTACTTGTATATAGCCTCGTTATTGTTATTTTATTGTGTTACTATTTTTCTTTGAGTTTATTTAGCAAATTTTTCTTACTTTTTTAAAATAGATTTTAATACATTTCACTATAAGGTCTACTACACCTGTTATATTCGGCATGTGACAAATGCAATTTTATTTGTGCGTTTGATGGGATCCCTGACTGTGCTGAGAGAAGAAGTGTTTAACTGTTTGACTCAGAGTATTGTTGAATGCCATAGTTTGCCTTTTGAAGGCCTTGTGGGTCGTCGGGAAAACGCTTCCATGTGTGGGAAGGAAGGGAATGGATAATTTTTTTTATTTTATGGCCTCCTTCGTTACAACGACTAGCCTCGGAGCGCTCACACCCTGGCGGGTTCAACTAGGCGGTCCAGAAAATGTGCCAGTTTAGCTTTGGGCTAGAAACGAACAGGAAATGGTTTCCCTCCTCCTTGGTGTGTGGTGTGTGTGTGTCCCTCACCATGCAAGTGGATAACGTGTTTAACTCTGAGGAGAGCTGGAAGAAAAGTAAGTCCCAGATGTGTGATATGTTTAGTTGCAGTTGTTTGTCTTTTTGTGTGTCACATGTTGTGGGTTGTGTGTCCTTCTGACACTGAGGTCAGCTAGAAGTCTGGTCAGAGGTTAGAGGTCATTCTCAGAGAGCAGGAGTCACATCCTGAACCTGGATGTTGACCCACTGAGTGCTGTTCCAACAGGAACAGAAGCATGCAAACTAAAAGTTGTCTCTCAGAGAAGGAAAGAAATAGCCTTTTTCAAAAGAAAGACATTCGAGTTTCATGTTCACTTGCTATATGTAATACTGTATACATTTTTACTCGCCGGAGTTCTCACAAACTCACCAGAGATCTCAGCTCAACCTTAACCGAACTGTTGAACTGTCATTTTAAAGTCAACAAGAGCAGGACCACACATGACAGGCCTCGTCCTTTGCTCTGTTGCTATGGCAGCAGCTTTTATGCTAGTAAGTGTGTAGTATACTTCCCATTTAGCTTTTGTCTCTGCTGTGTGTAGTATAAGACATTTCCTTTCAGCCCTAGTCTCTGCTGTGTGTAGACTGCCATGGTCCTTTGTTCAGTGATAGTGTCCTCAAATAAAGGTTATTCCTCCCTTTTAACAGCCCTGAGGAGCTCTGTCGCGCTATACTTCCCATTGTATCCAATGAGCTCCCCACTTTACAACTGGGTGAGAGGGTGTCAAATTGAGGGTGAAATACGATGGCCAACCTATCCCTGACTATCCTAGGATACATCCCAAATGGCACCCTATTCCCTATTTAGTGCACTACTTTTGACCAGGGTCCCAAAATGTGTGCACTATATAGGGAATAGTGTGCCATTTGGGATGCAGACCTAGATTGTACTGTAACAGTGTTGGTGATGCAGTTAGACAGGAGTGTTGCCGTTATAAAGTGGCGGCACATCTAGACTATGTATATTGCCCCGAGATGTTTTGACAGGCCACTCACAGATGTGTTATGTAGGCATTGCTTTTGCAATGCAATTCAATGCCATTCAATGCAATGCATGGAGGAGTTCCATGATTGGAACAATAACCTGGTACTCCAGTTACATCTAAATATAATGGAATAGAATATCTCTGTACATTCCATTCCTTTACATATTTGCATTTGTTACATATTACATTTACATTTGTTACATATTACATTTACACTGTCTGACATCATATACTAGAAACCTTATTTTGCTTGTATAACTTAATACCATTGTGAACCGTAATCCATTTGCAGTCAAGGTTTAAAAGTTCAGATGCAGCTATTGCAAAATAGACGTAAAAAAAATGATTTTCTAATATTTTTCATTATGATTAATGACGCTTGCTGGCGCGACGAATCACACAATAATCCCTTTCAGAAAGGTTAAGTGCATAACACATTTATTAACGATTACTTAACCAAATGCCCAATCCCAACATGACATTAATACCAATGCATTTTGACATTAAAATAGCCAGGCAGCGATGTGTTCTCCCTGTTCTCAATGCTCTGTATTCAAAAGCACTGGAGGCGTGCCTGCCCAGCTGTGTGAGAACTGTTCAAACGGGTTATCGGAGGGTTATAAGGCTAACAAGCCTCTAAGCCCCATCCCACCATGGTCTATCTGACTTTGGGTTTGTCAGCACCAATCTAGCTAAGTCAATATCAGCGCTGCCTGTTCCACCAATGACTGTTCTGCTACTGTAGCTCCACCACCACTACCAGTTGACCTTTTTCATCCCTCCTCTTTCTAAACCCCTTTTCTCCCCCTCTTTCAGTGCGTAAAATGGATTGTTATTACAGTAGAGTGATAGGGGTTTATGGGGTTTATTTATCTTTATGACTCTGGGGCTTTTGTGTCAGGCTCTTCTCCTGGTGATACCCTAGGTGTATTGGCAGGTCATTAAAAGCCTGGAGAATGAGACAGTCAGGCTTCTAGCTTTTATGATAAGGTAACTCGCACATCACTGGGTGCTATTCTCAACAATGGGCCCTGAACGACGACAGTAAACTGTAAACGAACCCTAAACTGCCAGGGTACACCACACTGTGCTGTGCACTGCGGGGGAGAGGAGTCCCATAGCCGAGATTGTCATGACCTTTTCGTTGCCCCTACACTGTTTCCGCTTTATAGCCTCTGTGATGGGGTGGAGTTGAGGATATACGATAGGCTATATGCCACTTAGCAGACGTTCCTGTCGAAAGAAGCCTGCGAGAGAAGCAGTGCACGTTTGTTAGCACGTGATCCCTGCGGGGATTGAACCCGCGACTTTACCAACTGAGCCGCACATGACCACTAGTGTGAAGGCGTGCATTGCGATATACGTAGGTCATGAACTCATACGGCCGCACAGTCGTGAAACATTTTACTGGGCATCTTACAACCCCGTGGGATCGTGCTTGCTACCCCAGACCTTTTGGTTTTACGAGTCCGTGTTCAAGGGCGAGGCCAGTTTGACCACTGAAGAATGTTGTGTGTTGTTTTATTATTGTTTGGTGTTGGTCCTGCCTCCTGACGTTAGTTCTGTCCTGTCATTGTCGAGGCATGCTATAGCTAGACTCTAACTGGAGGGCAACGACAGCGAGGTGAGCTTGTGGGGTGTCGTTTAACTGCATTAGAAGGTGATACGGACCAGAGACCAGGTGTGAGGTGCAGCTTGGTCAGGTGTGTGTGTGTGTGTGTGTGTGTGTGTGTGTGTGTGTGTGTGTGTGTGTGTCTGGGGCTGTAAAGCCCCTGGTGGTAGACATTTATGGATGACCCCTAAGGGTCACAGGTCAGGGGTGTGTGGAACACATACACAAGTGAGGGATGCTGGGCTTGTCTTGTGGTCAAACCTTGAACTGTGAAATTGTCAGAGACCCCTTTCTAACAATAGAGTTGTACCGCAGCCAGCTTCAGAATGTAAGACAATGTTTTACTTTTTTATGTACTGTGTCTGGTAGAGTGGAATAAGAAACATTTACATGAAACACATGATGAACACATGGCAGAAATGGTTTACGTCTTTTGACATTGACTTGAAATGATGTATTGATAGATTCAGTCATAAAACTTAATTAAAAGAGTTGTATAATTGATGAAAGATTGGGCTCGCGAGTGGCACAGCGGTCTAAGGCACTGCATCTCATTGCTAGAGGCGTCACTACAGACCCTGGTTCGATTCCAGGCTGTTTCACAACTGGCCGTGATTGGAATTCCCATAGGGCGTCGCACAATTTTCCCAGCGTCGTCCGGGTTTGGCCGTCATTGTAAATAAGAATTTGTTCTTAACTGACTTACCTAGTCAAATAAAGGTTCAATAAACAATGTGTGGGATAAGATTCAATTGAATGTATATGGATTCAGGCAAATTTCAGAGCCACATTGAAGTGACTTTGAACCAGTTAGTCAACTTTCTTCCAATCAAGATGAGAAGGAAGTCTGACAATTTCAATATTGCCACATAGCCTACGTAGAAATCTACAGTCAGATTTCCATAGTTTGTAGATAGTACATCCCGTTTAGTGACTTTCTGTTAAAACCACTTAACAATTTGCATCTGTTTCTTATTGCTATTCTATAGAATTTCTGTACCTGATGTTTTTCCAACTCAACCTTGTCTTGGCCTGAATAGCCTGCAGGCAGGATGCAGAGTTGTCCCTCCCTCTATGACTTGCTAATGAGGAAGGGGCAGAAGGTCAATTGGGTCGGTACAAAGGCCTGTGGCCTGCACTGGGACCTGCTGTGTGGTGTGTCAGTGGGGCTCCCCGGCCTTGGCTGCAACAATGGCTTTGTCCACAGACACACACACACACACACACACACACACACACACACACACACACACACACACACACACACACACACACACACACACACTCACACTCACACTCACACTCACACTCACACTCAAACAAAAGCATACACACAATATTATTTTCAGTGAAATCAACAAGCATCCATATTAGGATAAAGCCTGATATTTCCCTAACTCTGAGGTGGCTAGGCATGTGGTGTCCCCCATAATGATGTCCCCAGAGTAGCTAGGAACTTTGTTTAGACATGGACAGACCTCCAGCCACCACAGAGGAAGCCCAGGGTGACAGTCTCCACAACCTCGGCCTCAGCCTGAGGCAATAGACAACAGGAAGAACTTCTACACCTTTTACACATTCCTTTCCTCAGGACAGGAAGGAGACAGAGAGGGAGAGGTCAACTGTCCTGTGAAGTTGGGTTCAATTTCATTTCAATTCAGCCAAGTCAGGGAGTTTGGAATTTCATTTTACTTCCTGAATTGACTGAATTAAAATGGAATTGACTCCAGACCTGCTGTCCTGCTTGCTCATATCGGGGGGAGTTTCTGTCAGTAGTTCCTTAGTCAAAGGCCACTGAACAGGGGCAATACACAATACTCAACACATCATAAATGCGGTACAATGGTTCCAGCACATTTGTCAGTGAACTGGTGCCAATGTGACCTTTCAACCCTACACAGATTTCAGAGCTGAAATTGTAAGCTAATGATACTTAGAAAAGTTTATTATCCTCTCTCTGTCTAAAATGTCTGACCTCCTACCCCCTGAGACTAGCTGATAATAGAGCTTCCTTGTGGAAGTGGTTCATTTGTAGTGAGACTATAGAGACTACTTCTGCTATTCTTATGTAAAGCACCCCTGTGGATTGAATCCAGAGTTGCATTATTCTTTCTCTGTGATGGGGTCCTGCGGACGTCATTGTTGACTGGGAAAGTGAGGGAGGACTTTCATCAGGCAGTTCAGCAGTTCAGTATCGTAGGGGACAGGGAGAAGTGGTCAATGGTCATGTGATGGGAAATGTTTTCTTAGCACACTCAAACTGAGACTGCATCTTACAAGACTACCCTCTTTAAAGAGGCATAGGTCACATTGTATCACATCAGAAAATACAAGACGTGAGGTTCTAATAAAAGAAGATAAACAAAACCTGGAAACAACACTGAACACTTCCCACAGTTCCTGCAACAGTTTTAATAGGGGAAGGAGAGATAGGAATGTCATGTGAGAGCCATTGTCGCTGTGGGGTTGACCACCATCAGTCTGGTGGTAACCCGAGCTGTGGCATTTGTCGCTGATGTGATGTGATGCGCTCGTCAGGGAAAGAGTTCCTGTGGGGAAGGCTCACTGGTGGTTCTCATTTGATGTGTGTTTGAAGTGTGAGAGGAGGGTCACCAAAGGGCGGAGACACCCTGAGCCTGGGCCTGCCTCTGAGTGGCTGGGTTAGGGGTTAGGGGGTGGGATACGGGGTTAGGGGGTGGGGGGTGGGATACGGGGATTTACGGAGGTGGGAGAGTGTGGGAGTAGTAGGATGGTCATCTGGTTGAACAGCCCTCCACACACACCCTCAAACAGTCAGTTTACACACACAGAACACACACCTCTCTGGTTTTACAGTCTTTCCCTACTTTGATATGGAATGTGGCTGTGCTGACAGCCCTGGAAGAGGGAGAGAAGGCAGAGGAGGGGGGGCTAGGCTGCTGTGAGCCTGTTACTGTCCTGGATTTAGTAGAGCTACAGTAGAGGGAGACTGGAGAGGAGGCTGAGCCAGCAGAAGCTGAAAGAGGAGAGGTTGCTGTCCTGGATCTTTGAGCTACAATAGAGGGAGATTGAAAGAGGAGAGGCTGAGCCGAGAGCCATGTAGCCCAGAGCCAGTGGAGAATAACGGACAGGATTTAGTAGTGATAAGAGCCTGCTCAGGAGAGCTTTCTGCACAGAGGTAAGACCACTAAAGGAACTTTACAGTAGTGGATAAAAAAAAGCAGATTTTCAATTGCATGTATCCTAGTTGTACCGGTATGGCAGAAAAAATACATTTGACATTTAAAATGGGATATTTTGTCATTTTTAAATGTCTCACACTTAGCAGTGACTTCTAGGTTTAAACTGGATTTAAATAGTGATTTTAACTGTTTTATTGATAAAATGGTCGCATTTATTTTTTCTACTCAGTCCCTTCTTTTTAGGGAAGAAAAATGATTTAATATGCATGCATTCTAAGTGGTGTGCTAGTATGGACATTAGTAATCAGAATTTAGGCTTACTGAGTCTGAGATTTTGGGTGCTGTAATGCTATATGAATTTGATCAGTAGTGTGGTTGATGTTGAGCTAGCAGTGTGACAGCTGCATGTGTGTTGAGAACCGGGTGCAGGCCAGGCAGGCTGTCGCGTGCAGGTGGTCCTTCTCTCAGTCCATGGCAGGCAGGGTTAGAAGTTCTGAGGGTTAGGAGTTCCCCCTCTCACACCCATTTGATCTTGGAATAACACCCCAACCGCGATGGCGGGAGGCAGAGGTCAGCCAAACTGTAGCCTGCCAGCAACTCTTTGATATGGGACAGACAGGGTTGTGAGAAACTCCTATTTTAAAGAGGATGTCAATCGTATTCTCGTGGTATTTTCCAGATGACTTTTTGTAAAATAATTTGGACAGTTCTTTCTGCTCATGTTTTCCGTACATTGGATAGTTGGATAATATATGTATTGGATGACACGTTTTTATTTAATTCATGTGAAAAAATTGCGCCGTTGATTCACAAAGATCCAATTATTTCAAATCTGAAATACTTGTACCTTTTCCAAATGGTTTATATGTAGGCTAGTGTTTCTTTATTTAAGTGCCAGGTATCGTACAAGGGGCTGGTTTTATCAAGTGCCAACAGGTGACAAGTCGTAATCTGAGTACACATGTTCATTTGATTTGAGATCCTCTGTTCTGCACATCGTGACTAGAGAATTATCTTGTTCGACAGACGGAGAGAAAAAAGACTTGTCTGAATATGGAGAACCTGAGACTTTTGAACTGAATATATTGTTTTCTCTGCAAGTAGACCTAGGGTCCATCCTTAATGACACCATAATCCCTATATAGTGCACTACTTTTATGGGCCCCGGTCAAAAGTAGTGCACTAAATAGGAAATAGAGTGTCATTTGGCACGCACATGTAGACCCTATCCAGAATGAGTCTGTGGGTGAGTCTGTGGGTGAGTCTGTGGGTGAGTCTGCGCCGAATCAGACCTGTACAGTCCAGACCCGCTGACAGAGTCGCATGTGATCCGTATGCTTGTTGGGTTGTGGGCTTGTCCGTCACGCGTCTCTTTGAGGAATTATGACAGTAATTCAGACCAGCAGCTGGTTATCTTCCCTCTTCCTCTCACAAAGGGTTGTTTGTCTAATGTAGTAGATTATTTTCGTGTGTATGTTCACACAATGGTGTCTATATTTGGAGGACACCTTTTCAATCGATGAGTTTAGACAGGGGATGCCATTGAACTGAGTGGCTGCCAATCATGACTCGTGGTTTAAATGATCTTGCGGGACTGTCACTGTCACTGTCATTAAATCTGCAGTGAACATGAAGCATATGTCAGGACACGTGTGGTATCGCCTCTCTATGCTGGCTGTATGGCAGTAGCACAGCCCCTGTCATTTTCCTCATACCATGACTGAAGTTAACTCTTCATTGTAATCCATAGCGCATTTAGCATTTCCATAGGAGTCAATAGTCACTGGTTACCCCAGCATGGTCTACCTCTAACCTGCCAATCCCCCCTCCTCCCATGCTACCCAGACCCCTGCAGTCTTGAATGTTTAACAGCCTTTGTAAAGATGCTTGTTAACGTGGCTTTACTTAGGGAGCCTCGGATGCATGTCTGATTTGCCAAAACAGAGACCTTGTAGCCCCCAGCCGGGAGGGACTGGGTGGGGGGTGGGCGAGAGAGGGGCACAGGAACTAACCACAAGTCCCTTGTGGGAGCTATCTTTTCAACTCAGCCCGTAAAGGTTTGAGAGTTTGTCAGAATTCAGTGTGTGTACGATGGCTTGTACAGTCAGTCAGTAGGTTGAAACAAAGTTGGCTGACATCTGAGGTGAGAATTAGCATACTTGCCGATGTGGTTCAAGGAATGGCATTGCTAAACACACGAGGCGTTGTCTCAGTATCCTGTATTCATGTTTCACCTATCTGCATCTGGCTATATCTCCGACTTGACATTCTTCTGAGCGAGGTCCTGCTCCGAGAGACCAGTGAAGAGAGGCTTCGTCTCTGACATGTGAAAGCAAACATCTCTCTCGTTCTCGCTCGCTCTCCCTCTCTTTCTCTCTAATGAAAGTCACATGTACTCCCCCCCCCCCTTCGTAAAGCAAAGCCCATGCTGCTACAGTCATGTTCGCTCTCTGCTCTATGCTCTGGCTGACCTTTCTCTATAGTTAGCCTCTATCTCCCCAACCCACTACACTCTCGGTCCTCAAACAAGGCCACACGCTTTAAAGTTATTTCAGTCTCATTTGCAAGTCAATAGATGTGTATAGAACAAGACGTGTCTTATTTCGCACCTCTGACTGAAGACAAGTTATCTTGGTTTGAAAGACGCCGACCACCGTGAATGCAGCAGAGATAACAGAGATCATCTTCAGGAGGGGGAGGGGGGGGGGGGCAGAGAGAGAGAGAGACAGAAAGAGAGACAGTAGAGATAACCAGGCTCTCGATGGAACATGCCTTCCACAGTTGATTCACTATGAAAGGCTCTATTGTTGAAGCCTGAAGCTGCTTTGCAAGGTGTTTTAAGTGGGAGGTGTCTATCGTACCAACCCCATCTGCCTGACTTGACACCTCCTGGCACAATGCAAACCATGCATCAGGGTACAACGCTGAAGCATCCACTTCTACAGGCGTCATCCATCATGCGCGTGTCTGAGTGGATGCACTGTGTGTCTTGTTGTGTGTGTGAGCAGCCTTGTGGAGGGCAGGTATGCCAGGTGTTGGCATGAGTGAGATATGGGTTATTGGGAGGAAGGGTGCTCAGGCAGGCAGGCTGTCCTTAAGTGGAGTGCTGTTCTGTGGGTATGAATAGCTGTTTGGTAGCTGCCTGTCTGGCTGTCTGCCTGCCCTGTGCTGGGCAGTTAATCACTCATTCCTCAGGAGGTCCAGGCACTAGGCATGCGGACTGTGCTGCTTTGTGTGTGTGTGTGTGTGTGTGTGTGTGTGTGTGTGTGTGTGTTCTGCTATCTCACAGAGAGTCGTAACTAAACGAGAAACAGGACGCAGGGCATACAGCTGACACTTAAACAGTTTGGCCTCTTGTCAGTGGAGGGGTGTGTGTGACCGCTTGCCTGCCTGCTTGCATATCTGTCTTTGTGTGCGTCTGTGTTTGAGAACCACACTCAGGCATCCATGCATATATGCCATTCTGAGAGAGAGAGAAATAGAAAAACGGAGAGAGGGAGAGAAATAGAAAAACGGAGAGAGGAAGAGAAATAGAAAAACGGAGAGAGGGAGAGAAATAGAAAAACGGAGAGAGGGAGAGAAATAGAAAAACGGAGAGAGAGAGAGAGAGAAATAGAAAAACGGAGAGAGAGAGAGAGAGAGAGAGGGAGAGAAATAGAAAAACAGAGAGAGAGAGAAATAGAAAAACGGAGAGAGAGAGGGAGAGAAATAGAAAAACAGAGAGGGAGAGAAATAGAAAAACGGAGAGAGAGAGAGAGGGAGAGAAATAGAAAAACGGAGAGAGAGAGAGAGAGAGGGAGAGAAATAGAAAAACGGAGAGAGAGAGAGAGGGAGAGAAATAGAAAAACAGAGAGAGGGAGAGAAATAGAAAAATGGAGAGAGAGAGAGAGAGAGAGGGAGAGAAATAGAAAAACGGAGAGAGAGAGAGGGAGAGAAATAGAAAAACAGAGAGAGAGAGGGAGAGAAATAGAAAAACGGAGAGAGGGAGAGAAATAGAAAAACGGAGAGAGAGAGAGAGAAAAACGGAGAGGGAGAGAAATAGAAAAATGGAGAGAGAGAGAGAGAGGGAGAGAAATAGAAAAACGGAGAGAGAGAGAGAGGGAGAGAAATAGAAAAACGGAGAGAGAGAGAGAAATAGAAAAACGGAGAGAGAGAGGGAGAGAAATAGAAAAACGGAGAGAGAGAGAGAGGGAGAGAAATAGAAAAACGGAGAGAGAGAGAGAGAAAAAAACGGAGAGAGGGAGAGAGGGAGAGAGAGAAAAACGGAGAGTGAGAGAGAAATAGAAAAACGGAGAGAGAGAGAGAGAGAAAAACAGAGAGAGAGAGAGAGAGAAAAACGGAGAGAGAGAGAGAGAGGGAGAGAAAAACGGAGAGAGAGAGAGAAAAACGGAGAGAGAGAGAAATAGAAAAACGGAGAGAGACAAAATAGAAAAACGGAGAGTGAGAGAGAAATATAAAAACAGAGAGAGAGAGGGAGAGAAATAGAAAAACGGAGAGAGAGAGAGAAATAGAAAAACAGAGAGAGGGAGAGAAATAGAAAAACAGAGAGAGAGAGAGAGGGAGAGAAATAGAAAAACGGAGAGAGAGAGAGAAATAGAAAAACAGAGAGAGAGAGAGAGACTGTATATATACATAATATGACATTTGAAATGTCTTTATTCTTTTGGAACTTCTGTGAGTGTAATGTTTACTGTTCATTTTGATTGTTTATTTGACTTTTATTTATTATCTACTTCACTTGCTTTGGCAATGTTAACATATGAGACATATGTTAACATTGCCATTAAAGCCCTTGCCATTAAAGCCCTTGAATTTAATTTAATTGAGAGAGTGAATTCTGGCCCACTACTGTCACGCCTGACTTCTTCAAAGGCACCAGTCAAGTGTGGCTGGTTTTCTCAGCTGTGTCCCCACAGCCCTCCCCAGCCCTGTGTGCCTGCCTAGCCGTGGGGGGTGGAAGCAGGGGTGCAAGCGGGGTGTGCTGACCACTGGCTGGGGAGGGCTGTGGAGTCTCACAGTCAGAGCTGTAGAGCTGTGGCCCTTCCTTTGAGAAATGGCCACAACTGCCTATTCATTTACTCCATGCCTGTATGTCATACAAGGCCTTTCAGCATGACTTGTACAGCTCAGAGTAGCATTTGTATAGTATGTAGTAGTTGTAGTCGCCGCCGCTGCAGCAGTACTAGTATTGGTAGAACTGTACTACTGCTACTTGAATGTTGTATGCCTAACGAATCCTTCCATCCTTAGAGCAAAAATGTCTTGTAGGTCAAAGCTGTTTTGTCACTGCTCTCTTGAAATGTAGGCTACACGCAAAGAACTGAGGAGGCCCTGAAACCTTCTGCTGCCTCAGCTCAGTGGTTTCAGTGACAAGACAGAGTAGTCCCCTTGCTTTTCCACTTCTCCATTTATCCCCCTAGACGCACACTGCTCTCCTGTGTGGCCGGTCAGCTGTGTGTGTGGGTGTGTTTGTGCATGCGTGTGGTGGGTCAGCGTCGCGGCGAGTCATTATTTGATCCCATCTGCCCTATTTCTATCTCTCCGTGTCAGGGTCCACTCTTCTGTCGTCCCCATCTTTCCATCCATCCATCCATTTCTCTCTTCCTCGTCCCTGGCCTCCCCCGAGTCCCCTCTTGTCTCTTCCCTATATCCATTCCAAAGAATAAAGGATGATCAGAGAGACAGACAGACACCCTCTTCCCTCTCTCGCTGTTGGCAGGTTGGAAAACAAAGAGCCGAGGAGAAGAAGCGAGGGAAGGAAAGAAGGAGAGAGAGGGGCAAAGAGGGGCTTTGGACATTCCTCATATGGCTCTGGGATCCACAGGGATTTGTGCCTACTAAGGCCAGGGTACTGTTGTTTAATACAGAGCTACAGCGAGGAACCCTTTATCTTGAGATCGTACATCCTATCTATTAGCCTCATATAGAGAGATCACATTTGATTTGTCACATGCTTTGTAAACAACCGGTGTAGGCTACCAGTGAAATGTTTACTTACGGGCCCTTCCCAACAATGCAGAGAGGGAAAAAATAGAAATAATAGAGAAACAATAACACAAAAGAATAAATACACAATGAGGAACGATAACGTGGCTATATACACAGGTTACCAGTAGAGTCATTGTGCAGTGGTACGAGGCAACAGGATTGATAATAAACAGTAGCAGCAGTGTATGTGATGAGTCAAAAGAGTTAGTGCAAAAAAGGTCAAAGACAAACTATTTAGCAGTCTTATGGCTTGGGGGTTGAAGCTGTTGAGGGTCCTGTTGGTTCCAGACTTGGTGCATCGGTACCGCTTGCCGCGCGGTAGCAGAATGAAGAGTTTTTAGGGCCTTCCTCTGACACCGCCTGGTATAGAGGTCCTGGATGGCAGTGAGCTTGGCCCCAGTGATGTACTTGGCTTCACACACTACCCTCTGTAGCGCCTTGCGGTCGGATGCCAAGAAGTTGCCATACCAAGCGGGGATGCAGCCAGTCAAGTTGCTCTCAATGGTGCAGTCGTAAAACGTTTTGAAGATCTGAGGGCCCATGCAAAATATTTTCAGCCTCCTGAGGGGGAAGAGGCGACTGTGTTGATGTGAGTGGACCATGATAATTCCTTAGTGATGTGGACACCTAGGAACTTGAAGCGCTCAACCTGCTCCACTACAGCCCCGTCGATGTGGATTGGGGCATGCTCAGCCCTCTGTTTCCTGTAGTCTACGATCAGCTCCTTTGTCTTGCTGACGTTGAGGGAGAGGTTGTTGTCCTGGCACCATACTGCCAGGTCTCTGACCTCCTCCCTGTAGGCTGTCTCATTGACGTCAGTGATCAGGCCTACCACCGTAGTGTCGTCTGAAAACATAATGATGGTGTTGGAGTCGTGCATGGCCACGCAGTCGTAGGTGAACAGAGAGTACAGGAGTGGACTAAGCACACCCCTGAGGGGCCCCCGTGTTAAGGGTCAGTGTGGCGGATGTGTTGTTGCCTACCCTCACCCCTGGAGGTGGCCAGTTAGGAAGTCCAGGATCCAGTTGCAGTTAGGTGTTTAATCCTTTACTTAGCGATGAGTTTGGAAGGGAACTATGGTGTTGAACACTGAGCTGTAGTCAATGAACAGCATTCCCACGTAGGTGTTCCTTTTGTCCAGGTGGGAAAGGACAGTGTGGCGTGCAATAGAGATTGCGTCATCTGTGGATCTGTTGGGATGGTATGCAAATTGGAGTGGGTCCAGAGTGTCTGGGATGATGGTGTTGATGTGAGCCATGAGCAGCCTTTCAAAGCATTTCATGGCCAAAGATGTGAATGCTACTGGGCGATAGACATTTAAACAGGTTACCTTGGCGTTCTTGGGCACAGGGACTATGGGAGTCGGCTTGAAACATGTAAATATTACAGTCTGGATCAGGGAGAGGTTGAAAATGTCAGTGAAGACACTTGCCAGCTGGTAAGTGCATGCTCTGAGAACGTGTCCTGGTAATCCGTCTGGCCCTGCGGCCTTGTGAATGTTAACCTGTTTAAAGGTCTTACTCACATCAGCTACGGAGAGCGTGATCACACAGTCGTCCGGAACAGCTTGTGCCCTCATGCATGGTTCAGTGTTGCTAGCTTCGAAGCAAGCATATAAGGAATTTAGCTCGTCTGTTAAGCTCGCGTCACTGGACAGCTTGTTATCCGTGATAGTTTGCAAACCCTGCCACATCCGAAGAGCATGAGAGCCGGTGTAGTAGGATTCAATATTGGTGCTGTATTGATGCTTTGCCTGTTTGATGGTTCGTGGGAAGGTGTAGCGTGATTTCTTAAAAGCGTCCGGATTAGTGTCCCGCTCCTTGAAAGCGGCAGCTCTAGCCTTTAGCTCAGTGCGGATGTTGCCTGTAATCCATTGGTTCTGGTTGGGATATGGACGTACGCACACTGTAGGGACGACATCATCAATGCACTTATTAATGAAGCCGGTGACTGATGTGCCTTAATGCCATCGGATGAATCTCGGAAACATATTCCAGTCGCTGTAGCTTAGCATCTGCTTCATCTGACCGCTTCAGTCATCTGGTACTGGTACATCCTGTTTGAGTTTTTGCTTGTAAGCAGGAATAAGGAGGATATAGTTAGGTGATCTAGTTTTTTTTGCCTCTAGTTGCACAGGTGACATGCTGATAGAAATTAGGTAAAACGGATTTTAGTTTTCCTGCATTAAAGTTACCGGCCACTAGGAGCACTGCCTCTGGGTGAGCATTTTCTTGTTTGCTTTTGGCCCTATACAGCTTGTTGAGTGCGGTCTTAGCATCGGTTTGTGGTGGTAAAAATAAAAATGGTAAGTATTTTGGTAAATAACATGGTCCACAACTTATCATGAGGTATTTTAACTTCTCTGCGCTACGGATCTCTTTTACGGGATCATTTTCCTAAACAACCGCTGAATTGCAGGGCGCAAAATATTACTAAAAATATTTATAATCATGCAATCACAAGTGAAATATACCAAAACACAGCGTAGCTTGTTGTTAATCCACCTATCGTGTCAGATTTTTAAAATATGCTTTACAGAGAAAGAAATCCAAGCTTTTGTGAGTGTATCAATCAATGCCAGAACAGCTAGCCCAAAATTAGCATGGTCACGAAAGTCAGAAAAGCAATTAAATTAATCGCTTACCTTCGATAATCTTCAGATGTTTGCACTCACGAGACTCCCAGTTACACAACAAATGTTATTTTTGTTCGATAAATATTACTTTTATAACAAAAAAACGCATTTTGGGTTGTGCGTTATGTTCAGAAAACCAAAGCCTCGTTCCGTTCGACAAAAATTCCAAAAAGTATCCGTAATGGCCGTAGAAACATGTCAAATGTTTTTTATAATCAATCCTCAGGTTGTTTTTAACAAACATAATCGATAATATTTCAACTGGACGTAACCTACTCAATAAGAGAGAAAAAGAAAATGGAGGGGCCTCCCGGGTGGCGCAGTGGTCTAGGGCACTGCCTCGCAGCGCTAGCTGTGCCACCAGAGACTCTGGGTTCGCGCCCTGACTGCTTTTGAAAAATCTCGCTCATTTTTCAAAATAAAAGCCTGAAACTATGGTCACAGCCTGAGGAAGCCATTGGAAAAGGAATCTGGTTGATACCCCTTTAAATGGAAGAAAGACGGGCCAGGAAACACAGATAAAAAAATAAAAAAATAATCACTTCCGGGTTATATTTTCTCAGGTTTTCGCCTGCAGAATCAGTTTTGTTATACTCACAGACAATATGTTGACAGTTTTGGTAACTTTGGAGTGTTTTCTATCCTAATCCGTAAATTATATGCATATTCTACGATCTGGACCTGAGAAATAGTCCGTTTACCTTGGGAACGTTATTTAAAAAAAATATATATATATGACTCCTAGCGTCAGAATTCAGGCGAGCAGAACCTTCGAGACTCCAGAAGCTCTTTTCAGTCATAGGAAACGTTGGCGGAAACATTACGTACAAAAAAGTTGAGATCAGCATGAAAAAATACACAAAATAGAACAATTGGTCAGGAGCCCGTAAAACTGCCACTATTCCCTCCAGCGTCATTCTTCAGCTGTAGAGAATATTCCCTATATAGTGCACTACATTTAAACATAGAGCTCTGGTCAAAAGTACCACACTATATACTGTAGGGCACCATTTGGGATGCGACCATTGCTTTAGCCTTACATATGTTACCCGAGAGAGAGAGACATAGCGTCATGATGAGCTACACTGAGTGTACAAAACATTAAGAACAACTTCCTAATATTGAGTTGCATCCCCCTTTTGCCCTCAGAACATCCTCAATTCGTTGTGGTATGGACTCGACAAGGTGTCGAAAGCGTTCCACAGGGATGCTGGCCCATGTTGACTCCAATGCTTCCCGCAGTTGTGTCAAGTTGGCGGGATGTCCTTTGAGTGGTGGAACATTGATACACACAGGAAATTGTTATGCGTGAAAAACCCAGCAGCGTTGTAGCGCTTGACACAAACCGGTGCGCCTGGCACCTACTACCATTACCCATTCAAAGGCACTTACAGTACATTCCAAAAGTATTCAGGCCCCTTGACTTTTTCCACATTTTGTTACGTTATTATTCTAAAATGGATAAAAAAAAAAAAATGACCATCAATCTTCACACAATACCCCATAATGACAATGCGAAAACAAGTTTTTAGAAATGTTTGCTAATTAAAAAAACAGAAATACCTTATTTACATAAATATTCAGACCCTTTGCAATGAGACTCAAAATTGAGCTCAGGTGCATCCTGTTTCCGTTGATCATCCTTGAGATGTTTCTACAACTTGATTGCAGCCAACCTGTGGTAAATTCAATTGATTGGACATGATTTGGAAATGCACACACCAGTCTATATAAGGTCCCACAGTTGACAGTGCATGTCAGAGCAAAAACCAAGCCATGAGGTTGAAGGAATTGTCCGTAGAGCTCCGAGACAGGATTGTGTCGAGGCACAGATCGGGGGTAGGGTACCAAAACTTTCTGCAGCATTGAAGGTCCCCAAGAACACAGTGGCCTCCATCATGCTCAAACGGAAGAAGATTAGAACCACCAAGACTCTTCCTAGAGCTAAACTAAGCAATCAGGGGAGAAGGGCCTTGGTCAGGGAGGTGACCAAGAACCCGATGGTCACTTTGACATTGCTCCAGAGTTCCTCTGTGGAGATGGGAGAATCTTCCAGCACTCCACAAATCAGGCCGTTATGGTAGAGTGGCCAGACGGAAGCCACTCCTCAGTAAAAGACACATGACAGCCCGCTTGGAGTTTGCCAAAAGGCACTTAAAGGACAGAGCTTGCTCAGGAATGGCAGCAGGCAGGTGTGAGTGCATCTGCATGCACAGTGAGGCGAAGACTTTTGGAGGATGGCCTGGTGTCAAGAAGGGCAGCAAAGAAGCCACTTCTCTCCAGGAAAAACATCAGGGACAGACTGATATTCTACAATAGGTACAGGGATTGGACAGCTGAGGACTGGGCTAAAGTCATTTTCTCTGATGAATCCCCTTTCTGATTGTTTGGGGCATCCGGGGAAAAAAGCTTGTCCGGAGAAGACAAGGTGAGCGCTACCATCAGTCCTGTGTCATGCCAACAGTAAAGCATCAGGATTAAATGGAATGAAGATTAGGGGTTGCTTCTCAGCCAAGGGAGTGGGCTCACGCACAATTTTGCTTAAGAACACCATGAATAAATAATGGTACCAACACATCCTCCGAGAGCAACTTCTCCCAACCATCCAGGAACAGTTTGGTGACGAACAATGCCTTTTCCAGCATGATGGAGCACCTTGCCATAAGGCAAAAGTGATAACTAAGTGGCTCGGGGAACAAAACATCGATATTTTGGGTCCATGGCCAGGAAACTCCCCAGACCTTAATCCCATTGAGAACTTGTGGTCAATCCTGAAGAGGCGGGTGGACAAACAAAAACCCACAAATTCTGACAAACTCCAAGCATTGATTATGCAAGAATGGGCTGCCATCAGTCAGGATGTGGCCCAGAAGTTAATTGACAGCATGCCAGGGCGGATTGCAGAGGTCTTGAAAAAGAAGGGTCAACACTGCAAATATTGACTCTGCATCAACTTCATGTAATTGTCAATAAAAGCCTTTGACACTTATGAAATGCTTGTAATTATACTTCAGTATTCCATAGTAACATCTGACAAAAATATCTAAAGACACTGAAGCAGCAAACCTTGTGGAAATTAATATTTGTGTCATTCTCAAAACTTTTGGCCACGACTGTATATCTTTGGTCTTGCCTGTTCACCCTCTGAGTGGCACACATACACAATCCATGTCTCAATTGTCTCAAGGCTTTAAAATCCTTCTTTAACCTGTCTCCTCCCCTTAATCTACACTGATTGAAGTGGATTTAACAAGTGCCATCAATAAGGGATCATAGCTTTCACCTGGATTCACCGGGTCAGACTATGTCAGGGAAAGAGCGGTTGTCCTTAATGTTTTGTACACTCAGTGTATAACTCATCTGTCTGTACAGATACGGTGACAAGGTGAGATTTTAAAGTGTGAGTCTGCTCGGCCTGGTTTTGCTCTCACGTCTGTGCTGAAAGCAAAAGTAATTACAGTATGAAGGTGGAATGTGCAGTCCATTGTCGAAGTCGATGTAGAATTCAGGTACTGTAATACAAGCAGTCTGTAAAGGTCTCACGACAAGTCAAGACATCACCTCATAAAATGAACTTGCAAACTGGGAGGGGTTTTATAATGGTTTTCGACCCAAGCCACATGAGGGGGGACCCATCATGACGAAACACTGCCACAATGGCAAAAATAGTACCATTGTGATTTGTGAATCGTAAAGGCAAATCGTCACCAGAAGAACTTAAGTGTTACCCAGATCCCCTCAGCGCCTTTCGGGGAAAACATCCCACATGAAAGTGGTGGTATAGTGACTCAGTGACTGCTGAGACTGAGATTCCAGGAACGAAAGGGGGGGGGGGGGGTTCAGCGTGTTTTATAGCAACTATAGTGGATGGGTTACCAGTCCATATCAGTACAACTTGGTTTGGCTCAGTTCGATTCAGTAGTGTGAAGAGCTTATACTTTCGCCCTGAAGTAACACATCCCTCTCTCTCTCTTCCTCTCTCCTTCTTTCTCCCTGCAGTAGAAGGCGTGGCGTGTGATGAACCTGGAGAGTGCGTGTGGTTACCAGGTCGGGGTGCGGGGCCCACGGGCTGTGATGGAGCAGAAGGTCAAAAGTCGACTGAACTATGGCTTCCAGAGGAGCTCCACGTCAGACGACGACTCCGGATGTGCCCTGGAGGAGTACGCCTGGGTGCCGCCCGGCCTCAGACCCGAACAGGTGAGACGCGCCAGAATCTACACAGTTCTAATGCATGCCCCTTAAATTCAACACTATATGCCACTAATATGTCATGTATGCAATACAACCGCTGTTCCACAAAATGACACAAAGCAGTATGTGATGATTACTTGTGGGAATTGAACCCAGGACCTTGCTGTTTCTAGTGTCATGCTCTTACCAACTTTTCATTTTTTATTTTGTTTTACCTTTATTTAACTAGGCAAGTCGGTTAAGAACAAATTCTTATTTTCAATGACGGCCTACCAGGGAACAGTGGGTTAACTGCCTTGTTCAGGGGCAGAACGACAGATTTTTTACCTTGTCAGCTCGGGGATTCGATCTTACAACCTTTCGGTTACTAGTCCAACGCTCTAACCACTAGGCTACCTGCGCAAAAGGCCCGGAAGCAGATTCGCTTGTTTAGATAGGAGCTGAAAAATACCACAGTAGCTTTCTCTGTCATTATTCTCCTTGTCATAACTCCATTAGGTAAATTACCAGGCCTCCTCAGGTTTTTGGGGTGGTGGGCAGTGCAGCGGGAGGGCTTGTCAACCTGAAGCAGGACAAAGCTGCCTGTCTTTAACTGTTTAACTGTCACCGTGGCACTTTGACCCCTTGGGGCCCACTGGGCTGGTTACTACTTTGCCCCTCTGGGCCGTTGACCACCACTGAAGGCTACTTTACGAGGAAGGGTCATTACAGACACCAGATAAAAAGGTGGGATGTTCTTGTCTCCTGTTTAGAGGGGGCTTCCTGCTGCTCTATTGCCCCCTATATCCACCTCCCCAGGCCAAGGGTTACAGAACAGTACACTGACAGACGCCCTTCCTCCAGGGCTGTGTGTTTCTCCACTGTAGTGATCACCCCATAACGGGCACTACAGGGCTGTTCCACAGAATAGCTGCTGTAAAGGCATTACAGTTAACCCATGCATTTACACACAAAGGGGAGAGGCTTTAGAGGCAGGGTGTCCCTGTTGCTTCGGTCCCTTCTCTCCCCTTTCTCTATCTTTCTCTCCCCCGATCACCCTTCATTGCTTCCATGTGTGCTTTTTAAAAGGGAGGGAGAGGGGGATAGAGTGAGGGGAGTAAGGGAAGGGAGGGAGAGAGTGAGACCGATGAGAGAAGGAAGGGAAGGAGGCCTCCCCAGTATTTGGGAGAGTGCCACATAACACAAGTGGACTCTGTTTGTGACAGGCCTGTAAAAGGCAGCCGTGGCGATGCCCGCTCCAAGCTGAGCCTGGTGTTGCCAGCAACCAGCAGGACGGGGTGAGCAATGGGGGCCTGATCCACGACTAAAGGCCTTCTCCAGCATCTGATCTGCCAGATCTCTACTAATCACTAGCAGACTTTTCCATGCCGAGTGTGTAAATAAAAATATACACATCCTGTCTCTAAGTGGCTTTGGGGTGGTGCTTGACAAGTCTGTCTGTCTCGCAAGAAAGGAGCCCGCGATGTGCTAGCTTTTAGGGTAGGGATACACAAACGCACGCACACACCCACCGCACGAACGTACATGCACGCAGCCCATTATCCAGGGACAGTCTGGGTAGGTATATTATTATTCCTAATGTACTGAATAACATCTATCTGGGACAGTGAAATAGGTTAAGAGAAATATGTGAAGGTGCTCTTCTTTAAACAGGGAACTAGAAAAAGGGTCAGGGCTGTTTTTATGTTCGTGACCAAGAACATTTTACTTTCGTGTTACTTCACAGTATAGGCAACCCCCCCGGGCTAATTTGTTTGTGTGGTAGGTGGAAGCATGGCGCTACCAACGCCAAGGTTCAACCCTCGCAAGGATCAAATACACATACTAAAAGAAAGATGAATGTGTTACTGTCTCTAAACATCTCTCTTTTGCCGTCTATGGTCCAGGTCCAGCTGTATTTCTCCTGTCTGCCTGAGGACAAGGTCCCTTATGTTAACAGTCCCGGAGAGAAGTTCCGAATCAAACAACTCCTGTATCAACTGCCTCCACATGACAACGAGGTAAGTGATAGACCCCAAAGAGTTTGTGTGTGTATGTGCATGCATGGCTATGTGTAGTTCATAAACTGTGTGTGTGTGTGTCTATAGTGTGTGTGTGTGTATGTATGTGTCATAAAATGCATCCCAGTGAGCCCTCTCATTAAAGGCATCGTAACAGTGCAGGTCTCACAGAAGGACAGCACCCATTTCGCCCAAATCCATCCCTCCCATCCCCTTTTTTTGGACTCAATGTTGTTTGAAGAGCTGTGTCCGACCCTTGTCCTTCACTGCCTTTTAGTTAACCTCTGTTTACGACCACCTTACTACCTACCAGGGTTGGTGTCAATTCTATTTCAATTCAGACTAGAAATAAACTTCAAGTCCAATTCTCCAAGCAACCACAACATTTTATTTGACTTCCAGTTGCCTGAGTTGAAATGGAATTCACTCCATCCCTGTCACCTATAGCTCCACGCCATTCTGGTCATGCGTGGGAGGACAAGACATTCGCGTCGGCGGCGTCACAGAGTTTTTAGTCCCTTGGTCCCACGCTGGGTCACAGACTGAAATGGCGTGGGCACAATACATCTTTTGACTTAAAGATTTGACGATGTTTGCTGGGAGCCCCCGCTAGCAGGATTCCTGTCATAGCTGTGGTCTTTATGGGGACAGAACTGTGGGACGGCGGGGCATTATGGGGACAGAACTGTGGGACGGGGGACGCTGCTGAAAGAGAAAGTCTTTATGCCACCACCACTAACAGTGGCACCACTGCCTGAGCTGCCTACCCTGTGTCTCTTTGTTGCTCGCCCTCTCGTGATTTCACTCTAAACACAACCCTTGTTTGTGTAAACTGTTCATGTCTGCTTTCCCTTGTTAGCGGTTTCGGAGGGAGACATCAAAAAGGGGGTGTTAAAAAATAAAATTGTTCTCAGTCAGAGCTAAGCCAGGCTTAGGTTTAGGGTGGAGGTTTGGAGTGGGGATGACAGAGGTGGAAGGGCAATGAGGAGGGCAATAGATGGCTTTGTTGAACATGCCCTGGTATGCAGCTCAACTCTCCCTCTGTCTTATGATGATTGAAGGACTGATCTGTGTGTGTTTTACTAAAACACTAAAATACCTATTTCCTCCTAGTTTGACGTCGACTCCACTCCCTCATGTTGGTTCTTTTGCTCTGTTTGTGTTGTACAATAAAAGTCCACTTTCCCTTGTTTGACTGTTTCTTCTCTCTCCCTCCCTCACTTTCCCTCCCTCCCCCCAGGTGCGGTACTGCCAGTCTCTCAGTGAGGAGGAGAAGAAGGAGCTCCACATGTTCAGTGTCCAGAGGAAGAAGGAGGCACTGGGGAGGGGCTCCCTCAAACTGCTGCCCCGGGCCCTGCTACACAGCGTCTGTGAACACGTACGTCCCCGCTCTGCCTCTCTCACCTTACCGCAGTCCCTGACAGGACACACTGATCCACATTACTCAAGTAACTTATGTATACTATTGAGAAACAGATTACAGAGAGATGTAGCCTTTTTGTTTATCCCATTATGAATATAAGGCTAAAACACAGACAAGAAGCTCCATGTCAACCTTGCCATGCCAGAGATCCCTAAACATATGCTGGATTTTCAGCCATGCAGTCTATAATGTAAAAAGCCTCTCAGTGGTTTGGAGAGTCGCTAGAAGGTTGTCGGACCGTACTGCACTCTGCTGTGATTGCATCACATTGTGTTTTATTTAGTGAATTTACAATGGGTCCTGAGCAGCCTGGGGTTGACCATCATTTTTTATTTAATTTCTTTAGATTTAACCTTTATTTAACTAGGCAAGTCGGTGAAGAACAAATTCTTATTTATAATGACGGCCTACCCCGGCCGACGCTGGGCCAATTGTGCGCCGCCCTATGGGACTCCCAATCAGGGCCGGATGTGATGCAGCCTGGATTCGAACCAGGGACTGTAGTGATGCCTCTTGCACCGAGACGCAGTGCCTTAGACCGCTGCGCCACTCGGGAGCTCTCTTGTCAAAACACAGCTCTCTGGTGGCTCTCCCTCCAGTCAACATCACTCCACTCCAAGATAAAGGCTGTTTTCTCGTCAACGCTGACGCTTGCTCACTGCCTGCTTTAGCTTTTGCCATGTGTGAGTACTGTGTGTGTAAGAGCGAGAGAGAGAAAGAGAGAGAGTGTGTGTATGTTAAAAGCAAGGCCTGTGTGTCCCCCACATGGCATACAGAGACAAACAAGAGCCTGACCGCAGTGGGACCATAGTGGACCACAGTTAGCCTCACGGTCATAATTCCCATAATAACACCAGATGCCATGTTCTGTACTGACGCGGTCTCAACACAAATGGAAGGGAATTGGCCACGTCTCTCAACCCCCCTTTTCTCCCCAGTAGGACATGGGGACTTAGTGAAGCTACTCTGAAAATACTGTATAGTTTAACAAGCTACCAATTACTTCACACTGGAATAAGTTAAGCTGCACTAAAGCTACCCTTCAGAAAAATATATTTTACTGTGCTAAAGTTACTTTGAAAAGGTACATCCAAACTACTTTGTGATAAATTATCATATCTAAATCAGAAATGTCATAGACTCTGCAAGAACAGATCACTCTGGAGTTAAATGTTACCAGAATGTGTAATTTAGCCTATTAAACACAAAAATGAAGTTTCAAGTGAGAATTATGCAGATATGATGCTGGAAAATAAATTCTTGCCTTCAACCATATTTTTATTTTTGTAAAATAAGTAGTCTATAGTTCCAGTAGTTAGCTACACTGCTACATGGCAACAAAAAATAAGGAATTGACTACTGAAAATGCTACCACCAAGCTACTGCAAAATGTCAATTAAATGACTAGTTGAACTAAATGTAGTTCACTACTCCCCAACACTGCACCCTAGTTAGCATCCAGGGTAGAGGCAATGCTGTAGGATAGGATAGAAAGGATAGGCCACAGGTACACACTCCAGACTGGAGGTTACATAAGCAGGCCATTTAACCATAAATGAGGACACGTGGCTGTCAACCACACATTGAATTAGTAATGGAATTCATGTTTTCAAAATGTCAGTACTTTGACATTTAAAAATACAACATGCAAGTTTTACTGGTCTTGAATGGTCATTTTAATTAAATGTACAGTACCAGTCAAAAGTTTAGACACACCTACTCATTCAAGGGGTTTTCTTTATTTTTTACTATTTTCTACATTGTACAATAATAGTGAAGACATCAAAACTAGGAAATAACACATATGGAATCATGTAGTAACAAAAAAAAGTGTAAAACAAATCAAAATATATTTGAGATTCTTCAGAAGTAGCCACCCTTTGCCTTGATGACAGCTTTGCACACTCTTGGCATTCTCTCAACCAGCTTCACCTGGAATGCTTTTCCAACAGTCTTGAATGAGTTCCCACATATGCTGAGCACTTGTTGGCTGCTTTTACTTCACTCTGCGGCCCGACTCACCCCAAACCATCTCAATTGGGTTGAGGTCAGGTGATTGTGGAGACCAGGTCATCTGATGCAGCACTCCATCACTTTCCTTCTTGGTCAAATAGCCCTTACACATCCTGGAGGGTCATTGTCCTGTTGAAAAACAAATGTTAGTCCCACTAAGCACAAACCAGATGGGATGGTGTATCGCTGCAGAATGCTGTGGTAGCCATGTTGGTTAAGTGTGCCTTGAATTCTAAATAAATCACAGTGTCACCAGCAAAGTACCATCACACCACCTTCTCCATGCTTCATGGTGGGAACCACACATGCGGAGATAATCCGTTCACCTACGCCACGTCTCACAAAGACACGGAGGTTGGAAACAAAAATCTCAAATTTGGACTGATCAGACCAAAGGACAGATTTCCACCGGTCTAATGTCCATTGCTTGTGTTTCTTGGCCCAAACAAGTCTCTTCTCCTTATTGTTGTCCTTTAGTAGTTGTTTCTTTGCAACAATTCGACCATGAAGACCTGATTCACAGTCTCCTCTGAAGAGTCGATGTTGAGATGCGTCTGTTACATGAACTCTGTGAAGCATTTATTTGGGCTGCAATTTCTGAGTCTGGTAACTAATGAACTTATCCTCTGCAGCAGAGGTAACTCTCGGTCTTCCTTTCCTGTGGCGGTCCTCATGAGAGCCAGTTTCATCATAGGGCTTGATGGTTTTTGCAACTGTACTTGAAGAAACTTTCAAAGTTCTTAACATTTTCCAGAATGTCTTAAAGTAATGATGGACTGTTGTTTCTCTTTGCTTATTTAAACTGTTCTTGTCATAATATGGACTTGGTCTTTTACCAAATAGGGCTATCTTCTGAATACCTGTCATAACACACCTGATTGGCTGAAACGCATTAACCTCTCTTTGGGTAGGTGGGACGTTAGCGTGATACTGCAAGGCGCCATATTCAAAACAACAGAAATCCCATAATTTAAATTCCTCAAACATACAAGTATTTTACACCATTTTAAAGATACACTTGTTGTAAATCCAGCCAAAGTGTCCGATTTCAAAAAAGGTTTTACGACGAAAGCACACCAAACGATTATGTAAGGTATGAGCCAAGTCACAGAAAAAGACAGCCATGTTTCCAGCTAAAGAGAGCATTAACAAAAAGCAGAAAGAGATAAAATTAATCACTAACCTTTGATAATCTTCATCAGATGACACTCATAGGACTTCATGTTACACAATACATGTATTTTATGTTCGGTAAAGTTCATATTTATATCCAAAAATATGAGTTTAGGCAAGACGCTACTGTATCACTTGGCAAAAAGCCTGAGAAAATGCATAGCGCCACATTAAAATGAATGACTATGAAAATTACTATAAAATCTAACTTTCATTAAATCACACATGAAAGATATCAAATTAAAGCTACACTGGTTGTGAATCCAGCCAATATGTCAGAATTCAAATAGGCTTTTCAGCGAAAGCATACGATGCTATTATCTGAGCATAGCACCATTGTAAACAAAAGAGAGAAAACATTTCAACCCTGCAGGAGCGACACAAAACGCAGAATAAAAATATAATTCATGCCTTACCTTTGACGAGCTTCTGTTGTTGGCACTCCAATATGTCCCATAAACATCACAAATGGTCCTTTTGTTCGATTAATTCCGTCGATATATGTCCAAAATGTCCATTTATTTGGCGCGTTTGATCCAGAAAAACACCGGTTCAAACTTGCTCAAACATAACGACAAAATATATCAAAGGTTACCTTTAAACTTTGCCAAAAAATGTCAAACTACTTATGTAATACAACTTTAGGTATTTTTTAACGTTAATAATCGATAAAACTGAAGACGGGATGATATGTGTTCAATACAGGATAAAAACGATATGTAGCATGCCTTCTGTTTGATTGAAACGCATGTCTAGGACACCAGGAGTGACTCGACTTCAAGATGGCCGTATTTCTTCATTACACAAAGGAATAACCTCCCCCTATTTCTCACGACTGTTGACATCCAGTGGAAGCCTTAGGAACTGCAAGCAAGTTGCTTAGAAATCTGGTGTCCCAATAAAAACTAATTGAAAAGACGGTGACCTCAAAAAAAAAAAAAATCTGAATGGTTCGTCCTCGGGGTTTCGCCTGCTAAATAAGTTCTGTTATACCCACAGACATGATTCAAACAGTTTTAGAAACTTCAGAGTGTTTTCTATCCAAATCTAATAATATGCTAATACTAATAATATGCATATCTTATCTCCTGGCGATGAGTAACTGGCAGTTGAATTTGGGTATGTTTTTCATCCAAATGTGAAAATGATGCCCCCTACCCTAGAGAAGTTAAGGAAAGAAATTCCATAAATGTACTTTTAAAAAGGCACACCTGTTAATTGAAATGCATTCCAGGTGACTACCTCATAAAGCTGGTTCAGAGAATGCCAAGAGTGTGGAAACCTGCCATCAAGACAAAGGGTGGCTACTTTGAAGAATCTCAAATAAAAACTATACTTTGATTTGTTTAACACATGATTCCATACGTGTTATTTCATAGTTTTGATTTCTTCACTATTATTCTACAATGTAACAAAGTCAAAATTAAGAAAAACCCTTGAATGAGTAGGTGTGTCCAAACTTTTGACTGGTACTGTATACCGATTAATTCGAAACTAAAATGTATAAATATTTTATGAGCTTCGTAAAATACTACAGTATACAATCTCTAGTTTGAGAGTGAAACTCTGTTCCTGTCTGTGTTGTTGTTTTTATTACAGTGTGGGGAGAGCGTCAACGGAGGAGAGATGGCGGTGTTTGCCTCCAGAGCGGGTCCTGGGCTGGTCTGGCACCCAGCATGCTTTGCGTGCTCCATGTGTAGCGAACTGCTGGTGGACCTCATCTACTTCTACCAGGACGGAAAGATCCACTGTGGCCGACACCATGCTGAACTGCTCAAACCACGATGCTCAGCCTGCGACGAGGTGAGACGTTTGTGTGTGGGTGTGAGTGTGAAGAGCCATTGTGGCGCACACCAAGCATTGTTCCTAAAACCACGCTGGGTCGGAATTGAACTCACACCAACACTGGCATATGTTCTCTGAAGGCAACAGCAATAACCGCTAGACCAAACCAAGCCACGCACTTCTCAAACTATTTGTTTATGTGTCTGTCTTCAGGTTATCTTTTCTGATGAGTGCACAGAGGCGGAGGGGCGTCATTGGCACATGAAGCACTTCTCCTGTTTCGAGTGTGAGACGGTGCTGGGGGGACAGCGTTATATCATGAAGGATGGGCGGCCATATTGCTGCGGCTGCTTCGGCTCGCTCTTCGCTGAGTACTGCGAGGCCTGCAGAGAACACATCGGTAAGCCCTGACCACTGCAGACAAGCAGACAGACGACTGCTTCTGCCATTGTAAAAGAAATGCCAGAAACTACAATAAACTGAAATAGTGAAGTGTTAGACATCAACGTTTTTTAGGCAGTGAGAGAGAGTCATCCAATGCAAAAGATCCAAATAAGGTAACATGTCATTATTCTCAGCCAGTATAAACATGTTATATGACATATGCCTAGGAGGAACTTGACAATGATCCAGGGAATCACACCACAAAAGTGTTTAACAAAATACACAAACAAATTTCTCTCCACTAGGGGTGGACAATCCCCAGATGACGTATGACGGTCTCCACTGGCATGCCACCGAGGGTTGTTTCTGCTGTGCCCAGTGTAAGAGCTCTCTACTGGGCTGTCCCTTCCTGCCCAAGCAGGGCCGTATTTACTGCTCCAAGGCCTGCAGTCTGGGCGAGGATGTCCACACCTCTGACTCCTCCGACTCCGCCTTCCAGTCTGCACGCTCCCGCGAATCCCGCCGCAGCGTCCGCATGGGCAAGAGCAGCCGCTCGGCTGACCAGTGCCGCCAGTCGCTCCTCTTCTCGCCCTCCGTCAACTACAAGTTCCCTGGGTTCACCGGTGATGCCGGCAACACAGACACACTCACCAACAAGCTGGCCCACCTGGGTTTAACCAACGAGGAGCAATTTTGGAAGGGGAGGGAGGGCACTGAGGCCCCCGAGGATCGGGAGGAAGAGGAGTGGGCCGAACACGAGGACTACATGACACAGCTGCTGCTCAAGTTTGGGGAGCAAGGTGTCTTCCAGCAGGGTGAGGCAGTCGACTCCAGACCCCCAACAGATCTGTGGATGACCGAGGCAGAGGTCAAGATGAAACAGTGTGAGCCTCAGGGCTCAAGGGCTGGGAGAGGAGGAGGTGGAGGAGGGTCAGGCAGCCAAAGCCTGGCCAGTAAGAAGTACCAGGCAGATATGTACTGGGCTCAGTCCCAGGATGGGTTAGGGGATTCAGCCTACGGTAGCCACCCAGGCCCTGCTAGCAGCAGAAAGCTCCAGGAGCTGGAGATGGAGCACAGGGCTGGTAGCATTGGGGATAAAGGCTTCCAGAGGGAGGAAAAACAGTGGTATGATGACTCTCTGGAGTGTATCACAGATGGGCTGAAACAGACGGATCAGAGCGTCAGGGACTCGATGGACTCACTGGCACTGTCCAACATCACCGGTAAGACATGTTACATCTCCATTGGAATAGCCTTTTAGTCCAGGACTAGGCTTAACCAGGTTTTGATCTGTGTAGCATACCACCTTTCAATGTTCTGTGACGGCAGATTGCTATTTGAAACAGCATTGTGGTGAATAGACACCTTGTACAAACATATATCCTCATTCTCCCTCCTTTTCTTCTTCTTCCAGCGGCATCAGTAAACGGAGACAGTAAAGAGTGCCCTCTGGTCTATTCCTTACAAAACTTCCAGGAGCTTGAGGCAGAGAACTGTGAGAACACAAGCAACATGGGAACTCTCAATTCCTCCACGTTACACCGCAGTGCCAATTCCCTGAAGAGCCTTACATCTGAGCTGGAGCAGGTGGAGGAGAATGTACCAGAGGAAGAGGCGGCTCCTCTTCCCTCTCCCCCAAAGCCACCTCACGTCCCGGAGTTGAGGAGGACTCGCTCCCAATCCCGACCCCAACAGGTCAAGTTCTCCCCAGACGTCGTTGACAACAGTCGCTATGGTGACCTGCCAGTGCGCCAGCCCCCCATGAGCGAGAGGACGCGGCGGCGTGCCTACCACTTTGAAGAGCAGGACCCGGAGCTTCTTGGCTCAAGCTCCGGCCGCCATCACAACCACCACCATCACCACAGGAGGCGCCGCAGCCGCAAGTCCCGCTCCGACAACGCTCTCCACCTGGTGCCCAAGGAGAGGGCCAACCGCATGTACTTCAGAGAGGACCATAGAGGCCATAGGAGCCATGGCCACAAGGGTCCCCAGCAGCAGACCTTCCTGCCCAACCAGCAGAGGTATGACCAGGGCCAACCTGGTCACCCCCATCCCCACCACGCCACCTCAGATTACGGGCTCCAGCAGGGCCCAGCCATGGAGAGGTTCCTGGGGCTGTGTGGGGACAGGGGCGAGGATGACTGGTGCTCCACCTGCTCATCTTCCTCCTCAGAGTCTGAGTCTGAGGAGGAAGGCTTTTTCCTGGGGCAGCCCATCCCCCAGCCACACAGACACTACTATGATAACCTGCCCAGCCCTAGCCACGTGGCAGGCCTACCCTCCCCGCCTTACGGGGGAATCCCACGGACTAAGTCCAAAAAAAAGAAGGGGCACAAGGGGAAAAACTGTATAATTTCATAACTTTTTTGTGGAGTACCCTTTTAAATTATACTCGGTCTGCATTGCAACCCCCCTCTAGATCTCTTGTTGCCACTGTTCGGAATATGGAAACAGCCTGCCTGCTTGCTACAAATGCCAAAATGATCTTGCCAACTGGTTGTACTACATGTCTTCTCGAGATGGATTACAAAAAAGACATGTTTGTAGTGGAATGGCATTGAAAGACTAAACAGATTGCATATTCTTTTTTTTAACCTTTATTTAAGTAGGCAAGTCAGTTAAGAACAAATTCTCATTTACAATGACGGCCTACCCTGGCCAAACCTTAACAACGCTGGGACAATTGTGCACCGCACTATGGGACTCCCAATCACGTCCGGTTGTGATACAGTCTGGAATCAGGCTGCACCACTCGGGAGCCCCAGTTATTAAAGGATCTATTTTGCTAACCAGGGTTTTAAAAATGAAAGTATGATAGTTTCTGCTAGGTATTATAGAATACAGTATGATGACATCAGCTATTTCCATGTATGTGCTTCTTTTGTATTTAGGCTTACCAGTATGCATTTGCAGCCCTGACAAGTGGGGATAGCATATGTACTATAAAGAGCCTGGTTGGGTTGACTATTTTATTTATGGGTCATATTATATTGTAAACAGATCAGTCATCTGTATAAATGTAAAAACTGGAATATAAAAGGCTAAGATTGATAATAATTGTAATAAAACATATTATAACATGTCAGGTTTTTTGTTTATTCCAAAAGGAGAGCAATGTCCCCCAAAAGTTTGTACAGAACGAGTATGTGTATGAAGAATGAATATAGTGTAGAGGAACAGAAACTCCGGAAAGCTTGTTAAATTACTTTTATTACCCAACAGAAAAAGTAACACAAAGAACATATACAGTACCAGTCAAAAGTTTGGTTTGCGCTAAGTGGGACTATCATTTGTTTTTCAACAGGACAATGACCCAGGGAACTCCTTCAAGACTGTTGGAAAAGCATTCCAGGTGAAGCTGGTTGAGAGAATGCCAAGAGTGTGCAAAACTGTCAATGCAAAGGGTGGTTACTTTGAAGAATCTCAAATATAAAATATATTTTGATCTGTTTAACACTTTCTTGGTTACTACATGATTCCATAGTTATTCTACAATGTAGAAAATAGTAAAAATAAAGAAAAACCCTTGAATGAGTAGGTGTGTCCAAACTTTTGACTGGTACTGTATGACAGTAAACACCATAAAATATGCAAAACATTTGTTTTCGGACAAGTTTTCTGGAGAGCACTAAACGGTATTGAAACCACTCAAATCTCTTCATTACGGCACACTGATAAATGTTGATGACTGAACTCCAAAAAGCGTATTCTTACCATTCCTTCTGTGTATACATACACACACAGTGTACTTTTTTAAAAATCTGTGTGATTTGGTTGTTTAACAGTTGGTCAGAAGTGGAGTTCAGCAATGTGTCTAAGGAGTGAAGAAATTACTGCTGGACATGAGGTTTAAAGAACGACACCTGAAATCTATATAAACAGCATGGGAAAAAAACATTCTGTAAAATATTAACTCCCTAAAGTGACCTCAAATTCTATAAAATATTTATTCTCAAATAAGCATGTTTCCAATAATAAAATATTTTAGTGAACAATTGTTAGTGTTTTTTCTTGAAAATGTACTTGAATATCTTGGCAGGGTCACGTTTCAGAGGATGCATGGCTCTCGACATTTGCCTCTCCTGAGTCCGTACGGGAGTTGCAGCGATGGCGACAAGACTAACTATCAATTGAATATCACGAAATTGGGGAGAAAAAAGGAGTAAAAAAAGTATGATTTTTTCTTAAATCACAGTGTAGAGAGGATGCCACACTAGGTTGCCTCCTCTCACAGTCTTCTATGCCACCACACAAACCCCACCTCTGGTCCATCAGTACCTGCACGTAATAAGGGCTTTTGTGGTTCCCCCTCATGCTGACGGTTCTGGCGTCATGACCTGGTCCAGCTCTATGATAAAGTGTCGGAGGTCGTCAAGGCAAAGCTCCCTGATCTCAATCAGGTTGTCCTTCAGAGGGTTCTGGAGCAGCTTCTCCAGACTGGGCTCCTTGACCACCAGCATCTTGACAACCGTGCCAAACGTCTCGCAGTCCTGCTTGTATAGCTATAGACACACACGGCAACAACTCATTACATTAGAAATGTGTACAAACCATTCAAACCATAAAGTGAACACCGTTCTGAAACATAGTATTAGTAAAATAACTCCATTAATATCAAGAAAGGAAATTGATTGATCACCACAGAATCGACAATACAAAGTACAAAGACATCAATAAATGATAAAACACATCGAACTGTGTATAAAACAAATCAACACATGCACTATTAGAAGCAGGAGAAGCCAGCGTCGTACACAAATAGAATTGAACATAAAGTTGCGCAGTGACACCTTTGCTTCAAAGTGTATTTAATAGCCGTAACACAGTAAATGAGTTCAGACTTAGTCCATGCTCCCAACACTTCACTGTGAACTTCATGAACCCACATTTCTGGCAAGTAGGTGTATTCAACGAAACAGGCGTGCGAGCGAGCCTGCGTGTGTCCAACCATCCATTGGTACAGAAGGGAGTGAAGGTGTTATATTAACAGTCTGTTAGCGTTAGCTGCTCAGTTCTTTCACACCACATGGTAACAAAAACATGCCCTCGGGTCCAGGAGGCAGCTCTGGTTTTACTACCACACTAGAAAAGGGCTGTTAACCTCTATTAAAGCAGGGCTGGGGTCCCAGCCAGGTGCTCGCCCATTGGGCACTAGGTCTTAAACACCTGGGGGTTGACGTGAACAGACCCACTATGTGTGTATACTATGTATACCCTTATTTGATCCTTCCTGGAGGTCAGCACTCAGTAGGTCTGGCCCTGGCTTTCACACCAAAGTGCCTTGTGAAGTGCCCTTAGAAAAGGAGCAGCCTGGGACAAGGGTTCAGCTCCAGGGTTGAACGAATACTGCCAATCTTTCTCTGAAGTGCCCTATAAAGTGCCCTTACAAAGGGAGGGCACGGGGAGCAGTCTGGGACAAGGGTTCAGCTGTAGGGTTCAGTGGATTCTAACAAATCTCCTCTGAAGTGTACTATGAAAGTGCCCTATGGAGTGCTCTTCCAAAGAGGGCACAGGGCACTCAAGGGTTCAGCTAATCTAATCCTGCCAAGTTTCCACCGTCCTCACCATTCTTCACAGCACAGCGAAAACGCTTGATGAAAGTTCACTGGAGCTGGCTGGTGCTAAGTTGAGCTTTACTGTTCCTTTTACCACCAATAAACGCGTTGTACCGTGTGTGTAATGTGCTTTGAATTCAAGCCGTGGCGATTTAGTCTCTCTAAAATAATCACAATAACTGTATGCTAGCTTCATTAAACATTATGGAGATAGTGACTACAAAATTCTTTGAGCTGCAGTAGTCTCAAACTATTTTTAGTCAGTGGCAAGCTTTTTCTCCAGTGGTAAAAGCTGTTTCATTACAGGAATAACAGACTTCAATTACTTTGTCGTCAGACAGTGCCATTCTCCGCATCAATTTTCACAAAACAGCAAGAGATTCCTGTGACCTATTTCTTTACAGTAGTGATCTAATCAAGAAGTCCCAGGAAGCTTCCTTAAGAGGTAAAAGTGTGTCATGTTAAGACCCTGTAGCCATTTTGAGAATCTGGGCTTTAGTAGTCTTTTTTTCTACTTTAGAACAGCTTAAGCAGATTTGTTATCTTCTGCCTGCGCAGACTAAATATATTAGTGCGTTTGCGGCATAAAAGAGGAGTTGCTGAGTGGTCTAAGGACAGATGGACTTGACCATACAAAAAATAAAAACAGGCCTTGTTTGTTGCAGGACGCTTTCAGCTAGGAGCAAAAAAGTGTGTGTGTGTGTGTGTGTGTGTGTGTGTGTGTGTGTGTGTGTGTGTGTGGGAGAGGCGAGACTGACAATGCGGTACAGATAAAGAGGAGGATGTGATGTTTAAGATGCTGTAACTCACAGGTTCAGCACAGGAGAGAGACTGTCATACTGCATCCTGGATGAAACATGAACTGCCCCATGGTCACTAGCAAACAACCACATGCTTCTCAGAAGGCCAAACTCTGACACAGAGACTTCAGCTGGGTAGGCCAAGCAGCGCCATACAGTACTTTCAAAGGTCAGGGGAATAATACAACCCTGAAACAATAAGTATATCCCAATAAACCAAGCTAGATGCATGGGGAAAAAACCCTCTGTTGTATAACATTGTTCTACACAATAGAACGCATAACAACAAGCACATTCCAGGTAGAGTAACTACAAAAGCACAGAAGTAAATCATGCTGCTCGTTAACTGACCATTTGGCCTACATTGTGGTTTAAGCGCATCTTGAGCCGTATGCTACTGAAGAGTCCTGTTCATGAACCGTCACCAAGCACAACTACCACCTGAGGGAGTCTTTAGGGTAGGCTGGGGGAGCGCAAAGTGGGGCAAACTAGATGAAGACGGTTAGCTGAAATGATATACTCTCCACCATACTCTCCAGAGAGACTAAATGAGGGTGTCTCTCTTCTCTGCTCTACCTGCCAATTAACTAAATGAAAAGAGAATCAATGACTCCAAAGGTCTCCAGTAGACTTCTCTCTCCCGCTCTCATCATTCCCCCTCTCTTGTCTGAGTCTCTCCTCCACCCTGAAAATACCCCCAGCTCAGCTCAACTAGCTGCAGCATGTTGAGGTAGTTAACACAGACGCTGCTATCTGCTCATTCCCGCATCTCTAACCCACATTCTCCTCCCTGTAGACTGCTCTTCAAACTGGAGTAGAACTGCTATGACCTGCAGAGGTGTCTGCTGATCTAGACAAGATTCTAGAACAAATAACCCGGGTTCAATTCTAGAGAGAAAATTCGACACGATTGTCGAGTAAAACCTGCACACAAAGTACCAACAACAAAACACTGACAAAATGTGGCATATGTTGGCCTGAGAGACCGATGCTTTAATGTCTGTAGCCCATCATGTCAACCGTAGCCACTGGGCCACATAATGACAGTGTTGGACAGGCACCAACCACAGAGAAGTGAGAGACCAGGAACACACTGTGTGACCAAATAAGCCCAGGGTCAAGTTCCTCTTTAAAACAACTTTCTCCTACAAGTCAAAGAGGGATAAATCGTTTCTACTTCATTTGGAACAGTTTTACCAAAACATGGAATATGCACAGTGTACAAAACATTAGGAACACCTTCCTAATATTGAAAGCTTTCTTTGTTTAACTCAGAGGGAATAAGCATAACTGTGAAGAGAGAATTGGTTCCATGTTTAAAGATGCATAAAGAAACCAGTAACATTAACAAGACAAACGCATGCAGCGCCGTGTCACATCTCATAGTACTCACTACTCACCATTAGGGCGGTGATTGTCAAGCAAATAACTGCCGACAGACATGACAGCTCTGCTTCTAGCTCCTAAGCAACTTTTTAGTATTTTGTATGTTATTTCTTACATTATTATCTCAGAAAGTTTTTGTGTTATTACATACAGCCGCAAAGAACTTTTGGATATCAGAGCAGCGGTAACTCAGCAGCATTATGACCAGGAATACGACTTTCTTGAAATGTATCCTTTGTTCGTACAATTGAACTTATCCCAGACGCTGCTCCAAGACGCCGCCGGGAGAGAAGAGCTATTCGGAGGCAACTAGTAGTCTGACTGAGGAGGCGTGCACACCATCCACCGCGTCAGAGTATATTACTCGCTAATGTTCAGTCTAAGGACAATAAAGTAGACAAGCTCAGGGCGAGGATCTCCTTCCAGAGACATCAGGGACTAACATACTCTGTTTCACGGAATCATGGCTCTCTCTGGATATACTGTCACAGTCCATACAGCCAGCTGGGTTCTCAGTACATTGCGCAGATAGGAATAAAGAACTATACGAGAACAAGAAAGGCAGAGATGTATGTTTCATGATTAACTACTCATGGTGTTAAAATTGTTAACATTATGCATGTTAACATTAGAAGCCTCCTCCATAAGTTTGTTTTATTCACTGCTTTAGCACACTCCGCCAACCCTGATGTCATAGACGTGTCTAAATCCTGGCTTAGGAAGGACATTTCCATCCCTAACTACAATATTTTCAGACAAGACAGAACTGCCAAAGGGGGCGGAGTTGCAATCTACTGCAGAGATAGCCTGCAGAATTCTGTCATACTATACAGGTCTGTGCCCAAACAAATAGAGCTTCTATTTTAAAAATCCACCGTTCCAGAAACAAGTCTCTGACCGTTGCCGCTTGTTATAAACCCCCTTCAGCCCACAGCTGTGCTCTGGATACCATATGTGAATTGCTTGCCCCTCATCTATCTTCAGAGATCGTACTGTTAGGTGACCTAAACTGGGACATAATTAACACCCCAGCCGTCCTACAACCTAAGCTAGATGCCCTCAATCTCACACAGATGATCAAGGAACCTACCAGGTATAACCCTAAATCGGTAACCATTGGAACCCTCATAGATATCATCTTGACCAACTGGCCCTCAAAATACACCTCTGCTGCCTTCAACCAGGATCTCAGCGATCACTGCCTCATTGCCTGCGTGCGTAATGGGTCCGCGGTCAAACGACCACCCCTCATCACTGTCAAACGCTCCCTAAAACACTTCAGCGAGCAGGCCTTTCTAATCGACCTGGCCCGTGTATCCTGGAAGGATATCGACCTCATCCCGTCAGTAAAGGATGCCTGGTTGCTCTTTAAAAGTGCTTTCCTCACCATCTTAAATAAGCATGCCCCATTAAAAAAATGTAGAACTAAGAACAGATATAGCCCTTGGTTCACCCCAGACTACCCTGCCCTTGACCAGCACAAAAACATCCTGTGGCGTTCTGCATTAGCATCAAATAGCCCCCGCGATATGCAACTTTTCAGGGAACTGACCAATATACTCAGTCAGTTAGGAAAGCTACGGCTAGTTTTTTCAAACAGATATTTGCATCCTGAAGCACTAATTCCAAAAAGTTTTGGGACACTGTAAGGTCCATGGAGAATAGAAGCACCTCCCCCCAGCTGCCCACTGCACTGAGGATAGGTAACACTGTCACCACCGATAAATCTACGATAATCGTTCATTTCAATAAGCATTTTTCTACGGCTGGCCATGCTTTCCACCTGGCTACCCCTACCAACAGCTCAGCACCCCCTGCAGCAACATGCACAAGCCCCCCCCCGCTTCTCCTTCACCCAAATCCAGACAGCTGATGTTCTGAAAGAGCTGCAAAATCTGGATCCCTACAAATCAGCTGGGCTAAACAATCTGGACCTTTTCTTTAAAAAATTATCTGCCGAAATTGTTGCAACCCCTATTACTAGCCTGTTCAACCTCTCGTATCGTCTGAGATCCCCAAAGATTGGAAAGCTGCCGCGGTCATCCCCCTCTTCAAAGGGGGAGACACTCTAGACCCAAACTGTTATAGACCTAAATCCATCCTGCCCTGCCATTCTAAAATCTTCGAAAGCCAAGTTAACAAACAGATCACAGACCATTTTTAATCCCACAGTACCTTCTCCACTATGCAATCTGGTTTCCGAGCTGGTCATGGTGCACCTCAGCCACGCTCAAGGTCCTAAACGATATCATAACCACCATCAATAAAAGACAGTACTGTGCAGCCGTCTTCATCAACCTGGCCAAGGCTTTCGACTCTGTCAATCACCGCATTCTTATCGGCAGACTCAATGGCCTTGGCTTCTAAAATGACTGCCTCGCCTGGTTCACCAACTACTTCTCAGACAGAGTTCAGTGTGCCAAATTGGAGGGCCTGTTGTCCAGACCTCTGGCAGTCTCTATGGGGGTGCCACAGGGTTCAATTCTCAGGCCGACTCTTTTCTCTGTATATATCAATGATGTCGCTCTTGCTGCTAGTGACTCTGATCCACCTCAACGCAGACGACACCATTCTGTATACATCTGGCCCTTCTTTGGACACTGTGTTAACAAACCTCCAAACAAGCTTCAATACCATACAACACTCCTTCCGTGGCCTCCAACTGCTTTTAAACGCTAGTAAAACTAAATGCATGCTCTTCAACAGATTGCTGCCCACACCCGCACGACTAGCATCACTACTCTGGACGGTTCTGACTTATGTGAATATGTGGATAACAACAAATACCGAGGTGTCTGGTTAGACTGTAAACGCTCCTTCCAGACTCACATTAAGCATCTCCAATCCAAAATTAAATCTAGAATCGTCTTCCTATTTCGCAACAAAGCCTCCTTCACTCATGCTGCCAAACATACCCTCATAAAACTGACTATCCTACCGATCCTTGACTTCGGCGATGTCATTTACAAAATAGCCTCCAACACTCTACTCAGCAAACTGGATGTAGTCTATCACAGTGCCATCCGTTTTATCACCAAAGCCCCATATACTCCCCACCACTTGCGACCTGTATGCTCTCATTGGCTGGCCCTCACTACATATTCGTTGCCAAACCCACTGGCTCCAGGTCATCTATAAGTCTTTGCTAGGTAAAGCTCCGCCTCAGCTCACTGGTCACCATAGCAACATAGCAACATCCCCAAAGCCAACACCTACTTTGGCCGCCTGTCCTTCCAGTTCTCTGCTGCCAATGACTGGAACGAATTGCAAAAATCACTGAAGCTGGAGTCTTATATCTCCCTCTCTAACTTTAAGCATCAGCTGTCAGAGAAGCTTACCGATCACTGTACCTGTACACAGCCTTTCTGTAAATAGCACCCCCGACTACCTCATCCCCATATTGTTATTTATCCTCTTGCTCTTTTGCACCCCAGTATCTGTACTTGCACATCATCATCTGCAAATCTATCACTTCAGTGTTAATGCTAAATTATTTCACCTCTATGGCCTATTTATTGCATTACCTCCCTACTCTTCTACATTTGCACACACGGTATATAGATTTTTAATTTGTGTTATTGACTGTACGTTTGTTAATGTGTAACTCTGTGTTGTTGTTTTTGTCGCACTGCTTTGCTTTATCTTGGCCAGGTCGCAGTTGTAAATGAGAACATGTTCTCAACTGGACTACCTGGTTAAATAAAGGTGAAATAAAAAAAATGGTGTGATTGTGATAACGTACAGAAACTCAAGTCATTTTGTTCACCCGACCTAGAATACCTCACAATTAAATGCTGACCGTATTACCTCCAAAGAGAATTCGCTTTGGTTATAGTCACAGCCATCTATATTCCCCCTCAAACCGATACAACGACAGCCCTCAAGGAACTACACTGGACTTTGTGCAAACTGGAAACCACATATCCTGAGACAGCATTTATTGTACTTGAGGATTTCAACAAAGCAAATTTGAGGAAAATGCTCGCGAAGTTCTATCAACAAATTGACTGTAGAACTTGCGCTACTAAAACACCACTGCTACTCCAACTTCCAGGATGTCGACAAGGCCCTCCCCCGCCAAATCAGATTATGACTCAATTTTGCTCATCCTTTCTATAGGTAGAATCTCAAACAGGAAGTACCCGTGCTAAGGTCTATTCAACACTGGTCTGACCAATCGGAATCCATGCTTCAAGATTGTTTTGATCACGGGGACTGGGATATGTTGCTATTGGACCAGGTCTCTTTTGGAAAAGAGATGTTATCTCAATGAGAAAAACCTGTATAAATAAAGGTAAAAATAAATAAATAAAAATGTTCCGGGTAGCCTCCGAGAATAACATTGACGAATACACTGATACAGTGACTGAGTTCATCAGGAAGTGTATAGCGGATGTTGTTCCCACTGTGACTATTAAAACCTACCCAAACCAGAAACCGTGGATAGATGGCAGTATTTGCGCTAAACTGAAAGTGCGAATACAAACAGTGTAGTTATTCCCTGCGTAAGGCAAACAGGCAAAACGTCAGTAGAGAGACAAAGTGGAGTCGCAATTCAACAGCTCAGATACGAGACGTATGTGGCAGTGTCTACAGATAATTATGGATTACAAAGGGAAAACCAGCCACGTTGGGGTCACCAACGTCTTGCTCCCGGACAAGCTAAACAGTCTCTGCCCACTTTAAGGAAAACACCGTGCCACCGACACGGCCCGCTCCCAAGGACTGTGGGCTCTCGTTCTCCGTGGCCAACGTGTGTAAGACATTTAAACATGTTAACTCTCGCAAGGCTGCCGGCCCAGACGGCATCCCTAGCCGCGTCCTCAGAGCTCGCGCAGACCAGCTGGCTGGAGTGTTTACAGACATATTCAATCTCTCCCTATCCCAGTCTGCTGTCCCCACTTGCTTCAAGATGTCCACCATTGTTCCTGTCACCAAGAAAGCAAAGGTAACTGAACTAAATTACTATCGCCCCGTACCACTCACTTCTGTCATCACAAAGTGCTTTGAGAGGCTAGTTAAAGATCATATCACCTCTACCTTACCTGACAACCTAGACCCAATTTAATTTGAATACCGCCTCAATAGATCCACAGACGATGCAATCGCCATCGCACTGCACACTGCCCTATCCCATCTGGACAAGAGGAATACCTATGTAAGAATGCTGTTCATTGACTATAGCTCAGCCTTCAACACCATAGTACCCTCCAAGCTCAACATTAAGCTTGGGCACTGGGTCTGAACCCCGCCCTGTGCAACTGGGCCGCCCCCAGGTGGTGAAGGTAGGAAACACCTCCACTTCGCTGATCCTCAACACAGGGGCCCCACAAGGGAGCGTGCTCAGCCCCCTCCTGTACTCATTGTTCACCCATGACTGCGTAGCCACACATGCCTAAAACTCAAATCATCAAGTTTGCAGATGACAACAGTTGTAGGCCTGATTACCAACAATGATGAGACAGCCTACAGGGAGGTGGTGAGGGCCCTGGAAGAGTGGTGCCAGGAAAATAAACCTTAACCTCAACGTCAACAAAACGAAAGAGCTGATCGTGAACTTCAGGATACAGCAGAGAGAGAGCACACCCTTATCCACATCAACAGGACCACGGTGGAGAAGGTGAAAAGCTTCAAGTTCCTTGGCGTACACATCACCGACGATCTGAAATGGTCCACCCATACAGACAGTGTGGTGAAGAAGGCGCAACAGCATCTATAGCATTTCGCTACACCCGCAATAACATCTGCTAAATATGTGTATGTGACCAATAAAATTTGATTTGATTGACCGTTAATTAACACACACGTTTAGCATCTCCTGGCTTCCACACATAGCCTACAAGTCACTGATGCAGACCTTTGGAACATTTACATTAACATTTTCAAAAGTCTAATAAATCAATTTAATATAGCCTACACCATCACAATAAATCCATTATTTATTTTAGACAGATCTAAAGAAACATGACATGAAGAAAATGTAGTCTATTTCAGAAGAACAGAATAGCATAACTTGAGTTGTCCATATGTTAGGCCCTGATCTGGCTATGCCATATGGCTGATGGCTACACTACTTAATTTAGCAGACAATATTTGCTTAGAATTCAATGGCACTCGTTTATAGTATTAAGAATACAATTAAACATTTCTGAATGAATTAGAAAGGATATTTTCTCCAAACAATTTCCGAGTGACTGCGCACATGCGGCTATTCTGTGTTGAGTGTTTAACAAAGAAACAGGTCCTACTATATGCTTAATTTAGAGTTACGTATTACACTTTAGTTGTTACACAAACACTAGGCTATATGTTTTGATTTTTAATACATTCTAAGGCTGCATGATGCGACTCATGAGGATTTGAAAAAAAAGTTACATGAAAGTCATGAACTCTGCTTTGTTTCTTGTGCAGGCTGCACACACTTCATCAGTCTCTCATTCACAATTTGACTAGCACTTGATAATAGTCTCATCAGGACTTGAAATTTTACGGCGGCATACCCCCTTTGCGGCAGTAATGTACCCTAAAACAATTAAAAATATATATAAAATCGGCCAGTAGCCATTAGGCTGAAAATAATAATTATAATTCCCTTCTCCCGGCAGCTAATTTCCGTGCTCTGAAGCACCTCTCACTCACATGGCTCTCTCATATATCTCAATTCTTATTAGCCGCTAATGCAGTCACTTGATTGGGTCCTTCTCACAGGCATCTCAGCACCGAAGTAGGCTACACGTGAAGACTGACACGTCGGGGACGAAACTGCACGCATCCTTCTTATTAAATTCCGAGGTGCATATTTAAGATGTTAGAAGACCTATCCACATTTACTTTTCGTCAGCCAACATGAGTAGGCCTAACGAACAGCAAAAGCACTAGCCTATGTCAATCTACTATCCCCCATAGTACAACAGTTGACCTATTCTAATCTGTGCGAGAAATAAATACTCCAAACATACTCTGGGACAGTTGTGGGATGCGATAGATACCAAATTAATACAGCCACTCGCATATTTCTTTTTTTTTTTTAAAGCAATGAGGCTAACGCAACAGATCAGAACATTTATCTTAAAGGTTTGATAAACTATTACGCTATTTCTTAACATTATAAGCGCAGCAATGCGCACACAGCTGTAGGCTATACGTATGAATGTTCCAAAATACAATCAAATAGCGGTAAAACACCATTCTCAAAGTGACCGCAAATGTGATTATGCATGTAATACTTTATAATTAAAAGGTGCATTTTTATGGTGAAAATGATCATCTCTAAACTTGGCTCGCACACCACCTATGTACGCCAGTTAGGCTCTACACCGGTTGTAAAGCGTACTAATGTGCTCCATTTTAAGAAGTTATTTGGCCACTTTAGTGGCATAATGGGCTTGGTTACATGAGATGGGCAACTGATTTGAAAAAGTAGCACAAAAAAAAATGCATGCACTGTTTCTTGCCTTACTGCACACGCTGGGCATCATTCACAAGTGATACGCTAATGTCACCCATCAGACTATTCTTAATTTAATCTTGAACTAAATAATATATCAAATTTGTTTTGATTTAGAATGGACCACTATCAAGCACCTGTCTCGGAACAGGGGCAGGGGAAAAAAATACATGTCATCTATGCACTTAAATAGCGAATGGAGGACGCGTCCCATAGTGCATTTTCACGCCATCCAGGTAGGCCATTGTCCTGTTGTAAAACAAAGCAAAGTCCATAATATTAGGAAAGTTGAGAAATAAATATAGTAGGCCTAGCCTATAGACAGCTGATGGGATCCTCTTTTTAATAAAGGCCATCAAAACAAAGTTGCGCAACATGAATTCATGGGCTCTCATGAAGTGTTTGATTCGATTTTTCATCACATTTGCATCGATGTCAGAGTGATTGGAGTGACAATAGAGTGCTGAGTAGCAGGCAGTTACCAAGTTTGGTAGGCTACTAATGACAGTCAGCAGCATCAGAGCTTGGAGAACCCTAGTTACCGTGGTCACGAGGAATTTGACTGCGGTCATGACTCGTGACCGCCGGTGTGACGGTAAAACAGTCACCGTAACAGCCCTACTCACCATTCACTTAGAGTTGATTATGTTTGCCATCTTTCAAAACAAAACCTTTATATATATATATATACACACACACACACACACACACACACACACACACAAACGTCTTCTACATGCTTTGAAGCTTTGAGGAAGAAGTGGGAATGGGTGAAAAAAAGGGCCTCAAAATGAAATAACTTCCCTCGACATCACTGGAGCTTCAAAAATACTGTTTCTTAAAGACGCACACACACTTGGAGTGAGCGTTTCAATGCATGTGTGAGGAAGTGTCACGCTGTATTTGTAACAATAGAGAGTATTAGGGAGTAGTGTTTCCTCAAACTATACTGTGAACTCTCAGACAGAACCGGTCCCTGGTTACTTAACCAAACAGGAAAAGTGGCTTGACCTGAACCTGCTCTGTGTGTGTGTGTGTGTGTGTGTGTGTGTGTGTGTGTGTGTGTGTGTGTGTGTGTGTGTGTGTGTTTTTTTCCTGGGTTCCCTCCCTATCTCCCAGCGGAGGGAGCCAGGGACTGATATCCAGACCTGATACTAGAGAGAGGTAGGGCCACACAGGACGGGTTAAGAAGCCATGGCTGAGAAAAGGGAAGAAGGGATGAGGGGGTGTTTGGAGCGGACACGGAGGTCTGAATTAGAGGGGTACAGTGGGTGTGTGTGTGTGTGTGTTTGCTTGCTTGTGTGTCTGCATGCGTGTAAGCGTAACGGATACAGAGTTGGGGGTTTCGTCTTTAGGAGATTATACATACAAAGCTGTGATTCTATACTGGAGCTCGGCTCAAATGAGCCCCGATGTAGGCAGAGAGGCAGGGGTCCTGAGTTAATAAGGGAAGTGGAGTAATGAGTGGATGTAATGACTGGAGGGCCTGGTACACAGAGGATATCATTAAAACAGCCATTTAATCACTCAGCCTGGACTGGATGCAGACCGGACTGGACCGCTTAGTCTAGGTTCCAAATGGCACACTATTCCCTTTATAGTGTACTACTCTGGTCAAAAGTAGGGCACTGTAAAGGCAATAAGGTGCCATTTGGGAAGCAGACTTCATCTGATGGACTAATAGGGAAGAAATGGATAAGTTTAGCTTACAGTGATTGAAATGATGAATGGAGGGACTCCTCAGAAAATCACTGGCAGCAACGCCGATACTCCCATTACGTTAAATAGTTTCTCTGATACTTAATCTAGGTTTCTAACCAAAATGTAAATAGTCGTACATCCATGTACGACTATTTACATTTTGGTTAGAAACATGTAGGCTAATGCTTTACAGTGTAGTACCATCAACCAAATTGGAGAAGATGGGATACAGGCTAACAAGTTCAAGGGTTGCTGCTAGCTTGTTTTCTGATGAATTTGATTGGCGTTTTCAAGAGTAATTCCTACAATGTAAGACAGGAGCCTTTCAAGAGGAAGTTACTGGAACATAGCATTAATGAATGTCTTGGCTTTCTCAATTGCTTTCCTAGCCCGTAATCGGCCGCATATTACATAGGTACGGTAGCTCTACAGTGAGGTATTTTTAGAACATGAACCAGACATAAACATCTCCCGACACGACTGACCCCACCGAGTATCCAAATCATATGGAGAGTTGTGTATATTTATAGTCCTCATCCTTCAGCGTTACTGCAAACGTGCTCATTCAAACCAGCCTCCTCTGAAAATCCGTATCGGATACAGGAGTGAGTGCTCATGGCTCAAGGGTGGTAAAAGGACAGTCTCCTCCCTCCATGTGGAGTTGAATAAACAGCTATGGACAGGAGCCATCACACTAAATCAGCCTCAACGGAGGTATGAACCTCGTGCCAGCGCCCAGTCCCATCCTCAGTCAAAGCACCAGCCACCCAGCGCCAGCTCTATCCCAAACACTATCCCCATGCCCAGCTCCAGACTTTCTGCCCCAACCACATCACTGGTGTTAGCCACATCTCTATTCCCATCCCCATCCCCAGCCGTAGCCCTGTACCCCGGCCACATCCCCATGCAAACCCAGCTCCATCCCCATGCATCTTGGTCTCCGTTTGGTCTGGTGAGTTTGGCTTGGCCCTCCACTGTACAGGGATGGGGATCAGACTGCATTTGGCTAAGGTCAATATAGATGTTACAAGCCAGTGCCTCTCCACACAACTGCTGCTGTGAACTGGTTAGGAAATGGCAGGGTAAGCATGTGTGCTATGTGTGCGTAAGCATGTTTGTAATGCCAAAAGAAGTACCCACACCGTGGGTGGCCCTGCCCTGCAGGGCAATTCCTGCCCTGGTTTAACGGGAACAGATAAGTGGTAGTGTAGTGTAGCGCAGTGTGTGTGTGTGTGTGTGTGTGTGTGTGTGTGTGTGTGTGTGTGTGTGTGTGTAGGGAAGGGCCGGGCAGGGCAGGCAGACTCAAATAGCAGGCCCTGTGTAGAGCATCACAACCTGAGATGCTTAAGTCCTTCCTGCCAACTCATCCTCCCTCCCTGTGCGCTCTCTCTCCCAAATCAAAATGACATGTTTCCCAAGCCGCCATCTGCAGGCAATGGTGCTTCAGAGAGCCACTAATCCAAATGGGGGAGAGAGCGCACAGGGAGGGAGGATGAGTTGGCAGGAAGGACTTAAGCATCTCAGGTTGTGATGCTCTACACAGGGCCTGCTATTTGAGTTCATGCCTAGGAGTCGGACTAGAGATAGCATTCTTGCACGGGTCAGTTCTTTGGAGTCACACCCGCCCCACACCGGCCACATCAATTCCAAGCCCTACACGATATCCGACATCAGGACTAGGGCTGCAAATGTGTACATTTTGCTGCCGACTAAACGTTGCTGCCGGTCAACAAACGGTTACATTTTTCCAAAACAGTAAAATGACGTGACCAACAGAAAAGTACTATTTGAGATCTGTATATAATGACGCGATGCTTATGTTTCCGCGCTAACAATGGAAGTCGGCCCTAGGCGGGAAGGCAGGCAACAAGCTTAGGCCCAAAACAAGCCCATAGAAACGTATTGGGCTTATTCTGGACAGATTTTGGCGAAAGAAAAACCTCTCGCTTTGCCTCTTCCTCTCTGATACTATGCATGCATACACGGACCGAACATTCTTCATTTAGAGCTTACTGGGAACATGCAACAATGGCAAGCCTTATCGTCTAACAGTTCAAAAGGCTATAGTCCATTGTTGAACATGCAACCTCTGTGATGAAGCAGCTAATAAAACATTTTCAAACATTTGCCAAAATGCAATTTGCGGAAAGCACCGCTCTTAACCTAATGCGAACAGTTGTGACAGAGATAAAAATCTCTGTTAGAAATGTAGAAAGAGGGGAAATCTAATGGTTGTTGCAATGATAGGTTGCTAATATGACTAGGATTGTAGCTTTGGCTTCTGGACAACAAAATGAAGTTGATATGAAAATCAATAGAACAGGAGAGAAATGCTGGTTAATGGCATGAGGAAGTCTTTATAAAATAATTGCCTCCATGTTTCTTCAGATGGATTTTTCGCAAGGCTACTTTGAAGCAAAGTAAGACATGCCTCATTATTTGAAGTAAAGTAAATCGTTCAGGTTTCAAACAATTCCACTGCCTCAAGCACACGTTGCAAAGTGGTGGGTGACGCGCTGGTAGTCAATGCTAGGCAGGCTATAGCCTACACGCCCGAATGGGAGGCGCGCTTTAATTACGAGTTGAGATTGAGAAATAAAAATAGCTCCTTTTAAAATCGTGGCCACCAAAGTTAACACGCGATAGCGTTCAGAATTGCTATTTGTTGCGCAATGACTGGGCATGCAAAAGCAGGTTTCACTCCAGTAGCCAACAGACTTTGAGGAGCTACTCTCACACTGTCTGACAGGTGGTAGGCTATTCCACTCCTCAAACTAGGCTCTGTATGCTGTGTGTGTGATAAATTAGATGCATGGCCAGTAACGAAAATACAAACGCGCCAATTGAATTCCACAAAATTATGCAAATGATCCTATAGACTGATAAGGATGACCGGTCAAATGTATTTTCAGCAGCTAACCGATTAACAGTTAGCATCCCTAAATCAGGACATGTTTTTCTACGCAACCTGACCCACCTGCATAGAATTGTTCCCGAGAGCCGATCAGTGACCCGCCAAATAACACATTTCATTAATTGTTTTTATGATTCCAGAGTAGTAGGCTATTATTCCCCTTCCTGCATGAATTAATTTGTCTGCATGTCTACATTTGGATAAAAGGCTACTCAAACCTTTACCGGCGTACCGTTTTTGGACATATGGCCTGCATATGGTCTAAATGCACGAAAGCCTGAATTAACCTAACAATTAACTGATATTAAACTGAATTTACCTATCGTAAACAAATACCTGCTTGCACTTTTTGCTGGCTGTATATCCATCTACTGGCTTGTGGTCCTTGTCCACAATGACACAAAAATCCTTCCAAACCAGGTGATTTTTTGCGGGTCAACCGCTGGGAACCGTTGGTATCCAACCCGATGCAGGACTCTACCACACAGCCAGCAGAGAATGACTAGCTAGCAGTTGAGTGTTGTTGGATAGTGGGACCTCTATTACCTTCTCAATTTCGAGGGCTTTAGCTGCGATGGCTTGAGAGCGCCGTGTCTTGAAGTTGGCCTTCTGTGTCTGCTCGGTCTCATCCTTGGCCGGCACGGTGTCCTCAGGCTCTGCTAGCAGGGCTGGGGTGGGGTCAAGTTCCTCCTGGCAGGGTAAAGGTTAAAGCTAATGGGTTAGAGTGCCAGGCAGGACACAGCAGTTCAAATGGCTTAACTGATTCAGGTTCCAAATTCAAAGCGTGTGAGAGCAACACTGATTAGTCAACGAGGTTGTTGTTGCTGTCATTTTTTCCCAGCACATCAAACGCTTTAATATGCATGCAGCATCTCAACAGTGATCTAGAATGTTTCTCCTTCAACATCTTTGATCAAAGACCGTCGACAGCTGAAGACGAAGGCCCACGCCCACCGACGTCAGCGCATCATTTAGTGTTAAAAGGGAAATGAGACACAATACATAACATCTCTGAGTGTCAATTTGAACAAGAGGAGGCCTTTTGTGACCGCGTTAGCATCGAAAACAAACGACTTTTGAAACACCCATTACTTTTAGTTTACAGAATCCAGAAAGCTTTCATCCATGGCAAGGAAATGGGTCATGCATGGTGAACGCAGTCTTCATCTATCGTGGCCTCATCAGACCACAAGAAAGAGACAGGCCACTTAAGGTACATCAACTGTTCCTCTGCGATGTGGGTTCTAGAATGAATGACATGAACAGGGATTTGCAACAGATTCCATACACCATGACAGGGCAATGAATTGTGTTGATAAATTATGTATCCATAGGAAGGCATGTGAAATGTGATGGTCAGACAATGTTGAAACGATGACACAAAAGAAAAATAGCCTGTATGGTAACAAATCGGACTTCAACTATGTATCGAGTCTCACGGACTTCCATAATCCAACCAAGTGATGTAAAACAGTTGTGCAGGTCTTAAGAGATTCTTCTACCTTTTAGGACTAGTATAAAGCTAGTAAAGGGTATGCTACTGCTATGACAGGTAGCCTATCGTTTTGATATAGGCCTAATGAATGAATGATCCTATCAACTGAGAGGCTGAGCTGAAATCAGGAGCAGCGAGCTACGTCTTACATAGTTACGCAGTCGTACCTTGATTGAGACAGCGCTGTGTGGAGAACCGTCTATGGAGGCACTCTTTGTGTGGCCTAGCAACCTGGGCTTATCTGTGGAGTGAAGGAGAAGAGGAATGAAGGAGACGGGGGACAGAAGGAGAAAGAGAAAAAGGAGACGAAAGATATAGAAACAGTCAAACAGAAACACTCGCAACTCATGCATACACAGTAAACTAAGAAGCATTGTAAAACAAAAAGGAAACGTTTAAGAAAAAGGAGGGCACTCAAAATAAAAATCAGGGCCACCAGGCGCAGTACAATTCCATTTAAATCCTCTCAGTATTAAAAACACACTGGGGAACTACCACCACTTATTCTATATTGTCCTCCACCGTGCAATCACTCATTGCACTCTTACAGTAAACAATGGATAGGACACGATGCTATGGGACTGACGACAAGCAGAGCCCAGACAAATCGCTGTTAATTTTACGTTCTTGTTGGAATAGCTTGCACAATAGCGGTCGACAAGTTCAGCTGTGACTAAATTGAAATATTGTGCTCCGCCGGCTCCAATATGTCTATAAAAAAACAAATATGGCTGGGTGGAAATGTTTGTTTTCATTCCCATGGCGATGAGACTGAGCCAAGGTGAAATTAAAAACACACTTCTTCCAGGAAGTTATGAAAAAAATTCCAAGTAACCCATGAAAAAGTAGTTTGTTAGTTCAAAATGCAGCAACATTTGAAATGTATTGAGTGCTGGATTTCCTATGATACTATTAACAGATGATTCTTTGAATGAGAGATGTTTACTTGGGCAAAAATGTTTGTAGGCTGAATTTATAATAAAAAGGATATTTGCCGTGTTAAAAGAACAGAGTAGCACAGACATAGAACTCTGTCTATGACAGACCAGGCCTTTGCATTTTGAGGAAAACCTGGTAACTTGGAATGACACTCACTCGCCAGACACACTGAATCTGTGGAGAAGAAACTAGGCTGCTGTTTAACTTAAATGATTAGGGACAGATGCTCATGAATTGCAAATCCAGAAGACGAGCATCCAGAAGATTGTGTGTGTTCCATCAAAGAGAAACGTAATGACATTAGTTAAACAGCAGCAAAGGAATCTAAGCAGATTAAACATCAAACCTCGCTAACGGGTAATGAATGAATGAAAGTCAGAAACAGAACCCTGTGGATAAGACTAATCCCTACCAACAGTCAATGTATTTGAGCAGGGGATTTCTGCCAGCTTAAATTGGCTAATTGTTTTTGTGTGTTATCAATCCAAACAAAGAAAAGTTAGGATATATGGTACAGTCTAATCATTAGGGCTGGGAATTGCCAGGGACGTCACAGTAGGATATCGTGATACTCACGATTCTATATGTATTGCGATATCGAGACCGCAATTTTATTGCGATTTGATGTTCCAAATACATTGCTTACTATATAGTATGTCTGCTGCAGAGAGACAAGGGACCGTGAGAGAAAATGAGCTTTAAAATCAGTAATGGAAGTTAAAAAAAAGTGCTAAAAACATGTTGGCTCACTATTTCATAAGCAGATGGAGAACAAGCTATAGGATGTTAAATACTAGAGGTGTTACACGGGTTCAGCATACACACACATTTCTTATTTTACAAATCTATACTTGGAGTCAAAGTATCAATATAATATTTGACCAAAATAATATTGTAAACATATTCAGTTTATCCCCCCCCCCACTACTAATCATGAAAGCTAGGCTATCCTTCACCAAAAGATTGTGGACATATGCTCTTCAAAACATCTCATTCCAAATTCAAGGGCATTAATATGGAGTTGGTCCCCACTTTGCTGCTATAACACCCTCCACTCTTCTTGAAAGGCTTTCCCTTTCCACTAGATGTTGGAACACCGCTGAGAGGACTTCCTTCCATTCAGTCACAAGAGCATTAGTGATGCTGGGTCTTGTGCTGAAGTCGCTTCCAGAGGCAGTTTGCAACTTGGTAGTGAGTGTTGATTTTTTACATGCTTCGGCACTTGGCGGTCTCGTTCTGTGAGCTTGTGTGGCCTACCACTTCATGGCTGATCCGTTGTTGCTCCTAGACGTTTCCACTTCACAATAACAGCACTTACAGTTGACCAGGGCAGCTCTAGCAGGGCATACATTTGACAAACTGACTTGTTGGAAAGATGGCATCCTATGACGGTGCCACATTGAAAGTCACTGAGCTCTTCAGTAAGGCCATTCCACTGCCAATATTCGTCTTTGGAGATTGCATGGCTGTGTGCTCGATTTTATACACCTGTCAGCAACGGGTGTGGTTGAAATAGCTGAATCCACGAATTTGTCCGCATACATACGTATATATAGTGTAGAATAGTCTTCTTCAAGAGGTACTTGAAAAATACTATTTGGGAACTAAAAACCTGAACCATAACCTATAGGCAACAGGCTTTCTCTAAGCCATTGTACTCCAAATGCTCACTCAGAGACATTGTACAGGATTCTCTATAGTAAAACTAGGCCTACAAGACCCTGTGCTGTACAATGTCTCAGAGTGAGCATTTGGAGTACAATGGCTTAGAGAAAGCCTGCTGCCTATAGGTTATGGTTCAGGTTTTTAGTGTGGTGTGCATTCCTTATCGTCCCTCCCAAACAGTTTCTTTCTGTGCACTTTGATGTGTTGACCTAGCCAAATTAGTGTTCCAGAAAGGGGTGGAGGGACAACCGTTTTCTACCTGTTTTACTGCATCTTCAAAAGGGGATAGAATATGCAGCCCAAATATAGGGGTGTGGGGGGGGGGCTTCTTCAGGCTAAACTGAAAGCTTCCTCTGTGCTCTCTTTACGCAGTAGCATAATGGAGGAAAATAAGGGCTTTAAAACCCCGCTGCAGTGATTATGAGAAAGGACTTCTTCAGTCAAAAAACAACATGTGAAATGGCTGCATTAGACATGGGGATATTTAAGGACACTCCCTGTTACTTTCCTTTATTCTCCTACTATCCCAATATTCTTAATCTCAAAATCTCCTCACTTCAATTGAAGGTAGGCCTAACTTAACCTACGCAGATTCCTGGTTAATCCACATAGAGAAAAGGTAATAGTTGTCTTTTTACTTTCCCAGGTTGTCCATTGAAGTCAGAAGACTTCTATGACAAGGGAGACCTGGCAAGACCTGACTGAATCATTTTGACGCTCATAAAGAAAGTTAGGCTACAACATAATGGTATGCTCAAAGGGGAAGGTAATGGGACTGGGAGTGAGTGCTGGTTTGATCTTGAAGACATCTGCTAGCTCAGTGCGCAAGCCAAGCAAAGGTTAGACCTTGAATCAAAAGCCAAATCACCTCAATAAAACAAGGCTATAGCCTTATAGAACCTGCGTGTGTGTGTGTGTGTGTGTAATTAAAAATGTTCCAGCACCTCCATTTAATACACACCTCCACTGAAAACAGATGCTCCTCTCAGAGAGCGGCCGGGCCTCTACATATTAGTTTTAGCATCACTTCAAAACGTGCCAATTTTCTTTTAGGGATATGAAGTGCAGACTTACCAGGCTCTCTGCTCTGGCTGTGAGGCTCTTCTTTATACCCTGGAGAGGGGCGAGAAAGAAAAAAGGTCACCAAAATGACTGACAGCAGATACAAACACCAAGGTTACAGTATCCACACTAGTGGACGCACGTCCTTTACATTGCGTCATTCCAAGTGATATGCTAGAATGGACACTGGAACAGAGCCAGACTCTAAAGTGATTGATTAAAATGTGATATTATTAAATCATTGACAGCTGAACTAAATGCCTCAGTAGAGAAACCAAAGGAAACTTAGGATTCTTCCCTATGAGACCTGGTCAAACTAAGTGCACTATATAGGGAATTTGGTGCCATTTGGGTTGCAAAATTACTCTTCTGATGGTAGGGGAAGCCCTTCTGGTCCCTGTCTGGGGAGTAGCTCCTTCTGCTGGTGTTGAACCCAGAGCGCATGAGAACGGAGCCTGTTATTGCTGGAGTATCCCTTCTGATGGGAGAGCGGTCCCGTAATCTACTGTAGGAGTCCCCGGCAGGGCTTGCAGAGTAGGGGCCCAGGACCCTCCGCCTGATACCCTCAGGGTTCTCCCTGAGAAAACAGAGAGAGCGAGAGAAGGGGATTCAAGGGCCCATCCATTCAGGTCCACTCAATGACAGAACCAAAGCCACGGCTCTACACACGATGAGCGCCTGGATTCTAATTACCTCTAAGTGTAGAGTGAAAGAAGAAAACCACTTGATATGAAAAAATTCAGTTGCTGGACTTAGAACAAAATAAGTAGTGCCTTGGATCTTGAAAAACAGTATACAACAACTGAAGTCACCGTGTCAGTCTATTGGTGCTTGGCACTTGGTCTATTAACTAAGTGCACTAGAAAGAATGGGTCTACCCTCGGCCAAAGTACATGAGGCCCTACCTCAGGTTGGGGTAGGCTGGAGACACGGTCCTCGAGAGAGGAGCTATCACTTGAACTCTGCTGCTGGGGTGGGAGCCCACTCTGCTGCTGTTCCTAAAATTTCAAAATAAAAACAGACTTTGGTAACACTTTACTTGACACCCTGCGTCATAACCATGTCATAATATGTCAACAGCTGACATAACCTGTCATTGCTGGACTTAGAACAAAATAAGTAGTGCCTTTTATCTTGAGAAACGGTATACAACTGAAGTTGCCGTGTCATTCCACTGCTACATCCGCAATAATCTGATAAGCACATGTATGTGACCAATACAACTTGATAACACATTTAGACCGGTTGTGACATGGATTGCGTTATTTTATGGCTGGTTAAGACACCTACATAAGAGTGTCAAAACCCACAAAACCACACCAGGCAAAACATTTCATTACACGATAGCCTACTTGTCAACAGTATGCTTGTTAAATAACGTTTTCTTAAAATGGACCATATTAAATCATCATTGTAATTGTGCATTGGGTTAGGTCAGACATGCACCGAAGCCAATGCTCTGTTGCTGACAACTGCGTTGAATGCAGGAGCAGATTTCAGGTACAGGACAAGACACCCTCTTTTGATTTATGACTGACATAAGGGCATGTATGGGATAGGCATATCTGGCTTATTTGATGAAATCTGTCATAATGCTTCATGACAGTGTCAAAGTGTATTTTCTTAGTCCAAGTAGAGTGACAGGATCGTCATAATGCTTCATGACAGTGTCAAAGTATATTTTCTGCAAGTTAATTCAAATATGATGAAAAAAACATGACAAAATAATTCATTACAACAGCAACGGACTTAAGAAACAAACTTTCAGAACGAAAGGAAACTTCTTGGCAGGGAAAAAACACATTTGAATAAATGTGGGTTTTGACACTTATGTACGTGTCATTATCAGCCATAAAAATAAAACAAAATGTAACAGCTGTAAATATACTGATCGTGACAGTGTTATGACCATATTATGACAAGTTATTTGTATTTATTATGGTTCCCCATTAGCTGCTGACTCTTCCTGGGGTTCGGCAAAATTAAGGTAGTTATAAAATTTCAAAAACATTACAATACATTCATTACAGAATTCACAACACACTAAGTGTGTGCCTTCAGGCCCACACTCCACTACCACATATTTACAACACAAAATCCATGTGTACGTGAGTGTATAGTGTGTATGTTATCATGTGTGTGTATGCATGTGTCTGTGCCTATGTTTGTGTTGCTTCACAGTCCCCGCTGTTCAATAAGGTGTATTTTTATCCGTAAAAAAAAAATTCTGATTCTACTGCTTGCATCAGTTACCTGAAGTGGAATACAGTTCCATGTGGTCATGGTTCTATGTAGTACTGTGCGCCTCCAAAAGTCTGTTCTGACTTGGGGACTGTGAAGAGACCTCTGTTGGCATGTCTTGTAGGGTATGAATGGGTGTCTAATCTGTGTGCTAGTCGTTTAAAAACAGACAGCTCGGTGCATTCAACATGTCAATGCCTCTCACAAATACAAGTAGTGACGAAGTCAATCTCTCCTCTACTTTGAGCCAGGAGAGATTGACATGCATATTATTAATATTAGCTCTCTGTGTACATCCAAGGGCCAGCCGTGCTGCCCTGTTCTGAGCCAATTGCAATTTTCCTAAGTCCCTCTTTGTGGCACCTAACCACACGACTGAACAGTATTACAGGTGTGACAAAACTAGAGTCTGTAGGTCCTGCCTTGTTGATAGTGCTGTTCAGAAGGTTAAGCAGCGCATTATTATGGACAGACTTCTCCCCATCTTAGCTACTGTTGTATCAATATGTTATGACCATGACAGTTTACAATCCAGGGTTACTCCAAGCAGTTTAGTCACCTCAACTTGTTCAATTTCCACATTATGTATTAACATATTTAGTTGAGGTTTAGGGTTAATTGAATGATTTGTCCCAACCAAATACAATGGTTTTAGTTTTTGAAATATTTAGGACTAACTTATTCCTTGCCACCAATTCTGAAATTAACTTCAGCTCTTTGTTATGTGTTGCAGTCATTTCAGTTGCTGTAGTAGCTGACATGTATAGTTTACGCAAAGCCAGTGGCATGACGTTAGTAAAGATTTACTTTTTTCAAGGGGCCTAGACAGCTGCCCTGGGGATTTCCTGATTCTACCTGGATTATGTTGGAGAGGCTTCCATTAAAGAACACCCTATGTGTTCTGTTAGATGGGTAAATCTTTATCCACAATATAGCAGGGAGTGTAAAGCCATAACACAAGCTTTTCCAGCAGCAGACTATGATCAATAATGTCAAAAGCCACACTGAAGTCTAACAAAACAGCCCCCCCAATCATCAATTTCTCTAAGCCAATCATCAGTCATTTGTGTAAGTGCTGTTCTTGTTGATTGTTCTTCCCTATAAGCGTGCTGAAAGTCTGTTGTCAATTTGTTTACTATAAAATAGCATTGTATCTGGTCAAACACAATTTTTTCAAAAACTATACAAAGGGTTGGTAACAGGCTGATTGGTCAGCTATATGAGCCAGTAAAGGGGGCTTTACTATTCTTAGGTAGCAGAATGATCTTTGCTTCTCTCCAGGCCTGAGGGCACACACTTTCTGGTAGGCTTATTTTGAAGATATGGCAAATAGGAGTGGATATATTGTCCACTATTATCCTCAGTAATTTTCCAAATTGTCAGACCCCGGTGGCTTATCATTGTTGAAAGACAATACGTTTTTCACTTCTTCCACACTCAATTTACGGAATTCAAAATTACAATTATTGTCTTTCATAATTTGGTCAAATATACTTGGATGTGGTGTCAGCATTAGTTGCTGGCATGTCATGCCTAAGTTTGCTAATCTTGCCAAAAAAAATAAAAAAAATCAAGGACATTCATGTCAGCTGTGTTATTTGGAAAGACCTCAAGCCATGAGGTCGAAGGAATTGTCCATAGAGCTCTGAGACAGGATGGCGTCGAGGCACAGATCTGGGGAAGGGTACCAAAAAATTTGTCTGTAGCATTGAAGACCCCCAAAAACACAGTTGCCTCAATCATATTTTAAATGGAAGAAGTTTGGAACCACCAAACTGAGCAATCGGGGGAGAAGGGCCTTGGTCAGGGAGGTATATATTAAACAAATTTACAACAGACTTTCAGCACGATTATCTGGTCTGATTAAACCAAGATTGAACTTTTTGGCCTGAATGTCAAGCATCACGTCTGGAGGAAACCTGGAAGCATCCCTACGGTGACGCATGATGGTGGCTGCATCACGCTGTGGGGATGTTTTTCAGTGGCAGGGACTGGGAGACAATTCAGGACCTAGGCAAAGATGAACGGAGCAAAGTACAGAGAGATCCTTGATGAAAACCTGTTCCAGCGCGTTCAGGACCTCGGAAGGTGAACCTTCGCCCCAGTCTAACAGGATAACGACCCTAAGCACAAAGCCAAGACAATGCAGGATTGGCTTCGGGAACAGTCTTTGAATGTCCATGAGTGGCCAAGCCAGAGCCCGGACTTGAAACCAATCGAACATCTCTGGAGACCTGAAAACAGCTGTGCAGCGACACAAACCATCCAACCTGACAGAGCTTGAGAGGATCTGCAGAGAATAACGTGAGAAACTCCCCAAATACAGGTGTGCCAAGCTTGTATCATCATACCCAAGAAGACTCAAGGCTGTAATTATTGCCAAAGGTGCTTTAACAAAGTACTAAAGTACAATTTTAATTAATACATTTGCAAAAAATGATATTAGGCTGTAACGTAATTTTTTTTGAAAAAGCCAAGGGGTCTGAATACTTTCCAAATGCACTCTAGAGGTTGACGAATTATGATTTTTCAACACCGATACAGATAATTGGAGGACCAAAAAGAGCCGACAATGATTAATCGGCCGATTTTAAATATATATACACACATATATACAGTTGAAATCGGAAGTTTACATACACCTTAGCCAAATACATTTAAACTCAGTTTCACAATTTCTGACAGTTAATCCAAGTAAAAAGAATCAGCTTTTATTTCTTTCATCACATTCCCAGTGGGTCAGAAGTTTACATACACTCAATTAGTATTTGGTAGCATTTCCTTTAAAACCTCTTATGGCTGCAAGCCCGAGGTCGGTACACCTATGACAACATCCAGCTCAAAGTGCAGGGTGCGAAATTCAAAAAAATATTTTTTTTAAATATTTAACTTTCACACATTAACAAGTCCAAGACACCAAATGAAAGATACAGATCTTGTGAATAAAGCCACCATTTCAGATTTTTAAAATGTTTTACAGGGAAGACAAAATATGTAAATCTATTAGCTAACCACGTTAGCAAAAGACACCACTTTTCTAACTCCATCAGTTTCTTACTCCATCAGGTGCTATCACCAATTCGGCCAAATAAAGATATTGATAGCCACTAACCAAGAAAAAACCTCATCAGATGACAGTCTGATAACATATTTATTGTATAGGATAGGTTTTGTTAGAAAAATGTGCATATTTCAGGTATAAATCATAGTTTACAATTGCACCCACCATCACAACTCGACTAGAATAAATACAGAGAGCAACGAGAATTACCTAATTACTAATCATAAAACATTTCTTAAAAATACACAGCTCACAGCAATGGAAAGACACAGATCTTGTGAATTCAGACAATATTTCAGATGTTCTAAGTGTTTTACAGCGAAAACACAATAAATCGTTATATTAGCATACCACATGTGCAAACGTTACCCGAGCATTGATTCAAGCCAAAGAGAGCGATAACGTAATCATCGCCAAAATATATTAATTTTTTCACTAACCTTCTCAGAATTCTTCCGATGACACTCCTGTAACATCATATTACAACATACATATAGAGTTTGTTCGAAAATGTGCATATTTAGCCACAAAAAACCGTGGTTATACAATGACAATACTAGCAAAACTAGCCTGAAAATGTCGGGCGCCATCTTTAACAGTGATCTTGTCTCATGCATAACTATTCATAAACTTGACTAAAAAAATATAAGTTGGACAGCTATCGAAAGACAAATTAGTTCTTAATGCAATCGCTGAATTACATTTCTAAAATTATCCTTACTGTGCAATACAGGGTTCGCCAAGCGAAGCTATACCAAAGAAAATGGCGGAATATGCGTTTAAAATTTTTCGACAGAACAACGATTTATCATCTTAAATATTTCTTACTATGAGGTGATCTTCCATCAGAATCTTGGGCAATGTATCCTTTCTTGGGTCTAATCTTCTTTTGGTCGAAAGATGTCCTCTTGTCCGTCGAAATGCCCACTAACGTTCGACCGGGACCCCGAAATGTGCCCGGCGCTTCAAAGTGCAACACAAAGCAATGCCTCAAAATCGCACTAAACGGATATAAATTGCTATAAAACGGTTTAAATTAACTACCTTATGATGTTTTTAACACCTATAACGAGTAAAAACATGACCGGCGAAATATTACTGGCTAAACCCAAGCTTGGAAAGAGAGCAGGTCCGACGTACATCGTGCGTCAGGCGCAGCAGGAAAAGAACGGTACATCCGGTCTTTGGCCTTTTATACAGGCCCTGATTGCGCAATCGACTCCATTCAAATTGTCACCTCTTACTGACATCTAGAGGAAGGCGTAGGCAGTGTTTGTAGCATCATAGCATTCACAGGGACTTATGAACTGACCTGGGAGCAGGGGCCAAGATTTCTGAAATCTCACTCCATATCAGGAAAAGTGCTGTAGAATGAGTTCTGTTCCACTCAGAGACATAATTCAAACGGCTATAGAAACTAGAGAGTGTTTTCTATCCAATAATAACAATAATATGCATATTGTACGAGCAAGAATTGAGTACGAGGCCGTTTGAAATGGGCACCTTAAACAGAGCTACTCAATACTGCCCCTGCAGCCATAAAAAGTTAAATTGTTTAACTTGGGTCAAACACTTCCGGTAGCCTTCCACAAGCTTCCCACAATAACTTGGGTGAATTTTGGCCCATTCCTCCTGGCAGAGCTGGTGTAACTGAGTCAGGTTTGTTGGCCTCGTTGCTCTCACACGCTTTTTCAGTTCTGCCCACACATTTTCTATGTGATTGAAGTCAGGGCTTTGTGATGGCCACTCCAATACCTTGACTTTGTTGTCCTTAAGCCATTTTGCCACAAATTTGGAAGTATGCTTGGGGTCATTGTCCATTTGGAAGACCCATTTGCGACCAAGTTTAAACTTCCTGACTGATGTCTTGAGATGTTGCTTCAATATATCCACATAATTTTCCTACCTCATGATGCTATCTATTTTGTGAAGAGCACCAGTCCCTCCTGCAGCAAAGCAGGACCTCATGGAGGTCAGGGTGGGAGGGCTAAGGGCCCAGGGATTGCCTTTGCGATGGGGGTTCGAGGTCAACACTGTCCTTTCTGGTTAGGACAGCGGGAGGAAGGTCTGGCGAGGGTGAGTTTAACCTGACCAGAGCCCATCCAACCATCTATAGCAGGTCACGGTAAATTTCTCCTGGCCATTTGGAAGGCCAATTTGCCTTTTGGTCCATGGACAAAAAGAATAACTGATTTGTCTTTGTTAATCAGGTACTTAGCTACACTGATGTCACCTGGGAGCCTCTCATTGCTAGCTCTGTAGCTTTGATGATTTGAATTGCTGTATCCTAGTCAATAGGTTTGTTAGCATGCTCAGCCAAGATCTTTGTGTTGTATGCTGCAGCAGGTTCGCCATGTTGAGCACGCAGATAGCCTGGCCACAAGCCAGATAGGGCTTCTCCAGGCAAGTCAAATTTAGCCACAGCCAACCACCTCTTGCAGCTCACAATTGATTTCTGACCATTGGAACGTTGCTTTGGCTGGTGTGATCTCACTTTTCTCCCTCTCCATGGACATTACAGTTGAGAACTGATCCTCTTTTACAGCCAGCTAGAACTTCTTAGGCAGTATCTGCTGTGCTTCTTCTCCATAGCGTCCCGGTGCGCAGTACAGGCACATCAAAGGTCAGACTGGGATCTGCTACAGACACTCTCTTAGGTGACAGTACAGGGACCAGATGGAGGCAGACCGTTTGCGGCGCAAGTGTGTGTTTCTTCTTTCCCCGTGTACACACTTGGTTCAGCAGACACTGTCACCATACAGGGACCACCTACAGAGGTTGTGGTTAACCGTTTGCGGTGCAAGTGTGTCGCTTCTTTCTCCTTGTGGTACACACTTCCCGTATTTATAGCACCCTGACGGTTAATCTCAACAACTGTTCAGAGGAGACTGCATGAATCAGGCGTTTTGGTTCCAACCACTGTGTCTTCGTGAGACGCAGAGTAGGTAAACGGATGATCTCCACATGTGTGGTTCCCACCGTGAAGCATGGAGGAGGTGTAATGTGTGTGGGTGCTTTGTTGTTGACACTGTGATTTATTTAGAATTCAAGGCACACTTAACTGCATGGCTACCACAGCATTCTTCAGCGATACGCCATCCCATCTGGTTTGCGCTTAGTGGGACTATCATGTTTTTCAACAGGAGAATGACCCAACACACCTCCAGGCTGTATAATGGAAAGGGGGATACCTAGTCAGTTGTACAACTGAATGCGTCTTTGACATTTAACCCAATCCCTCTGAATCAGAGAGGTGCGGGGGGGCTGCCATAAATCGACATCCACGTCTTCAGCGTCCGGGGAACATTGGGTTAACTGCCTTGGTCAGGGACAGAACGACAGACTTCTACCTTGTCAGCTAATGGCTATTTGACCAAGGAGAGTGATGGAGTGCTGCATCAGATGACCAGGCCTCCACAATCACCCGACCTCTACCCGATTGAGATGGTTTGGGATGAGTTGGACCGCAAAGTGAAGGAAAGGCAGTCAACAAGTGCTCAGCATATGTCGGAAATCCTTCAAGACTGTTGGAAAAGCATTCTTCATGATGCTGGTTGAGAGAATGTCAAGAGTGTTGCAAAGCTGTCATCAAGGCAAAGGGTGGCTACTTTGAAGAATCTAAAATATATTTTGATTTGTTTAACACTTCTTTGGTTACTACATGATTCCATGTGTTATTTCAGAGTTAATGTCTTCACTATTATTCTACAATGTAGAAAATAGTACAAATAAAGAAAAACCGTTGAATGACTAGGTGTGTCCAAACATTCGACTTGTACTGTATGTCTTTTTTTTTTTTTTTTTACCCAATAGGTGCTCTTCTTTGCGTTGGAAAACCTCCCTGGTCTTTGTGGTTGAATATGAACTCAGTGCTCAACCTTACAAATAATTGCATGTTTGTGTTACAGAGATGAGGTAGTCATTCAAAAAGCATGTTAAACACTACTATTGCACACAGAGCCCATGCAACTTATGTGTAACTTATGTGACTTGTTATGTGACATTTTTACTCCTGCTTATTTAGGCTTGCCATAACAAAGGGGTTGAATACTTATTTACCCAAGAGATTTCAGCTTTTCATTTTTAATTGTTTTGTAAATTACGAAAAACATAATTCCACTTCGATAATATGGGGTATCGTATGTAGGCCACTGACCAAAACATTTCAATACAATCAATTTTAAATTCAGGGCTGTGACAACAAAAATGTGGAAAAAAGGGGTGTGAATACTTTCTGAAGGCACTGTATGACATGCATTATCTGAATTAGGCCACAGAATCATACCTACGGAGGAACGGCTTCGGTGGAGGAATTTTCTAATGTCTTTGAGCTTCCGAGTTGGTTTAACGTTAGACCAGAGCAAGCTAACAAGCTTGTGTGTGCAGAGCAGCACTATAATTAAAAACACGTCTTACCTTTTTGTAGTTAATAAATCCAATGTGAAACGTGATAACTATAGTATCCCTACCTAGCATTGAAAAAGTCAATTCATTCTTCTCTAATTAAAACATCTCTCCCTAATTTCTGAATTACACTTGTAACGTTGTCAGTAGGCTACAGTTAACCTATGCTTCAGAGGGGAGGAGTAGGTAGACTACACACACACACCCACTGGCAAAGATTTCCAGCTGGCAGGCAGACGCTGGATGGAATAAGTTTGAGTGACAGAGTGAAAGCTTTGCAAAGGCTCGTTATTGTGATTTTTGTGGGATTGGAAAAAAATGCCCGGAGCATAAAATAACGCTAGTAACCGGTGGCCAGCGAAGAGTCCAAATCTGAATCACATCCAAGCACTATGGCGAGAGCTGAAAACAGCAGTTAGCGGAGGGCACTCCTCAAACGTTGAAGAATTAGAGTAGTTTGCTGCTGAAAAGTAGGCCAAATTAACAATAAAAAGGTGCAGTAAGCACAGTGATGGGTACAAGAACCGTTTGTCTGTAGTTATTTTGGCCAAAGCCTGTGCAACCAAATACTAACTCGGGGGCACCAATAATTCTGCCCATGACGTTTGTCTTTATTTTCTAAATAATAAATTGTAAACTTAAAAATTTACTAAAATACATTTGGTTCTGCAATGTTGAAAATCTAAAAGGTGTGGAGACCAAAAGTTTTCAATTTCAACTTATTTTTCAATAAATTATGAATTATTTCATGTGCAGGTAGCAGATAATGGACCTTACTTGGTTCTAACTTGAAAAAGTATGCACTTTGAGACATCAGCTGATGTAAGAAGGGCTTAATAAATAAATGTGATGATTTAGGATGAACGGCGAAAATAAGGTCTGTGGTAAACACAGGTTTAGGACGTCATACGTTTTGTTGATTTAAGAGTAAGTAATTTAGGAATGTTTTCTTGGGGTGCTCGAAGTTACTATTATCTGCATTTCTGGAATTAAGAAATAGGTAACACACTGCCTTTAAGAAAAGTGCAAAGATGCCAATATATTTGGCAGCAACTGTATAAATGAACCAACCAGCGGCACCTGGTTTTCATGACCCCTGCTTGAACTTCCGAGGGCCATGTCCCAAAACAAAGATCAGGCCTAACAAGGCCTCCAGCATTTACGCCCCCAGGCCCGTTTGAAGTAGCCAAGGCTCAGCCTGCCAAATAAAGTTAATTACCACCGTTGCAGTGAGTGATCCTACATCTGCAGTGCTTCTACATCTGCATTGCTTGCTGTTTGGGGTTTTAGGCTGGGTTTCTGTACAGCACTTTGTGACTTCTGCTGATGTAAAAAGGGCGTAATAAATACATTTGATTGATTCCTCCTTAAAAACTCACCTCACGTCTTTCCATAAGAAAGCTATGAAAAAGGAATTCTGTGGTCACTATACATAAAATGTCACCTTTTGAAGAAAATTCCTAGTTGTAATGGTTGATTAAGTAGGTCTATAGCTGCATCTTCAAAGCCGTTCTTCCAAGCATAGGAACAGGTTCTCTAAACACAGGTTATATCCTTACAAACCAAAGAGAAGAAAACACGCTGATCTGAGAGCAAGAATAACCCAAAAAAAAGACAGTCAGAGCAACTGGGTGTCATAGTCCCACCTGCAATAACAGGAAAACTAAACACTAGCTCTTTCAGGTCCAGGAAGAAAGACAACTGCAGAATACCAGAGGGGGAAAAGGAGACCCTGGCCTGACTAAGCTAGAAAGTACTCAAGAGGTTCTGAGAGAGTGTCTCTCTACAAGGTCAGCATCCTAAATGGGCACCCTATTCCCTATAGTGCACTACTTTTGACCAGAGCCTCTACACAGGGAATACGTTGCCATTTGGTGCTCAGCCTCCCTCAACAAGGTCATGCCGTTAAAGCCAATCCATTACATGGAAAGCGTTACACAAACAAATTAAACATGAAATTAACTCATTTTGAAAACAAAATAACATGAAACCCAATATCAATCTAGGTAATTGGTTTTAGTCATAAGGTTATTACAACCAATGCCTCCCTCTCATCTTCCTGAATAGTGAAATCAATAATATATCATTGCAATCAGCCCTGTGCACAAATTTAATATGAGTGCACTTAATGGGATTCCCATTTCACTCATTATCTGCTATCGTGGCATGAGGTCAAGAGCTCCACAACGGAGCGGATTGAGCAACCCACCCACCGCCGCCCACCTGCCTATAATGCAAAGGCACACCTGCAGTGTGCACCCCCCCCCCTCTCAAAACGTATGTGTGGGAGTCTAGTGAAGGCCCATGAACAGCAGCCCCCAGGCCCAGGACTCTCTGTCTTGTGTTGAGGGGAAAGGGATAAGGGTGTGGTGCTGGAGAGGCCTTGCTGTTCATCTGGTGTCTGGCCACCTCAGTCTGACACCTCCGGCCAGGCGAGAGAGACCCAACAAAGAGTTCCTGACCACTGCTTCCTGTGGGCTACACTGCAAGGGTGAGGCCTCCAGTCAACCTCCTTGCCACACTAATGGCGGAAAAACGGACCCAGATGCCCACCTGCTGCCCTGTCAAAACCACACCATGAGTCTCTCTTTTAGGCTCCATTGCAGCTCCCTGGACTTGTAGGCAATGACATTGGTGAACCGACTCGAACCAACGTGGGAGACAGAATTGCAAATGTCGGTGATATATATGCGAGGTGTCATACTATGGATCCTAAAAATAATTGGACTGGTTGCGGTAATGAAGGAAGAGGTGAGAAACCAGACCGTAGTTAGCTTGCTCTCCCACAGAAGACAGCATAGAGAGCATGTACGCCGTACAGAGAGTCTGAGGATAGCCGAGAGTGTGGTGGAGGTTGTCTGGCTGGAGAGGGAGTGGTTAGCGGCCCAGATGGTTTTCCTGTGGGGGTTTAGCCTTGTTGGCTCAATGAGTTGACACTGGTGCCCTTTGTCCCTGTCTGGAGTCTGGTATGACACTTGGGTAGGAGTGAATGGGGAGGGGTGGGTCTTAGCCTGTGAACTGTTGGCACTCTGTATTGGGTCACTGCTAGACGGCTGTCTTGGCAGCACAGGGGCAGAGCAGATCCACTGGCTTTAGCTGTGCTCTGTGTGGGGTCGGGCTGACAAGCTCCCCAAGGCAAGGAGTCTGGTGGTTGATAAGTGGAATATGGTATGAAACGAGAGCCAAGAACCTCCTCTCAGTCTTTCCCGCCCAATCCCTCAGAGACAGGTTGGCAAATTCGCTTCAGTGTATTTTCAATCCCTCTTCAAAAATCAGTGACTGTGCGATATATGTCAAATGTAATATCTTGAGTGGGGATTTACACTGAGTACACAAAACATTAATAACACCTGCTCTTTCCATGACAGATTGACTAGGTGAAAGCTATGATCCCTTATTGGTGTCACTTGTTAAATCCACTTCAAACCAGTGAAGATGAAGGGGAGGAGACAAGTTAAAGAAGGATTTTTAAGTCTTGAGACATGGATTGTGTATGTGTGCTATTCAGAGGGTGAATGGGCAAGACAAAAAATGTAAGTGGCTTTGAACGGGGTATGGTATAAGGTGCCAGGTGCACCGGTTTGTGTCAAGAACTGCAATGCTGCTGGGTTTTTCACGCTCAACAGTTTCCCGTGTGTATCAAGAATGGTCCACCGCCCAGAGGACATCCAGCCAACTTGACACAACTGTGGGAAGTATTGGAGTCAACATGGGCCAGCAACCCTGTGGAACGTTATCAATGCCTACCGAGCTGCAATAATTAAAAGCAATAATTTCAGAGTTGAATTAATGCTACAAGTTGTGCTCTACACAAAGACACATACATGATATGAAAAATGCTGCTCAAAAACGTGGTTAGAGAGGCGAGCCAACAACCAGCAAATCCTAGATGCCATTGCCTACCGCTGTGCCCTTGAGCAAGGCACTTAACACCCAACAACAGCAGCTCCCAGGTGGCCCAGTGTGGCAGCCCCCCGCACCACTCCAAAACCTGTATATACTTGTGTCTTTCGGAGGGGACCTTGTGTGCAATTGACCAATAAAGGTATGGTGGCTTCAGAAATGTAGAACTCTGCTGCCATCCGGTGGTTCATACCACCACAGTATTTTAAAACAGGTCATTAACAAAGCATTACTCAACCTCTCTCAATCTTATAGATGTGGTCAAGCCTGATTTACCTCATCTCTCCTTGACGGCCCATCTGAGAATCAACTCTGGATCCCCTGTAGCATGGATCCCTGTAGTCCTCCTGCATACAAAGATAGTGTATGTGTTGAAATTTGTGTGAATAATACAGACTGCTGAAAAAAATAAAAATACTGATAATCAACATACATTCAACAGCTAGGCTACCGCCTAAATGGTCCGTTTTATATTAGTCCAACTGCAAAGAAAGTAAACTAAATCTTAGTTTTCTGAGATCAATATGACAATGGTCATTATAAAGCGTCACCAACCTGTCGGGGAGATGGGGAGTTCCTCCCTCGGATGCTCCCTACCACGTCACCGTGGTATCCACGATCACTTCCTGTGTGAATGTTGTCGCTAGGGTATCCTCTCTGGTCATCGTCATGGTAACTTTGAATGCCACCATACCGCTTGGTTTCATATTCAAATTCTCGGTCGTATTCTTGCTCCGGTCTTGTCACAGCCGTCCTCCTCTCGACAACATTCCCAACTCTCTGGTACATTCCCTAAACAAAAAACATCACGACATGGATTAGTTCCTTTCAAAAACACAAGTGCAGAGAGACAATCTACTCTATGCATGAACAAATAAGTTATACATCTCTTTACATTGACAACTCCATGAAGGATGGTCGATGGCCTAATAAACACTCATGTGATGACAATACATACGTGAACATAATCTTCACCGTCTGCCCAAAGAGTGCATTGTGCAAAGTGCTAGAATGACCAGTCACTTACCGCTCTCTCTGAAATAAGCTCATCGGTGGCCTCTCCGATTCGGCTTCGGTCTCGCCTGTACGCCACTGCAAGTAAGGGACAACAAGCATACAATCACAGCCTTGACAATAATTAACACAGAGGGACGCAAACTAAAATGTGTTATTTTTTTTTATTTTTTACTAGGCAAGTCAGTTAAGAACAAATTCTTATTTTCAATGACGGCCTAGGAAAAGTGGGTTAACTGCCTGTTCAGGGGCAGAAAGACAGATTTGTACCTTGTCAGCTCGGGGGTTCGAACTTGCAACCTTTCGGTTACTAGTCCAATGCTCTAACCACTAGGCTACCCTGGCGCCCCATTGTCCACAAGTAGCTCACGTTTCAAACTCAAAGAAAATGTTGTTACAAGAGTTGTCAAGTTGTGACGTTTCACCACTGACCTTTCAACTTTTTGACCAAAAGAGGACAACAAACGGGTTTGTGGAGCAGGTAAAAGTAAAATACTTCTCATTCCTCCTTCGTATGGCGGCGACTGCTAGTCAAAACAGTTATTTGGGCTCCAAGGGAACATCCAGGAAGTCTGGGTGCAGATGGAGCGAGTGACGCAGTCCACGAACCTCACTGGCTGTGCTCTTGCAATGGGTTGTAAAATCATTGGCTGCAGAGCAACTCTGCTGTCCTCAGAACTGGATCATTATAAACTGATTCACATTTTTGCCTCCTCCTCCCTTGTTAGGCCACTATAGGTGTTGTAGGTAGGTTGCATGTTGCTATAATAATATGGATATAGGCATAAACCAACTACGCATAATTTATTTCACAAGCTTTCCTCAGCTGTAGCCTAAGTTTTTTTTCTTCTTCTCCTCATTAGATTTTTCCATCTTGGTATTGTTTGCTCAATTTCACTTCTTGTGGCCGAACATACAGTTGAAGTCGGAAGTTTACATACACCTTAGACAAATATATTTAAACTCAGTTTCACAATTCCTGACATTTAATCCTAGTAAAACTCCCCTGTCTTAGGTCAGTTAGGATCACCACTTTATTTTAAGAATGTGAAATGTCATAATAGTAGAGAGAATGGTTTATTTCAGCTTTTATTTATTTCATCACATTCCCAGTGGGTCAGAAGTTTACATACACTCAATTAGTATTTGGTAGCCTTGTCTTTAAATTGTTTAACTGGGGTCAAACGTTGAGTAGCCTTCCACAAGCTTCCCACAATAAGTTGGGTGAATTTTGGCCCATTCCTCATGAAAGAGCTGGTGTAACTGAGTAAGGTTTGTAGGCCTCCTTGCTCGCACACGCTTTTTCAGTTCTGCCCACAAATGTTCTATAGGATTGAGGTCAGGGCTTTGTGATGGACACTCCAATACCTTGACTTTGTTGTCCTTAAGCCATTTTGCCACAACTTTGGAAGTATGCTTGGGGTCATTGTCCATTTGGAAGACCCATTTGCGACCAAGCTTTAACTTCCTGACTGATGTCTTGAGATGTTGCTTCAATATATCCACATAATTTTGCTACCTCATGATGCCATCTATTTTGTGAAGTGCACCAGTCCCTCCTGCAGCAAAGCACCCCCACAACATGATTCTGCCACCCCGTGCTTTACGGTTGGGATGGTGTTCTTCGGCTTGAAAGCCTCCCACTTTTTCCTCCAAACATAATGATGGTCATTATGGCCAAACAGTTCTATTTTTGTTTCATCAGACGAAAGGACATTTCTCCAAAAAGCACGATCTTTGTCCCCATGTGCAGTTGCAAACCGTAGTATGGCTTTTTTATGGCGGTTTTGGAGCAGTGGCTTCTTCCTTGCTGAGCTGCCTTTCAAGTTATGTCGATATAGGACTCGTTTTACTGTGGAAATAGATACTTTTGTACCTGTTTCCTCCAGCATCTTCACAAGGTCCTTTGCTGTTGTTCTGGGATTGGTTTGCACTTTTCACACCAAAGTGCAGTAATCTCTAGGAGACAGAACGCGTCTCCTTCCTGAGCGGTATGACAGCTGAGTGGTCCCATGGTGTTTATACTTGCGTACTATTGTTTGTACAGATGAATGTGATACCTTCAGGCGTTTGGAAATTGCTCCCAAGGATGAACCAGACTTGTGGAGGTCTACAATTTTTTTTTATGAGGTCTTGGCTGATTTCTTTTGAGTTTCCCATGATGTCAAGCAAAGAGGCACTGAGTTTGAAGGTAGGCCTCGAAATACATCCACAGGTACACCTCCAATTGACTCAAATTATGACAATTAGCCTATCAGAAGCTTCTAAAGCCATGACATAATTTTCTGGAATTGTCCAAGCTGTTTAATGGCACAGTCAACTTAGTGTATTTAAACTTCTGACCCACTGGAATTGTGATACAGTGAATTATTAGTGAAATAATCTGTCTGTAAACAATTGTTGGAAAAATTACTTGTGTCATGTACATAGTAGATGTCCTAACTGACTTGCCAAAATCATAGTTTGTTAACAAGACATTTGTGGAGTGGTTGAAAAACGAATTTTAATGACTCCAACCTAAGTGCATGTAAACTTCCGACTTCAACTGTATTTGTCATTCAAAATAAATCTGTGAATGAGTATAGCACAGAATCCAACTCATAATTATTCCCATAGAAAAGCTGCAACTTTAGGACAATAAACACTTTATAGGAATAATTTGGAAAATACTCTTCATAACTTTAATTTGTCTTAATGCTTTGAAGATATTTCAGTGAGTAGGATTAGGCTTTTAGTCGTTTGGTTTGTAATGGCAAGGAAGGATTTTTTCCCCAGACTTGAATGCATGTTTCATTTGTTTTAATGCTTTGCTCAACTGTAAGGTTTGTTCAAATTTCTCATTAGATTTGTATCTCTCTCTCTCTCTCATTATTACCGTAGGCCTCCCATGTTTATGGGTTATTAAAAAAACTTTAACTTTCGGAGATTCATTCAATGTTTGATCATGAATACGATAACACGGTCACCACGACAGCCCTACTTGTGTGACAAGAAGCTGTAATCCTACGGCCGGCAACTAAATCCTTGACAACTAAATCCTTGACGTTTCGCCTGTGAACAGTTAAGTAGGAGACTGAGGTTGCTCTGAGATCAAGCTAGCTAAAATCCTATTGGTTGAAGAATTGGTCCGACTTCAAAAGCAATAAAACACAATCATGTCAGAATACCCAGTTTCCCTCAAGCACATGAATGCCTCATTAGACAGTACACAGTGTAGTGTGTGCACTAGGGAGACTTAAGTAACGTTTATACTCTGACAAACAGATATCGCAAATCAAACTCTGAAAGTATCTGAGCTAGGCATCAGGGTTACAGTATAACTGTCCCTTCATATTGTGCACACTGATGTTTCAGTTACTGTAGTGTGGTAGAGCTGTAGCTAACTTACTCCAAGTTGCTGAAGGGCTCCTCAATGTGGTGTGGGACCTGGAGAATGTAAAACCTGCAAATATTGATGAATATTTAGGAATTATTGAGTTGTCTATGGAGTGTATTGACACAAATGTGGTTGATATTCAAAAACTAGGATACAAGACACAGAAAGAAAAATTGTACATGTAAACAAAATCAACCGGGGCATATTCATTACGACGTCTCTTAAAACAGAAGGACCTACCTGAATTCCCCTTGGGGTGTAATAATTACGCCACAGTTGCTAACGACAGAATTCAGGCAGCTAGGGCCCTTAGTTTAATTACGTTTGCTTCCGTTTAAGAAACGTTTCGCAACAGTGTGTAATGAATACGACCCTGATGATTAATAATGTTTCTATATGAACATCCCAAGTCAATTGAAATGATAGCGTCTCTAGCTAGTAATTTACAAACAATTGGACAGTTACTGAAGTTAGCCTAGCTGCAAAGAGATGCTGGCCAATGCTAGCTAGCGTACACTGAAGCTGTTGTTGCTAGGAAAACGAACTTACCAGTTGAACGTGCTCTGTGTATTAGTATTAAAGGTAGTCTTGCACTTTTTGCGATAAAGTAGTGTATTTTTTTATATAGTTCCAAACCTTTCTGCATGTGCTACATTTGACAACAAACACCACGAGCAAAATTCAACCTCTTCCTCGTCGGTGTTTGATTGGCGGAGTGCAGTATGTTACGCTGCGTTTACCGCCGCCTATCTGCTTCTTCGACCTTTTTTTCTTCGGCGGCGGGTGGTAGCCAAAGTATAACTCTCTTATACTTTGCTTGAATAAAAATATATATAATAATAAAATAAACAAATACATTACCATCTAACAATATACTTACAAAAAATAAAAATAAATATAATAAATAAACATCATACTCCACAATTTCAAAATATTTTGGCCTACTTCAGGCCAACAGCCTGAAAGGACGGGATACCACGGCTTATTAACACACTCTTCCGATGTCAATTCTCGCACAACCAAATACCTCTCTGCAGCTGCCACCACAACATCAATTTTCAGAGACGTACCCTGCAGTACAGTTGATAACCATTGCAATAAAAGCTAAAAATGCAATCTTACTGAAACATATATCGGGGTGGCAGGTAGAGCCTTGGGCCAGTAACTGAAAAGTTGCTGGATCGAATCCCCGAGCTGAGGCTGTCATTGTACATAAGAATTTGTTCTTAACTGACTTGCCTAGTTAAATAAAGGTTAGAAAAAGCACTTGCTGGTTTATCCTTCTGTACTGGTAGAAATCTACTATGCAGGATCCCTACACAGATGAACTGTCTTGGGTTAGTTATGAACATCTTTGGTACCGTCAAAAAGGAAACCCTCATGCACACACCAACTGATTAATGGAATGCTGAATGTTTTAGTTGTCCCTCTAGTTCTACAACGTTTTAGTTGTAGTTAATACAAATATTGTTGTTGATCATTTTAATGTACGTAATGAAGGAGTAAGTCAATTTAAAGAGTGGCTACAGAAGACGCAAGACTCAGGAGTCATTTGGAGGGTTGCTGTCACAAAACCAAGTAAAGGACAGCATGTGCTTTTTAAAGTAAGGCCACATCAGGAACACTGTCATGCCACACACAGTCTCTCTCTCACTCACTTTCACTCACTCACTCACTGACACACACATTTCTTGTTTGTTTAGTCTCTTGCTATTTATGGTATCCTATGCAATCCCAGTAAATAGTTTTGCTGTTTTGAAGAAATTAAAAGAATAAACTCCATACATTTTGTTCAGACTCATTGTAAGTGTCAATACAATGTTGCCGTCAGTTCCCAAACAGCCAATGACAGAAGACTGTCCATTGTCAAACTAATTAATTACTGTATTTAATTATAAAAAAATATGTAACAACATTCCAAACTTGTTTAACATTATCTAGTCCAAATATGGCATGATTACGCTCTGTGTCGGTTTGCGACGCTTTCAATTGGGGACTTTTATTTTGAAGGCAACCCGCAAACTCAACACCGAGGACGACGATCACCAGTGACCATGGCAACGGAGTAAACAAACATTTTCAACGTGTGAAAAGCATGCATAAAACGTTTTTACAGTCAACAAAAATGATTTACCCAAAAATAGATTACAAAACAATAGTGTGTATTGTTATACGTTATTCTGTAAACCTGTAATGTAATGTTAGACTGCTAATTTGCTAGCTAGTGTGGCTAAAATTCCGAGTTCCCAGATGTCTTCAACAATCTGAAGTCGGAAATCAGAGATTTCTGAGTTCCCCGTTTTTTTTAACGCTGCACAAACATGTTACGTTGTGTGGAGCGTGGGTAATGCGAATGCACCTCAACCAATAAAAACGTGTGATGTGCGGGACTGGTACGTTTAGTGTGCGGCGGCGAGTACTTTGAGTGCCTTGAGAGAGTGATTGGGTAGGCGTTGCCACGTGATCATCATCCTGGAGTTCTACGACAGCAGAGAGCGGCGTTGGTAATTTCCCCGTCAAATTAATCTATATTGAGTTCAAACAAATAAAGGTTTCATACGATGGGAGACAAGAAGAGCCCCACAAGGTAAAATTACATATATCTAGAAATATTACCAGAAAATGTGATGAACACTTGTAAACATAGGGTGCGACCAATGGATGCGTAGCGCTAGCTACATTGTAGCTTCATGGCGGCTGACTGGCTCTTTTATGCTGGGGCCACCGTGTGTCAAATAGAAGCGTTTTACCTCGTAAATCTGACCATACGGCTCAAATAAGAGTAATTTGTATTGTTGTGTTTTTGTACAAATACACATCAATGAATGTTACCTAAAATGGCAATGCTGACAGTGTCGCTCCCCTTGTCGTGTCTGTGTCTGTGTGTGTGTTGTTTTTGTGTTTGAAGGCCGAAGCGGCAACCCAAGCCCTCTTCTGACGATGCCTACTGGGACTGTAGCGTATGTACTTACAGGAACACCGCCGAAGCTTTCAAGTGTATGATGTGCGATGTCAGAAAGGGAACGTCAACACGGTAAGGGTTTCCACTAGATACCACAGCCACAAGTCTAAATAGTCTATATCGTAACAATTTATGAAAATAAACATTTGCTTTTTGGTCTTTATTTAAGGTTAGCAGTGTGGTTGAGATTAGGTTTAAAAATCACATTTTAAGAACATACATTTCAGAAATATGCTGGTTTATAACTTTGTGGCTGTGGTAACTAGTGATGACGTCCAGACAGTTTGACTTTTGGGTGTAAACCTATTGTGCAGATTATTCATAAATCATTGTAATTGTACCCTAAATTCAAGTGGTTTATTTTGAGCGAGACATTTCTATTATGGGGACATTATTTGACAGATTCTATGGTGTAGTTCGTCTGACAGATTGTGTCAAATGTGTTGTTTTTATCAATAAAGGGTATAAAACAACAAGTTTGAACCTTTCTAAATGAACATTTCTCAAGATGTCCGGAGCCATGCACAGAACTGAGCACAAATGTCAGGCATATGCATTCCTGTACCCTCAACATGTTGTCGCTATGCAGTATTTGTCTGTGCAGTGTGCTTCCTTATGATAGTTTTTCCCTCATACATACAATTCATCATACACTAAAAATCTAGCAAAACAAGTCACAGGACCCCTGTATATTTTCAGTGTGCATAAATATGCAGTGCATATATGTATGTACCTGCTGCTCATGGCCTAATATCCAATATTAATAATCGCTCATCTGTTTTCTAGGAAGCCTCGCCCTGTCTCCCAAATGGTTGCGCAGCAAGTCACTGCACAGTTTGCTTCACCCACACAACCCAAAAAAGAGAAGAAGGAGAAATCGGACAAAGAGAAGAGTGAAAAGGAACCGACACAGAAAAAGAACAGCCACAAGAAGACGAGGTAAGGAGGGAACTGTTTGAACAACATATTCTCAAAGATACTATGAGGGTTGGAGAATATTTGAATCATCTCGTTTTATTATGATTATTACATTCTATCAAAATCATTTACAGGTTCCAAGTGACCCCCCCCCCCCCCCAGTATCCTACTAGCCATACTATTGACTCATCCTGTGCTATTAATGACAATATACAGTGGGTATCAGTATTCGCCTCTATTTTCTTCACATTTTGTTGCGTTACAAAGTGGGATTGAAATAGATTTGATTGTTTTTATTTATTGATCTACACAAGATACACTATAATGTCGAAGTGAAAAGAACATTCACAAAATGTGTACTAATATTTATTTATTTATATAACAGAAGTATAGATTTTGCTTAAGTATTCACCCTCTTTGTTTAGGCAAGCCTAAATTAGATCAGGATTAAACAAATGACATCCCCGATACATACACTACTGTTCAAAAGTTTGGGGTCACTTAGAATCAAATCAAATGTATTTATATAGCCCTTCTTACATCAGCTGATATCTCAAAGTGCTGTACAGAAACCCAGCCTAAAACCCCCAAACAGCAAGTAATGCAGGTGTAGAAGCACCTAATTTAATGAAGCTGCCAGTTGAGGACTTGTGACGCATCTGTTTCTCAAACTAGACACTGAAATGTACTTGTCCTCTTGCTCAGTTGTGCACCGGGGCCTCCCACTCCTCGTTCTATTCCGGTTAGAGCCAGTTTGCGCTGTTCTGTGAAGGGAGTAGTACACAGCGTTGTACAAGATCTTCATTTTCTTGGCAATTTCTCACATGGAATAGCCTTAATTTCTCAGAACAAGAATAGACTGATGAGTTTCCGAAGAAAGGTCTTTTGTTTCTGGCCATTTTGAGTCTGTAATCGAAACCACAAATGTTGATGCTCCAGATGCTCAACTAGTCTAAAGAAGGCCAGTTTTATTGCTTCTTCAATCAGAACAACAGTTTTTAGCTGTGCTAACATAATTGCAAAAGGGTTTTCTAATGATCAATTAGCCTTTTTAAAATGATAACCTTGTATTAGCTAACACAATGTGCCATTGGAACACAGGAGTGATGGTTGCTGATAATGGGCCTTTGTACACGTATGTAGATAATCCATTAAAAATAGCTGTTTCCAGCTCCAATAGTCATTTACAACATTAACAATGTCTACACTGTATTTCTGATCAATTTGATGTTATTTTAATGGACAAAAAACGTGCTTTTTTTTTTTTTTTTAACAAGGACATTTCTAAGTGACCCCAAACTTTTTTTACGGTAGTGTACATCTGTAAGGTCCCTCAGTCTAGTATTGCATTTCAAGCAAAGATTAAACTACAAAGACCAGGGAGCTATTCAAAAGCCTCAAAGAAGGGCACTGATTGGTAGATGGGTAACAATAACAAATCAGACACTGAATATCTCTTTAAGCGTGGATGATGTATTAAACTACCCAGACAAATCAAAGATACAATCGAACTGAGCTGCAGGACAGGAAGGAGACTGCTCAGGGCTAAGTTACAGTTTTGACTTTAATCTGCTATAACATCAATGTCAAGACTTAAAAATTGCTGTCTCGCTATGATCACCAACACCTTGGCAGAGCATGAAGAATGTGAAAATGTCTTAGATTTAGGGCTCACATGCTGACCAGACTGGACACGTCGCGTGCGTCGCAAAATAAATGTAGAAATCCATGTTATTCAATTATTGCACCCACACTGCTCGCGCACGCTAACGAGCGTCTGCGATGCCATGGGCTAAAATAGAACTCCTTTCTATTTCTGACGCAGATTGCGCTGAAAGTCCTGCCTCTCCCATCTCCTCATTGGTTTATAGAAGCAGGTACCCACGTGCCATCTCCTCATTGGTTATACCCACGTGGGTGATTGAAAGACAAACTGTTTTGCCGGTCGTCGTGGTAATACTATGAAAGTTTAGATGCCGATCACCATATAAGTTCAAAGATGGAAAAAGCCTGGAAGGAGGAGAGATGACTAGAAACAATTCGGTTGGCCGTTTTATTTGTGGATTAATTGTCGGAGTAGAGGACCTTGTGCATTTCAGGTAAAATAACAACTCAATGTTTATATCCCAGGACAAATTAGCTAGCAAGTGCAAGCTAACTAGCTAAATTGGCATACATGTTTAATGCTTTTCGACCTGTCCCCAAATTAATGTCATTGGTTCAGAGTTTGTTTTGATATTTTAACCTGCGTGTCGTGATCGCGTTTGGTGTAGGGGGACAATTTGCGCACGATGGCGCACGCGCGCAGCCGGTTTGTGTTCCGTGTTAGACACACCAATAGCGCTTGCTGGCCAAGAGCACTTAGCACCTCTGATTTGTAATTTGTGCACCGATTTTTACTAAGGCCAAACTTCTTTAGGAAAACAGCCCTAATGTTGGAAACAAACCTCATTACGTTGTCATCCAGAGTCACATTTTATTTATTTTCCAAGCTAGAGCACACTATTTTACAGCAGGTTTTTAAAGGACCCACCCAAGTTTGGTCTGCTTCATGTATTCATTTTTGTCATGGAAACCATATTGAAATGCTAGTATCGTTCCGGGCCTAGATTTTACATGTAGTGGGTGCGTGCGCGCAACTCAATATTAGGAAGATGTCTTTAATATTTTGAGAGTATTTTGTGTAGATCTTTGACAAATTACAATTAAATACATTCCAATCCCACTTTGTAAGACAGTAAAATGTGAATAAATCCAAGGGGATGAACACTTACGATACCTACTATATATCCATCCATACTTCTGTCTCCATCCCAGGCCCAGGTTAAAAAACGTGGACCGGAGCAGTGCCCAGCACCTAGAGGTAACGGTGGGTGACCTTACGGTCATAATCACAGACTTTAAGGAGAAAACCAAGCCCGCGTCCACTCCTTCCAGTGCCGCCTCGGCAGACCAGCACAGCCAGAGCGGCAACACCAGTTCTGACAACACTGAAAGGGGGGTGTCCCGGTCGTCCTCGCCGCGGGGGGAGGGGTCCTCAGTTAACAGCGAGAGTCACTAATCTCCCATTTCCTCCCTCCTCGCCTAACATAGTCTTGTGGAACCAGACAAGTGTGTCTCTGAATATTGCATACAAGTCTGGCATGCAAGATTACACCCAACGCTACATATGCAACGCTTATGTCTCCCCCATATCCATCACCCCACACTCCAACCCAGCATTTCAACATGCACACATTGTAAAAATATATATATATATAATAATAAAACTTATCTATTATGAGGCTGGTGCTGGGAGGACGCTGTGTATCATCAATGAATTGGATTCAGCCAATATCTGGGTCGTGTTCAGTAGGCAGCAAGCAGAAGAAAATTGACTGAAACTGGAAGGTAATACCTGGACTTATCCAATAAATAAGAAACGATCATGTTTGTTTTCTGTTGCACAACGTTTTAAAACATTTTGCTATGGTGTGCCCTAATGAAAACGACCATGGCCTGAGTGAACTGAACTGAAGCTGGGTCTTGACTGTGTTGAATGAACCCTGCCTTGCATGCACAGCTAGCTGAGTGATGCCATGGGATCTGATGGTATTTACTTACAACACCTCAGTGTTATAGTGTCATCCCTCATCACACACTTAGTGGTTGGTTTCTGTCTCTTACCAATGTGGACTATTGCAGGGTAAAAGAGTGCTTTAGCTACAGAGGAATACGAATATGCATTATGAGTAGGGTTGCAAAATTCTGGTAACTTACCCGAAATCCATAGGTTTTCCAGAAATCACCTGGACGATTCCCCGACTCTGAGAATAAGTAGGAAATGCAGGATTCCTCCAACAGAGAACTGGAAAACCTGGGAATTTTGGCAAAGTTACCAAAATTTGCAACAACCCTAGTTATGAGAGAATAAATGTGAAGCGAGTGGTCCATCTCTTGATTGTATATTTTTTGTTAGCAGCAGATTGCACCTGCTGGCATATGGTGTGCATTAATTAATGATAAGATATTGGACCAGTTTCCCAGATACATAGTAGTCCTTGACTAATCACTTTGAATGGAGAATCTCCATTGAACCTTCTTAGTCCAACAGTAGGCTGAATCTGTGTCTGGGAAACAGGCCCATTGTTTTATAAAGCATTATAAAGCATTTCAGTTTGGCCAAAATTTTACTGCCCATGTTACTGAATATTATCAGTGCTTTATGTTACTGGTTATAACCAGCCATGTTGTCATATGTACATCAATGAGCATCTCAATTATTGCATTACTATTTAATGTTTGATTCACAATTGAGAATATTGTTATGAAGTATGCTTCTCTTCCACAAGTTTGTAGAGTCAAGCATGCTGTCATCCAACAGTGGTTTATATTGAAAATATGAAATAAAACTAAACTGATAGGTTCATCAGTCAGACTTGAGTTTCCTCCGTTTGTGCTCAGTGGATGGCAGATGGGTCTTAACCATAGACTTTTATGGCTGCGTTTACACGGGTAACCAATTCCTGATTATTTTTTTTTCATTAATTGGTCTTTTGACCAATCAGATCAGCTCTGAAAAAGATCTGATGTAAAAAAAAAAAAAAAAGCCAATTAGTGGGAGAAATATTCGATTTGGGCTGCCTATTTAAATGCAGCCTAAGCTCCTCACACAGGAGACTATTTGGGATATTCATGGATAGCCCTCATTTTTATAACCTATTTACAAGTACTGTATCTGCTAGAGTCTGGATAACTTGACATGCTAAGGAATTTTGTTAGAAATAGGTCTTTATGGGTCTCCTGAGTGGCGCAGCGGTCTATGATTCACTGCGTCGCAGTGCTTGAGGCATAGCTACAGACCCGGGTTCGATCCCAGGCTGTGTCACAACTGGCCTTGACCGGGAGTCCCATAGGGCGGCGCAAAATTAGCCCAGCGTTGTCTGGGTTAGGGGAGGGTTTGGCAGGGGGGCTTTACTTGGCTCATCGCGCTCTAGCGACTCCTTGTGGCGGGCTGGGCGCCTGCAGGCTGACCTCCGTCGTTAGTTGAACAGTGTTTTCTCGGACACATTGATGCTTCCGGGTTAAGCGGCCGGGTTATTAAAGAAGAGCGGTTTGGCGGGTCCTGTTTTAGAGGACGCATGCCTCTCCCAAGCCTGTTGGAATTGCAGCGATGAGACAAGATCGAAAAAGGGGGTCAAATAAAATGTTTTAAAAATATATATACACTGCTCAAAAAAATAAAGGGAACACTTAAACAACACAATGTAACTCCAAGTCAATCACACTTCTGTGAAATCAAACTGTCCACTTAGGAAGCAACACTGATTGACAATAAATTTCACATGCTGTTGTGCAAATGGAATAGACAACAGGTGGAAATTATAGGCAATTAGCAAGACACCCCCAATAAAGGAGTGGTTCTGCAGGTGGTGACCACAGACCACTTCTCAGTTCCTATGCTTCCTGGCTGATGTTTTGGTCACTTTTGAATGCTGGCGGTGCTTTCACTCTAGTGGTAGCATGAGACGGAGTCTACAACCCACACAAGTGGCTCAGGTAGTGCAGCTCATCCGGGATGGCACATCAATGCGAGCTGTGGCAAGAAGGTTTGCTGTGTCTGTCAGCGTAGTGTCCAGAGCATGGAGGCGCTACCAGGAGACAGGCCAGTACATCAGGAGACGTGGAGGCCGTAGGAGGGCAACAACCCAGCAGCAGGACCGCTACCTCTGCCTTTGTGCAAGGAGGAGCAGGAGGAGCGCTGCCAGAGCCCTGCAAAATGACCTCCAGCAGTCCACAAATGTGCATGTGTCTGCTCAAACGGTCAGAAACAGACTCCATGAGGGTGGTATGAGGGCCCGACGTCCACAGGTGGGGGTTGTGCTTACAGCCCAACACCGTGCAGGACGTTTGGCATTTGCCAGAGAACACCAAGATTGGCAAATTCGCCACTGGCGCCCTGTGCTCTTCACAGATGAAAGCAGGTTCACACTGAGCACATGTGACAGACGTGACAGAGTCTGGAGACGCCGTGGAGAACGTTCTGCTGCCTGCAACATCCTCCAGCATGACCGGTTTGGCGGTGGGTCAGTCATGGTGTGGGGTGGCATTTCTTTGTGGGGCCGCACAGCCCTCCATGTGCTCGCCAGAGGTAGCCTGACTGCCATTAGGTACCGAGATGAGATCCTCAGACCCCTTGTGAGACCATATGCTGGTGCGGTTGGCCCTGGGTTCCTCCTAATGCAAGACAATGCTAGACCTCATGTGGCTGGAGTGTGTCAGCAGTTCCTGCAAGAGGAAGGCATTGATGCTATGGACTGGCCCGCCCGTTCCCCAGACCTGAATCCAATTGAGCACATCTGGGACATCATGTCTCGCTCCATCCACCAACGCCACGTTGCACCACAGACTGTCCAGGAGTTGGCGGATGCTTTAGTCCAGGTCTGGGAGGAGATCCCTCAGGAGACCATCCGCCACCTCATCAGGAGCATGCCCAGGCGTTGTAGGGAGGTCATACAGGCACGTGGAGGCCACACACACTACTGAGCCTCATTTTGACTTGTTTTAAGGACATTACATCAAAGTTGGATCAGCCTGTAGTGTGGTTTTCCACTTTAATTTTGAGTGCAACTCCAAATCCAGACCTCCATGGGTTGATAAATTTGATTTCCATTGATAATGTGTGTGTGATTTTGTTGTCAGCACATTCAACTATGTAAAGAAAAAAGTATTTAATAAGAATATTTCATTCATTCAGATCTAGGATGTGTTATTTTATTGTTCCCTTTATTTTTTTGAGCAGTGTATAATAAATAGGTCTTTATTTTTGTTCGTGTCTGTTAGAAACGTGTACACTGGTATGTATACATGAGGCGGTATTGTATTGCAGACGTTTGTAAGGCTAATATTTCCTAATCTCTTTCCTCCATATCTAATTACTAAGGTATTTAGCTAGCTAGTATCTAGTAGGAAGCTATTTGATCATAGTTCAACTTGTCCTGCAAGCCAATGGGTGCTTTCCAGACACCCAGATACACAAAAAAAAGTATGGCCAAAAGTATGTGTATTTGGACACCCCTTCAAATGAGTGGACTCGGCTATTTCAGCCACATGTATAAAGTTGAGCACACAGCCATGCAATCTCCATAGACAAACATTGGCAGTAGAATGGCCCGTACTGAAGAGCTAAGTGACTTTTAACGTGGCAAAAACATTATAGGATGACACCTTTCCGATAAGTCAGTTCGTAAAATGTCTGCACTGCTAGAGCTGCCCAGGTCAACTAAGTGCTGCTATTGTGAAGTGGAAATGTCTAGGAGCAACAACTGCTCACAACAAAGAGGTGTGCCACACAAGCTCACAGAACGGGGCCACCGTTGCAACACTCACTGAGTCCAAACTGCCTCTGGAAGCAAAGTCAGCACAAGAACTGTATGTCGGGAGCTTCAAGACATGGGTTTCCATGTCCGAGCAGCCACACACAAGCCTAAGATCACCATCCTCAATGCCAAGCATCGGGTGGAGTTGTGTAAAGCTCGCCGCCATGGGACTCTGGAGCAGTAGAAACACGTTTTCTGGAGTGATGAATCATGCTTCACCATCTGGCAGTCTGACGGACAAATCTAGGTTTGGCGGATGCCAGGAGAATGCTACCAGCCCGACTGCATAGTGCCAACTGTAAAGATTGGTGGAGGAGGGATTGTGGTCTGGGGCTGTTTTTCATGGTTCGGGCTAGGCCCCTTAGCTCCAGTGCAGGGAAATCTTAATGCTACAGCATACAATGACATTCTAGACGATTCTGTGCTTCCAACTTCGTGGCAACAACTTTGGGATGAATTGGAACGCAGACTGCGTGTCGGGCCAAATCGCCCAACATCAATGCTCGACCTCACTAATGCTCTTGTGGCTAAACATCCCGACAGCAATGTTCCAACATGTAGTGGAAAGCCTTCCAAAAAGAGTGAAGGCTGTTCTTGGAGCAAAGGGGGGACCAATTCCATATTCATGCCCGTGATTTTGGAATGAGATGTTCTATGAGCCGGAGTCCACATACTTTTGACCGTGTAGTGCATTAAATAATATCTGGAACAGTAATTAGGGGTGTATTCATTACGCTAATTCTGTTGCAAAACGTTTGCTATAGAAACGGTTTACTCCAAACCGAAAACGTGTTACAACGAAGACGACAGTTTCTATTGGACAAATGTAGGTAAGTCCCTCCGTTTCGTCCCGTTTGCTCTGTTTGCTTCCATTTGGTTCTTAAACTGTAAACGATTTCCTTTGCAAGACGTAATGAATACACCCCTGTGCTTTGGTTTCTTGACAGAAGGTGGAGCTCAAAGTTGACGTAAACACAACGCTAGTTAGTCAATGTAAATCCATATCTGAAAGAATGTTACGGTAGTACGGTTAAGTGCATTTTTTTTATTCACAAAATGCGATGTTATCTTCATGCACTTCTACTGTGCATGGTCTTTGCTGTCTTTTCGGTGCTGTATGTTTTTAATCAACTACCGGTAGCCTCGTCTTTTGAGTCGCAATACGAAGACGGATGGACCGACAGAAGAACAAAACAATCCAGTGGCAGGCAACCCCGATTTGGGGCCCAAGACACTGGGCACATAGTCAGGAAAGGTGGAGTGCCGAGCCTTTTTGACCATCAAGAAGATGACAGGACCAGGTAAAATAACAATTGATTAGCTAACTAGGTAGTTAGTTGGCTACGTTAGTCAGCCAAGTCACTAGCTAACACGCTAAAGCTAGCCACACTTGTAAAACACTAGCCACAACTCTTCGCTAGCAGGATTACTAGCTAACGTTAGCTAACCAGCTAATCTGTTGACTTTACAGATAAAACATTGCCCCGTACCATAAGGATGACGATGTACAACCACAGATCAATGAGCCAGTGGGTTAACTAACAATGGGTTACCAAAGTCATAATGCCATGGGGAGGATGTTGATAATCATTGCCTGCTATAGATCTATTAACCTGCTAATTCACAATTATCCACATTGCAATTTGTTGTTTTTCCCCCCATGTGAGCTAACGTTACCTATCAAGAGATGTCCTGCTTAGTTCAAGAAGATGGGTACTTACCTAACTAGTTATCTATTTCTACAAATATTAGAGAAACTCAAGCAGTTTGCTAGATAACAAAGTAGCTCTCTAATCTATCAGGATTCAATCACCATGGAACCAAAAGGCATTCAACTTGTTGTTCTGTCTTGTGTAAGGCATTGTCAGTGTCTTACTGGAACCCCTATTGTAAACTGCCTCCTGATGTTTGTGGAATGAACTGATTATTGCGACCCATGTATGCATGGCTGGGGCAACCCCTTGAAAGGCAGACAGTGGCCACTTTACTCATTTTAAAATATGGCAGTAGCTGTGCGTGGGTAAAAATCACTGGGGAAGCCAAGCCAGAAAAAAAGCCATACAGTTACAACCTAGTTGTGGTGTTTGCTCTATAACCTGTTAGTTCATATGCCTTGACACCGTGGTATATAGACCTATGGTCGAGACAATAAGAAGACAGTGGCAGAATAAATGTTTCATAACAAAACCGGTGAGCGAACTCTGTCTGGTGAAGTCCATAAACCATATTGCATGTAATAAACAGTTAGGTTACCTACAGCAAGTTAATGTTTGCAACATTTTTGGACTACTAAACAACTGTTGAGTTAGAAACACGAAGAGTAACTGCAAGTCGCAAAGAAAACAGGAGGTGCACCGTTTCAACATCATCAAATCACCGATGCTTAGTCTAAAATTAAAAGATACCAAAAATAATGTAGTCCAATCAATGGAAGCTAAATATGATTTGGCTGTCTATGGTTCTGATTTGTGTGTGTGTTTGTGCAAGTAGAAAAACATTTTGACTCACCCTACTTGTAGAGCAGGGATGGGCTACAAATATTCAAAACTCATGAGGGGCTGCAGTTGCTCGTGGGAATCATGAGAAATGCCAATGCCTTCCTCTTTCTTGTTGACTAAACAGTATAGGACTTCGTCATACAGTACGCTTTTAGTTTTTGTTGCCATAGGCTAGCAAGCAAGAATTTTATCCAGGTAGCCTAACTTCCTTTCATGGGCAACAATGAGCCAGCTAGTTTAGGAAAGGGCCTATTTTAGCTAGCTAGCCACCGGAGGACAACACAACGAGATGCAAAAATTCAAGTTTTTTCTGTAAACAACATTTTGCTCTCGGTGGGATTGGTGTGAAGCCAAATCCAAACTGGCTTCCCTCGACAACATTCACAGTTGAGCACACACAGCTCAACGCTGATTGACTATTATTTTATGCTTTTTTTTAAATGTATCAAGGGAGGCCAAATGTTCGCTGGCTTCCCTTGCATTCAAACCTACATGCTGCAACACTGTCCTAACTCTTTTTGACCAGACAGCATCAGATAGATGGGCTACACAAACAGAAACAGAGGGGCACTTTCGCTCGCTCTGACGCTTTCTCCGGTGAGATACATTCAGCCTCTTGCGAATTAAAGGAAAGTTATGAAACACATTTGAAAGATTTTTTTTTTCTTGGGAAATGTTTTGGGGAAGCCTGGCTTCCCTTGGCGTCCATGAATACACACCACTGCAACCTGGACCCGGTTTCCCAAAAGCATCTTTAAAAAAGAGGAGTGGGAGGCCCCGGTGCACAACTGAGCAAGAGAACATGAGCCAAGATGGCCAGCATCCCGGAGTCGCCTCTTCACTGTTGATGTTGAGACTGGTCTTTTGCGGGTACTATTTCACATATCTGCCAGTTGAGGACTTGTGAGGTGTCTGTTTCTCAAACTAGAGACACTAATGTACTTGTCCTCTTGCTCAGTTGTGCACCCCACTCTTTCTATTCTGGTTAGAGCCAGTTTGCACTGTTCTGTGAAGGGAGTAGGACACAGCGTTGTATGAAATCTTAATTTTCTTGGCAATTTCTCACATGGAATAGCCTTCATTTCTCAGAACAAGAATAGACTGATGAGTTTCAGAAGAAAGTTCTTTGTTTCTGGCCATTTTGAGCCTGTAATTGAACCCACAAATGTTGATGCTCCAGATACTCAAATAGTCTAAGGCCAGTTTTATTGCTTCTTTAATTTGAACAACAGTTTTCACCTGTTCAAACATATTTGCGAAAGGGTTTTCTAATGATCAATTAGCCTTTTAAAATTATAAACTTGGATTAGCTAACACAACGTGCTATTGGAACACAGGAGTGATGATTGCTGATAATGGGTCTCTGTACACCTATGTAGATATTCCATTTAAAAAAATAGCCGTTTCCAGCTACAATAGTCATTTACAACATTAACTATGTCTACACAGTATTTCTGATCAATTTGATGTTATTAGCTTTTCATTCAAAAACAATGAGATTTCTAAGTGACCCTAAACTCTAGCATTAAGCGATTACACTACATCTGAGCTGCTTCAATATTTATATTAGGCCTATAGGCTACAATTATCTAAAAGCTCACAAATTTCACTGTAGCCTAACCAATAACCTAAACGTTACCATATTAGGTCTATGCCAATGTTGCTTGACTTGGTACTTGATGTTTAATATTTAATTGTAGAATATCTGTAGGCCTACTTGAAGCTCAAATTCCTGCCTGCCGTTAGACTACAATGATTTGTTCAGCAATTGCTAAAACCATTGTCATATTTTATTTTTAGGTCACTTTGATATTTTCTATAGCAACGAGGGAACGAGCGATTAAATTTGGCATTCATTCTTGCTCACAGTTTGCACACACTAAAGAAATACAGAATTTACTAAATCAAACATTGCATACAAAATAGCAGGAGAAAACAGAATACATGGCAAACATAATAATACAAAAACATGAATACATAATAGGCTATATTCTGGAGTCATTTTCAACACGACAGCTCCTGTAACGACAGTTAAGTTTCACTTTGTATCGAGTGCACAGCATGGTGTTTTGGGAAACGGGTGTCATTTTCGGCCGTTTTTTTTTACGATGCATCATTAAAACATTTGTAAATTCCATTGTTATCGGGAAACCTGGCCTTGTAGTGTCGTCTACCACAGTAGGAGTCATAATACCCATGAAACCTAGCGGTCAAACACAGAAATGGTTCCAAAATAAATGCCCACCATTAATTTGATCCATTGTGGATTTTAGAAACACTTCAAATAAGGGCTGTGTTTCGTCTTACCCTGGCGTGATGTTTTGAAAACCGTGTAAGTCTCTGACAATGTGACTTTTTAATAAATATATTTGCCTGTATTTACCCCCCAAAATTGAAATGCTAATGTGGCTATCATACAGAACTACAAATGCCTGTCTCAAGCTTCACATCACTCACCAGGGCTATGATGATCTGGAAGAGACTGCCAAATCGAGGCAAAGGTAAGAATCTCTGGATTAACTATCTAATGTTAGCTAAATGTAGTAATTAGTAAATTGTTTAAATTGACAATTCTGTTAACTGTCTTGAGCAAGTTTTTTAAACGGAAAATGCCTGTTAGCTAGCTAGCTCATGGTTAGCTAGTTAGCAACATTATCCTGGCTAGATGGCTACGTTAGCTATATTTGTCTAGCCATTTAAATGCTTGAGAAATTCTTAAAAACGATTTCTAGCTTTCTTTGGCCTTTATAAAGCAACAATCTAGCTTGCTAGTTAATTGAATTTATCACAGGTGTTCTCCAATCAAGTTGTAGAAACATCTCAATGATTATCAATGAAAATAGGATGCACCTGATCTCCGTTTCGAGTCTCATAGTCATAGCAAAGGGTCTGAAAACGTATGTAAATAAAGGTATTTCTGTTTTTTTTCGCTTTGTCATTATGGGTTAGTGTGTGTAAATTGCTTAAGATTTTTTTTTATTTTTTATCCATTTTATAATAAGGCTGTAAGTGTAACGGATGTGAAATGGCTAGCTAGTTAGCGGGTACGCGCTAGTAGCGTTTCAATCAGTTACGTCACTTGCTCTGAAACCTAGAAGTAGGGTTGCACCTTGCTCTGCAAGGGCCGCGGCTTTTGTGGAGCGATGGGTAACGACGCTTCGTGGGTGTCAGTTGTTGATGTGTGCAGAGGGTCCCTGGTTCGCGCCCGTGTCGGGGCGAGGGGACGTACTAAAGTTATACTGTTACATAAGGGGTCTGAATACTTCCCGAATGCACGTACGTCGCAAATAAAAGCCCTGGGTAGCGAGTTGATACAATTCCAAGTCTGGAAGGTTAAAACCACCTTCAGGCCGTGTCTAGACTTGACAGTTCATGCAGCTTTAGTATTCTGATCATAGAGGTCTGATCATGGAATTCTGAGCGCGTCATGCATCGACACCTACATTTAAATGTCTACCGTGTCCAGATTCCTTTTTCCCGCGCCATATTCAAATGCCTAGAATGCATTCAACAAATGGTGTAATATAGGCAAAATATGATAACACAACAACTGATGGCTGTAGGAAACTACTGTGGCAAACTAGCCAGCTAACCTCTGTAGCTAGCCAGCATGCTAGCAAGCGATGGTAAAGGAATTGTAACTGGGTTAGCATTAGCTAGCTGGCTAGCATTTATGAGGCCAGCAAACACTTTCCTCACACGCTAGGAACGTATGTCCTCCGTCACCCACTGTATGCGCTTTCGGTAGGTAGCCTGATTTGCGTCCAGACAGGAGAAATCTGGTCATCCAGATCTAAACACAATCAGTCCACGAAACGATTTTTGTGCGTCTAGACCCGTGTTTTCAATATGATCTTCGTATTCTGATAGCAGAAGTCGCATTGTAAGTGTCAAGTGTAGAAACCACTTCAGACTTCGGAATATGTGCAGCATTTTTTATTTGTCTAAGACCGAGTATACTTTTTATTTTATTTTTTAGAATGTCTTCGGTGGGGTTATTGGATTTGGATTTGTCAGTCATGCCATTCTAAAGAGGTTTATTCTACCTGTAAGATTTATGGGAAGATTATTCAATTTAATTAAATCTGCTTTCATATTGTTGAGTAATAAATGCAGCAAAAAAAGAAACGTCCTCTCACTGTCAACTGCGTTTATTTTCAACAAATTTAACATGTGTAAATATTTGTATGACCATAAGATTCAACAACTGAGACATAAACTGAACAAGTTCCACAGACAGGTGACTAACAGAAATTGAATAATGTGTCCCTGAACAAAGGGAGGGGGGGAGGGTCAAAATCAAAAGTAACAGTCCGGTATCTGGTGTGGCCACCAGTTGCTTTCAGTACTGCAGTGCATCTCCTCCTCATGGACTGCACCAGATTTGCCAGTTCTTGCTGTGAGATGTTACACCACTCTTCCACCAAGGCACCTGCAAGTAGTTCCCGGACATTTCTGGGAGGAATGGCCCTAGCCCTCACCTTCCGATCGAACAGGTCCCAGACGTGCTCAATGTTATTGAGATCCGGGCTCTTTGCTGGCCATGGCAGAACACTGACATTCCTGTCTTGCAGGAAATCACGTACAGAACGAGCAGTATGGCTGGTGGCATTGTCATGCTGGAGGGTCATGTCAGGATGAGCCTGTAGGAAGGGTACCACATGAGGGAGAAGGATGTCTTCCCTGTAACACACAGTTTTGAGATTGCCTGCAATGATAACAAGCTCAATCCGATGATGCTGTGACACACCGCCCCAGACCACGACGGGCCCTCCACCTCCAAATCGATCCCACTCCAGAGTACAGGCCTCGGTGTAACGCTCATTCCTTCGACGATAAACGTGAATCCGACCATCACCCCTGGTGAGACAAAACCGCGACCTGTCAGTGAAGAGCACTTTTTGCCAGTCCTGTCTGGTCCAGCGACGGTGGGTTTGTGCCCATAGGTGGCGTTGTTGCCGGTGATTTCTGGTGAGGACCTGCCTTAAAACAGGCCTACAAGTCCTCAGTCCAGCCTCTCTCAGCCTATTGTGGAAAGTCTGAGCACTGATGGAGGGATTGTGCGTTCCTGTTGTAACTCGGGCAGATGTTGTTGCCATCCTGTACCTGTCCCGCAGGTGATGTTCGGATGTACCGATCCAGTGCAGGTGTTGTTACACGTGGTGTGCCACTGCGAGGACGATCAGCTGTCGGTCCTGTCTCCCTGTAGTGCTGTCTTAGGCGTCTCACAGTATGGACATTGCAATTTATTGCCCTGGCCACATCTGCAGTCCTCATGCCTTCTTGCAGCATGCCTAAGGTGCGTTCACGCAGATGAGCGGGGACACTGGACATCTTTCTTTTGATGTTTTTCAAAGTCAGTAGAAAGGCCTCTTTAGTGTCCAAAGTTTTCATAACTGTGACCTTAATTGGCTACCGTCTGTAAGCTGTTAGTGTCTTAATGACTGTTCCACAGGTGCATGTTCATTAATTGTTCATTGAACAAGCATGGGAAAGTGTTTAAACCCTTTACAATGAAGACCTGTGAAGTTATTTGGATTTTTACGAATTATCTTTGAAAGACAGGGTCTTGAAAAGGAGACATTTCTTTTTTTGCTGAGTTTATAATAAAGTTACCTTTATATATTTGTCACATTAATCATCCTAAGTATTAAATATTTGTTGTGGTCCACTTAAAGGATCGCTGTAGATTTGAGTTATTTTTCCTATTGCCATTATTTTTTTTAGAATTGCCAGTGCAAACAGGAAGGGGGTTGAGGGGACATCAGTCTTGTGCCCCTTTGTAAAGCAATTTAATCAGATATTGTTTGTGTATATTTTAGCTTTAGGACATTTTATACAATATTTTTTATAAAATGTATTATTTAATCTGGAAAGTTGAAAGCTTCAAGTTTTTAGTAGAAAAGGACATTCAAGATTGTGAAGCCTTTTCGGCATCAGCAGCAATTATTGATAGATCTATATCTAGTTTTTTTTGCATAGTTTATTAAACTGAAACTTGCTCTTGAATGGAATTCTATGGGAAAGCCATCCATTCCTGGTACTTTTCTCTGTGCAAATATTTTAACAATATCTAATATTTATTCTTGGGTGATCTCAGTTTTTAGTGATTATTTTTTGTCTGCTGATAATTGCTTCAGAGTTGTTGAGATTACATGATGCTCCTACAAAGGTTCTAACGATGCTTTTGGGAAACCGGGCCCTGGTCTCAGTATGCCAACTCCTATGGTCAACGGGGTGACAAACAGTGACCATTTAGTAGTTTGCAAGATAGCATAAAAAAATCTAGGTTTATTTATACAGCACATTTTCGACATGGAATGCAACGCAATGTGCTTTACAGAAAAAATCAAATGAAAAAATAAAAGCTGAACTATTTACGACACAACAAAAATAAGATTTTAAATAAATAAGAGAACTAAAAATCACCCTAAGGATAAGCAAAGCTAAAAATAAAAAATTAAGATCTGTTTTAAATATGTCTACAGTTTCAGCCTCCCTCAGGTTCTCTGGCAGGCTATTCCAGAGGCTGGGTGCATAATACCTAAAGGCTGCCTCTCCATGCCTCTTGGTTCTAGGCTTTGGGATAGTTAAAAGACCAGTGCCAGAGGACCTGAGGCACCCGCTGGGTACATAACTTAAAAGCATGTCTGACATGTATTGGGGTACACAATCGTGGATTGATTTTAAAAACCAATAGAAGACTCTTAATTAAAAAACTCACAGGCAGCCAGTGCAGAGACCTTAAAACCGGTGTAATGTCAGTACCCGTGCTGCAGCATTCTGTATGTTTTGCAGTTGACCAACGGCTTTCCTGGGTAGACCAGACAGGAGAGCATTACAGAAGTCAAGCCTGTTTGTAATAAAAGCATGGATGAGTCTCTGTCGGCCTGAGAGAGAAACAGCCGCACCTTGGCAAAGTTCCTTAGGCGGTTAAAAAGCTATTTTGGTCACATTCCTGATGTGTGATTCAAAATTTTGTTCAGAATCTAAAACAACACCTAGGTGTTTTTGCCTGCTGTTTTATCTTCTTATGGCTTGTGAATTAAAATTTGCAGATAGATTCTCTCATTGCTTAGGCTCGAACAACACGTACCTCGTTCTTGTCTTGATTTAGCTGGAGGAAGTTGTGAGCCATCCAAGTATTTAAATCCCCAATACAGTCTCATTTATCCGTGGAGCTAAAATCCTCTGGTGACACAGAAATGCGAAGTTGTGTATCGTCTGCGTAGCAGTGAAAATCAATGCTGTGCTTTCTGATAACGCTGCCAAGAGGTAACATGTATATAAACTGAACAGTACCGGAGCCAAAATCGAACCTTGTGGAACGCCACATGTAATATGTAGTTTCTCGAAGTTATGTTCACCAAAGTTTGACAAACTCTCGACCGGTTAAATAGGTCCTAAACTAATTTAGAACTGGACCGGAGAGGCCAACCCACCTCTCCAGTCTGTCCAGAAGGACATCATGGTCAACAGTGTCGAAGACAGCCTTAGTTAAAGTTGCGTATGTGGTGTGGACAAAAAGCAGATTTGAAATGTAAAAAATGTTGCCACTTAAACATATATTTTGTTTGAACGCCAATTTCTCCAGAATTTTGCTTTATTTCTCCAGAATTTTGCTTAAAAATGGAAGGTTGGAGATTGCCCCAAAAAATCTAGTTTTACTTTTCTTCAGAAGGGGTTACACCATAGCAGTTTTTAGTGCAGTGGGGAAAGTGCCTGTGAACAATGAGTGATTTTAACAATATCTTGCACTTCTTCAGATATACAATTAAAAACAGTTTTGATGAAGGTGGTGGGGATAGGATCGAGAAGGCAGCTACACGGCTTAAGTTGTGATATCACTTTCCTGAGCATGTCTGTGTCAACCAGGGAAAATAAATCCGTAGTGCCTTTGCGTGGTAGTCTAGGGCACATATCATCAAACTTCTCATCAGGTCTTGCTTGAATGATACCCAGCCTAATGTTGGTTCTTATCTTATCTCTGAAATATGCTGCAAACTCATCCCATTTAGATGAGGGAAGTCCACATAAATTGTACCCCGGCAAACCTATCAGGCCGTCAATGGTCGAGGAGCACTCTCAAATTATTCCGATTTTGAATAGTGATCAAGTTAGAAAAATGAGCTCGTCTGGCATTTCTTATTGCCTTGTTAAATATGCCAAGTTTCTCTCTTGAAATATCATGAAGGACCTGCAACTTTGAATTTCTCAAGTTCCACTCTGCCTTTCTGCAATTTTTCTTTTTAATTGATTTGTTTCCTCACTCATCCAAGGGGCTCTCCCATTTGGATGAGGCCCTTTTTCAACTTTACTGGCGCTATGACGTCAATGGTCACCCTTTTAATTTGCTGTTAAAGTTATCAACTAAATCATCACAAGAGGAAGGCACAATAGGTGATGGAGTATTGTTCATACACTCAATAAAATCTGTAGCAACTTCAGGGGTAAGATAGCGTTTCTTAATGATGCGTTCAGTATTACCCTGTGCTATGTGCAGCAAGGTAGTAAACAAATCCACAGTGGCGACCGGATAAAGCAACCTCAACAATAGAGGATATGTCAATAGAAAGCCCCTTGGTAATAACCAGGTCCAGAGTATGGGTGGGCCCAGTAACATGTTGGATACAGTTCATAGAGCTCAAAAGTGTAATACATTCAATGGCCTTGGAGTCAATTTAACAATGTTGGGAATTCCCACCATCCAATGCTTTTATATCCACGACGGGGACTGTGCAAGTGGTGCCCTTCTTCCGACGTGCCCTAAGATGCTGCCCTCCTCCCTTTTCTTACTCTCTTACTATCTCAGGGAGAAGCCAGCCTCCGGCAGCGTCCAGGAGGCCACTAGAGATGAGCGGATCCATCTGGCTGTGGTGGCCTGTGGTCCCAGACTCGAGGAGACTCTCGCCATGTTAAAGTCTGCTCTCCTCTTCGGCGCCAAACCGCTACACTTTCACATTTTCGCAGAGGACCATCTGCATGGCAGCTTTGGACAGTCTGTAAGTGTGGAGAACAGGAATTAGTGGCAGGATGAATATTGGTACTAAGTGACATGGCCCTAGCAGTTAAGAGGATGGAACTAGAATGAAAGAAGCTGTTGAACTAGTTATCTGTACCTGTGCTGGTGTGTGGTTGTCTCTGTCAAAGCGAACCTGTTCACCTGTGTCTGTTCCCTGTGTATTTTCCCTCAGCTGGACTTGTGGCCCAGTGTCTTCCAGACCAGGTTTAACTACACCACGTACCCCATCACCTTCCCCAGTGAGAACGCCAAGGAGTGGAAGAAACTCTTCAAACCCTGTGCTTCTCAAAGGCTCTTCCTACCGGTGAGTCCTCAGGGTTTGATGAGACTGGCCATAAAATAAAATAACACTGTTCAGTGTCCCCCTTGCTGAGAACAATACACGTTTATTTATGAGATATTGGATCCAGATTAAGCCCATTCCTGGACCTAAACAACTTTCATTGAAGATTCTCCATTGAAATCTGGGTCAGAGAATCTGGCACATGGCGTGCTGTCAGAGTAATGTGTGTAATGTTTGACTATGTTCTTGGGCATTCTAACCTTTTTGTCTCCTCTCCAGTTGATCCTAAAAGACGTAGACTCTCTGCTGTACGTGGACACCGATATCTTGTTCCTTCAGCCTGTAGAGGAGATCTGGTCCCTGCTCTCCCTCTTCAACTCCACCCATCTGGCAGCCATGGCCCCTGAGCACGAGGAGCCGCGCATCGCCTGGTACAACCGCTTCGCACGGCACCCTTACTATGGAAAGACCGGGGTCAACTCTGGGGTCATGCTCATGAACATGACCCGGATAAGAGAGAAATACTTCAAGGTGATGGTGTCAGTGAGAATGAGCATCTTTGTGTGTTGGTGTATATGCTTGAGAAGAGGTGTCAGGATCTCTTGAACTTTCTCAGCTTATTTTTTTGTATGTTCTGTTAAAAGCATTTTGAGTCTAGAAAGGCCAAACTGTTGAAGGTACAGTAGCAGTCAAAAGTTTGGACACACCTACTCATTTAAGACATTTCTTTATTTTTACTATTTTCTACATTGTAGAATAATAGTGAAGATGTCAAAACTATTAAATAACACATGGAATCGTGTAGTAACCAAAAAAGTGTTAAACAAATCAGATTCTTCAAAGTAGCCACCCTTTGCCTTGATGACAGCTTTGCACACTCTTGGCATTCTCTCAACCAGCTTCATGAGGTAGTCACCTGGAATGCATTTCAATTAACAGGTGTGCCTTTTTAAAAGTTTATTTGTGGATATTCCTCCTTAATGCGTTTGAGCCAATCAGTTGTGTTGTGACAAGGTAGGGGTGGTATACAGAAGATGGCCCTATTTGGTGAAAAAACAAGTCCATATTATGGCAAGAACAGCTCAAATAAGCAGAGAGAAACGACAATCCATCATTACTTTAAGTCATGAAGGTCAGTCAATCTGGAAAATTTCAACACCAAAAAAAAGTGCAGTCGCAAAAACCATCAAGCGCTATGATGAAACTGGCTCTCATGAGGACAGCCACAGGAAAGGAAGACCCAGAGTTACCTTTGCTGCTGAGGATAGGTTCATTATAGTTACCAGCCTCAGAAATTGCAGACAAAATAAATGCTTCATAGAGTTCAAATAACAGACACATCTCAACATCAACTGTTCAGAGGAGACTGTGTGAATCAGGCCTTCATGGTCTAATTTCTGCAAAGAAACCACTACTAAAGGACACCAATAAGGAAAAGAGACTTGCTTGTGCCAAGAAACACGACCAATGGGCATTTAGACCAGTGGATGGTCTGATGAGTACAAATTTGAGAGTTTTGGTTCCAACCGCTGTGTCACAGAGTAGGTGAACGGATGATCTCCGCATGTGTGGTTCCCACCGTAAAAGGAGGTGTGATGGTGCTTTGCTGGTGACACTGTCAGTGCTTTTATTTCGAATTCAAGCCACATTTAACCAGCATGGCTACCACAGCATTCTGCAGTGATACGCCATCCCATCTGGTTTGTGCTTAGTGGGACTATAATTTGTTTTTCAACAGGACAATGACCCAACACACCTCCAGACTGTGTAAGGGCTATTTGACCAAGAAGGAGCGTGATGGAGCGTTGCATCAGATGACCTGGCCTCAATCACCCGACCTCAACCTAAATGAGATGGTTTGGGATGAGTTGGACCACAGAGGAAAAGCAGCCTACAAGTGCTCAACATATGTGGGAACTCCGTCAAGACTGATTCCAGGTGAAGCTGGTTGAGAGAATCCCAAGTGTGCAAAGCTGTCATCAAGGCAGAGGGTGGCTACTTTGAAGAATCCAAAATGTATTTAACACTTTTTTGGTTACTACCTGATTCCATGTGTTATTTCATAGTTTTGATGTCTTGGCTATTATTCTACAGTGTAGAAAATAGTACAAATAAACTCTTGAATGAGTAGGTGTGTCTAAACTTTTGACTGGTACTGTCATTTGTAAATTATCGTAGTTGTGTTCTTGAATTTGTAATGTTGGCTAAGGCATTTTCTGTAAGTCTTCTGCAACCCCATTATTGACCAGAGGAGGTCACTGTTGCCATTCTTCTGCGTAGCTCACCAGCGGTGGCTCACCAACTGTGTACTGCAGGGTTTCCCAAACTTGGTCTTTGGGACCCCTGTCAGCTAATCATCAAGCTTTGAATGAGCTGTGTAGGGTTAAGGCAAGAACCAAAACCACTTGGGGTCCTGAGGACCAAGTTTGGAAAATGCTGGTGTACTGTAATAAACATATCGCTATGCCTCAGACACAGAAAGGATTAAACTATTTATTAATTGTTTGGTGTCAGTCAGGAGTTTGGCTGTTTCAGTTTTCCATTTATATTGTGTCACATTACCCACGTAAGAATGAATGTGGTTCACACTGTCATTTAACATTTTTGTTTCTTTCTTTACTATGACTTGTCGTAACAGAATGACATGACGTCAGTCCCCCTCAAATGGGTGGAGCTGCTGATGCCACTTCTCCAGAAATATAAACTCAACATCACCTGGGGAGACCAGGACCTGCTCAACATCATATTCCATCATAACCCAGGTGAAACTCACCTTCATTAGGTCCCACCGCCTCAAAAACCGTTGTGCAACCAAAACAAAAATGTGCATTTCTTACTGAACGGGTTCAGATAGTACTTCCATGTTTCTGATCTTTTTATTTAGTTTAATTCAAGTGAACATGATCCAGACAGACACGTTGCTTTATTGTTGAAACGATCTATTTTCTTTGTCTAGAGGAATAACTGTTTTCTGTAACAGAAATCCTCAGCTCTCTCGCCTCCTGTATTTCCTTGTGCAGAGAGCCTGTATGTGTTCCCGTGCCAATGGAACTACCGTCCAGACCACTGTATCTACGGCAGCAACTGTCTCGAAGCCGAACAAGAGGGCGTCTTCATTCTCCACGGAAACCGAGGCGTTTACCATGACGACAAGCAGCCAGCGTTCCGGGCCGTCTATGAAGCCATCCAGAAGGTAACAACATCCTCAACTATGCCTGTAACCTGGGAATTCAAACGGGGGGGGGGGGGGGGGATATTGAAGTAAAGAACATCAGAACTGAGGGAGGATATGCTTCCTGATGCATTTACCTAAACTCAGCAAAAATGGAAACGTCATCTCCCTGTCAACTGCGTTTATTTTCAGCAAACTTAACATGTGCAAATATTTGTATGACCATAACAAGATTCAACAACTGAGACAGACATAAACTGAACAAGTTCCACAGACATGTGACTAACAGAAGTGGAGTAATGTGTCCCTGAACAAAGGTGGGTCAAAATCAAAAGTAACAGTCACTATCTGGTGTGGCCACCAGCTGCATTAAGTACTGCAGTGCATCTCCTCCTCATGGACTACACCAGATTTGACAGTTCTTGCTGTGAGATGTTACGCCACTCTTCCACCAAGGCACCTGCAAGTAGTTCCCGGACATTTCTAGGGGGAATGGCCCTAGCCCTCACCCTCCGATCCAACAGGTCCCAGACGTGCTCAATGGGATTGAGATTTACATTTACATTTAAGTCATTTAGCAGACGCTCTTATCCAGAGCGACTTACAAATTGGTGCATTCACCTTATGATATCCAGTGGAACAACCATTTTACAATAGTGCATCTAAATCTTTTAGGGGGGGGGGGGGGGTTAGAAGGATTACTTTATCCTATCCTAGGTATTCCTTAAAGAGGTGGGGTTTCAGGTGTCTCCGGAAGGTGGTGATTGACTCCGCTGACCTGGCGTCGTGAGGGAGTTTGTTCCACCATTGGGGTGCCAGAGCAGCGAACAGTTTTGACTGGGCTGAGCGGGAACTGTACTTCCTCAGAGGTAGGGAGGCGAGCAGGCCAGAGGTGGATGAACGCAGTGCCCTTGTTTGGGTGTAGGGCCTGATCAGAGCCTGAAGGTACGGAGGTGCCGTTCCCCTCACAGCTCCGTAGGCAAGCACCATGGTCTTGTAGCGGATGCGAGCTTCAACTGGAAGCCAGTGGAGAGAGCGGAGGAGCGGGGTGACGTGAGAGAACTTGAAGGTTGAACACCAGACGGGCTGCGGCGTTCTGGATGAGTTGTAGGGCTTTAATGGCACAGGCAGGGAGCCCAGCCAACAGCGAGTTGCAGTAATCCAGACGGGAGATGACAAGTGCCTGGATTAGGACCTGCGCCGCTTCCTGTGTGAGGCAGGGTCGTACTCTGCGAATGTTGTAGAGCATGAACCTACAGGAACGGGTCACCGCCTTGATGTTAGTTGAGAACGACAGGGTGTTGTCCAGGATCACGCCAAGGTTCTTAGCACTCTGGGAGGAGGACACAATGGAGTTGTCGACCGTGATGGCGAGATCATGGAACGGGCAGTCCTTCCCCGGGAGGAAGAGCAGCTCCGTCTTGCCGAGGTTCAGCTTGAGGTGGTGATCCGTCATCCACACTGATATGTCTGCCAGACATGCAGAGATGTGATTCGCCACCTGGTTATCAGAAGGGGGAAAGGAGAAGATTAATTGTGTGTCGTCTGCATAGCAATGATAGGAGAGACCATGTGAGGATATGACAGAGCCAAGTGACTTGGTGTATAGCGAGAATAGGAGAGGGCCTAGAACAGAGCCCTGGGGGACCCCAGTGGTGAGAGCACGTGGTGCGGAGACAGATTCTCGCCACGCCACCTGGTAGGAGCGACCTGTCAGGTAGGACGCAATCCAAGCGTGGGCCGCGCCGGAGATGCCCAACTCGGAGAGGGTGGAGAGGAGGATCTGATGGTTCACAGTATCAAAGGCAGCCGATAGGTCTAGAAGGATGAGAGCAGAGGAGAGAGAGTTAGCTTTAGCAGTGCGGAGCGCCTCCGTGACACAGAGAAGAGCAGTCTCAGTTGAATGACTAGTCTTGAAACCTGACTGATTTGGATCAAGAAGGTCATTCTGAGAGAGATAGCAGGAGAGCTGGCCAAGGACGGCACGTTCAAGAGTTTTGGAGAGAAAAGAAAGAAGGGATACTGGTCTGTAGTTGTTGACATCGGAGGGATCGAGTGTAGGTTTTTTCATGAGATCCTGGCTCTTCGCTGGCCATGGCAGAACACTGACATTCCTGTCTTGCAGGAAATCACGCACAGAAAGAGCAGTATGGCTGGTGGCATCGTCATGCTGGAGGGTCATGTCAGGATGAGCCTGCTGGAAGGGTACCACATGAGGGAGGAGGATGTCTTCCCTGTAACGCACAGCATTGAGATCAGTCAGGCTGTTTGTCAAATACCCTTAGTGTGGGAGTTAACATTTCCTCTCTTGTCTTTCTGTCCTCTAGGCCCAGTGCAGTCAAACATGATTTTCCCAATGTCTTATAGACATGTCCACACTGAGGTTGAAATACTACTGTGAAATTGGGAAAGTTAATAATGCCTTTTTTGTGTAAGAGCTGTTTGAAAAGACTGCCTGAAATTTCATCCTGATTTGGTGCGATAGAGTTTTGGCCTGCCTGGTGACATCACCAGGCTGTAGCCAATTGACCGATAAGAAATAGTTCCGAACCTCTCTGCCAATAACGGCTTGTCTTCACTCAAACCACTCCCAGCTTGAGATATCGCTTCTAATAAGCTATTTTTGTTTGTTTTCATTAAAATGTTCAAAAATACGAAGCACAGCAAGGTACTTTAATTGTTACCCAAAAATGATTTGATATTGAGATAAAAACTGCTGCATTTGGACTTTTTAATACAACAAGCGATCCTCTAACATTTGCTCAATTACATCATCAGGGCACTCCGGGCCAAACCCTTTATTCAGTACTCTGGACTTCCATCCATCCAGGTGAAAATGCTAAATTGATAGTCCCTTTAACTTCTCTGTAATTCGGCCTCCGCTCTCCCAAAGCCAGGCTAATCCCTACCTACCTACTACCCTGACCTGCGTCCACCCACCGATCACTCCTAGTACTGGAATTTTTAGAGCAGGGTTCCCTAACTGGCGGCCCATGGGAGATTTTTATTTAGCCCCAAAGTTTTCTGAGCAAAAACAAAATGACATAGAAGAATGTAAAAACACCAGCAAATCAGCTCCATGTGATTCTAATTGATTATAATAATACATGAACACATACACACACACAAAAGAGCATACACACAGCACACACTCCTACAGCGGGGATGCCCAGGTGCATTCTAACCCAGAGTCCACTCACAAGCAACTGAGACGGTAATAGTTTGATAGTGAAACATGCTGCGTGTTAAAACTTAAGCCAGGTTGGTTGAGATAATTATTTCTCCGTATTCCTTATAGTGAAGCTGTGTTTAGTGTTTAACCAGCCTTTCAACGGCTTGTGTTCCGTCTGTTGAGCATTTGGAAGAAGCTCTTACCAGGTCTTCCTTTGCTGCCGCTCTGTCTTTCATTCTCTTCCGTTACACCTCTTCCAGTTTCCTCTTTCCCTGCTCCCCCATTCCCTCCCCTCCCAGTCCTTTGAGGACAGCAGGCCTGAAGCCCATACTGTAGCAGGCATTTCTGGAGAACACTCTCGTTCTCAGCACACAAAGAACTCAGTCAGTGTCTCTCCCTAGACGACCTATCCCAGCTTGCACTGAGGCTGCTTGGCAATAAACCCGGGCTCACCATTACTGATATGAGCCAAGCCCACAGAAGAGTTGTAAAAAGGTTAGTGCTGATGATGCTATGTTGAGACACAATGATGGGATGTTGTGAACAATGAACACAAACACACACACACACACACACACCAAGAAGACCACCATCACCACCCAACAGCATCCACATAAAAATCAATAGGAGACAGTTAATGCTGCTTTATGGCCTGCTGTTGTGTATGATAGATGATAAAGCAAGTGTGTGTGCATCCTTTGAGTGACCTAATGCTTAGCCAAACTGGGTTCCAATGAGCCCTCGTAAAAAGGTAATTTCCTCTTTACCGTGCCTGCTGTAAAAGTGCGGCTCAGCCACGGAATGTAAAAAAGCTTGATTCTTTATTCATGGATATGACTGAGGAGATTGGGTCTGCAGTGACTGAGAGTCTTGGACATTTGTGTTGGGTTGTGGCACTTGCATGACTAAACTTAACAACCGCCAACTCTTGAGTGCTTTGTCCATAGTTTTCCATAATGCTGCATAGTTTATTAATCCCAGTGTCCTAAGAGTGGCGGGAGAGATGGGGTGGAGGTTCCGTGGTGAGAGTAACCGAAGCGAGGGTCGACGCCTGATCTTTTGGGGCAATTTGTGGTCGCCCAGAGTTGACCGCAGCAGTGCTACCGCTAGACCAAACTCCTGCACTGACACGTGATCATATACATGTCTTTTTCTTCTTCTCCACAGTACACATTTGGGGACAACCTAGTCCAGTTCCTACTCCTCCCCCTGGAGGCAAATCTTCAGGAGACCAAACACACCTACTGTGGAAGAGCCAGCCACATGTTTACTAAAAGGTTAAAACAGAGCATTGGTGTACTTCAACAGGAAACCATAGAGGGAAGGTGATGTATACCACTAGACTACCACTCTCCTCTACCATCAATGGCTGACTGACACTCTGTGGCACACCTCTAAACGATGTCCCCAGGAGTACAGGGAGGGCATACATTACTGGCATGTGTATATGATCCCGGGCGGGATTTAGCCCACACTCTTTCCTCAACCGACCATGCCCAAGTTAGATGAATCCGTCATCTGTTTACAAATGGACAACAGCTACCGGTGCGTCAACACTCCTCCAAAGACAATTTCAAGGGGGAAGATGATCAGTGTAATACATTGTCTGTTTTCCTGTGGAACCGTTGTTCCTCAGAAAGTCGTCCTGTTAACGTGATCATCATCAGGTTAGATAACTGCAGTCAAAATGTGTGGGAAAGCACTGAAATTAAATCTCTTTGCCCTCGACAGAATTGGACATTTCTATCATCTGACTGCTAAAAATGGTACACTTTACAGTCGGTGTTGCTGTGTGATTTTCACCTGTGATGAGAATGTCACGTCTGACAATCGCATTCAAGGAAGAGAACCCATCACGGTTCTTTGTATGCCCCTCATGATCAAAAAGTATATATATTTTTTTAAAGTATATGTTAATATCATATCAATTAGATTTAAATGTTAGAATTAGATTTAAATATACGTCTGCAGTGTCATGAAGAATGACAACACATTGGTTAAAGCTTGTCATAACTATTCCATGAATGCAGTTTCATTTGTACAAAACTTGATTGTAAACAAATGCTAAAGGGAAGGATTTTGAGGTTAGAATCTGAGGATATCAATATTGGTGTTATTGATATTGAATGTTTTTTTTGTTTTTTTTTCACATTTTGTTACGTTACAGCCTTATTCTAAAGTGGATTAATTTGTTTTTCCCCCTCATCAATCAACACACAATACCCCATAATGAGAGAGCAGGTTTTTAGATTTTTTTTGGCAAATTTATAAAAAATCTAAAACTGAAATATCACATTTACATAAGTATTCAAACCCTTTATTCAGTACTTTCTTGAAGCACCTTTGGCAGTGATTACAGCCTTGACTTCTTGGGTATGACACTAAAAGCTTGGCACACCTGTATTTGGGGAGTTTCTCCCATTCTTCTCTGTAGATCCTCTCAAGCTCTGTCAGGTTGGAAGGGAGAGCATCACTGCACAGATATTTTCAGGTCTCTCCAGAGATGTTAGATTGGATTGAAGTCCGGACTCTGGCTGGGCCACTCAAGAACATTCAGAAACTTGTCCCAAAACCACACCTACGTTGTCTTGGCTGTGTGCTTAGGGTCGTTGTCCTGTTGGAAGGTGAATCTTTGCCCCAGTCTGAGGACCTGAGTGCTCTGGAGCAGGTTTTCATCAGTGATCTCTCTGTACTTTTCTCTGCTCATCTTTCCTTTGATCCTGACCAGTCTCCCAGTCCCTGCCGCTGAAAAACATCCCCACAGTATAATGCTGCCACCACCATGCTTCACCGTAGGGATGGTGCCAGGTTTCCTCCAGATGTGATGCTTGGGAGTCAGGCTGAAGAGTTTAATCTTGGTTTCATCAGACCAGAGAATCTTGTTTCTCATGCTCAGAGTCCTTTAGGTGCCTTTTGGCTAACTCCAAGTGGGCTGTCATGTGCTTTTTACTGAGGAGTGGCTTCCGTCTGGCCACTCTGGCCTGATTGGTGGAGTCCTGCGGAGATGGTTATCCTTCTGGAAGTTTCTACCATCTCCGAAGAGGAACTCTGGAGCTCTGTCAGAGTGACCATCGGGTTCTTGGTCACCTCCCTGACCAAGGCCTTTCTCCCCCGATTGCTCAGTTTGGCCGGAAGAGTCTCGGTGGTTCCAAACTTCTTCCATTTAAGAATGTGTGAGGCCGTTGTATACTTGGGAACCTTCAATGCTGCAGACATTTTTTGGTACCCTTCCCCAGATGTTTCTCGACACACTCCTGTCTCAGAGCTCTACGGACAATTCCTTCAACCTCATGGCTTGGTTTTTGCTCTGACATGCACTGTCAACTGTGGGACCTTTTATAGACTGGTGTGTGCCTTTCCAAATCTTGTCCAATCAATTGAATTTATCACAGGTGGACTCCAATCAAGTTGTAGAAACATCAGAAAGGATGATCAACGGAAACAAGGTGCACATTTCTAAAAACCTGTTTTCGCTTTGTCATTATGGGGTATTGTGTGTAGATTGAAGATTTCTTTTTTTATTAATTCAATTTTAGAATAAGGCTGTAATGTAACAAAATGACGAAAAGGGGAAGGGGTCTGAAATACTTTACGAATGCACTGTAAATGAGATTACACCTATCAACAGAATGCACTTTTAATGTCTGCCATATTATAACTCAATAATGATTATAACTACTGAGTAAATGATCCGAGAATACGTCCATAGTCTCCATGTAAACATAGATAGAATTCTATAATAACCATTAATCAATATTTGTGTGGAATTAGGAATGAAGGTTTACTAAAGAGATTTAATCATAACATGTTTGGTTTTAGCTCAAGTTTACATGCGATAGGTTGTTGTGCTCTGTGCATTGAACTTATCCCCCAGGTTTATGCTGTATCTGTAAAGTAGTACGTACTGTACTTCAATATAACTTCATTCATATTTTTGGATTCACGTGAATTTTATAGATCATATAGGTACTTAATAGGTACTAAACAAGCAAACATACAATCAACTGAAAATACCTTTTTAATATGTATTGAATACATTTTAAATAACATACATTTTCTCCAATTGTACATTGACTTAACACAACCAAACTGTATTAAGGGATTTTTGTCACTCTTTCCCTCCATTTCTAACTAATGCTAAAAACAGATTTTGCACTATTGATTGTACAAGTCATGGATTATGTCTTAAAATGTCAATGTTAAAGTCTGACAGTGTATGAAATGTTTTATTGAGTATATCAAATCTATGGTGAAACAAGTTTGTTCCTTGTGATGTTATAGCCATATATTGTTTATAATAAATATTACACGTAAATAGTACACCTTGTTGTGAACTTGGTTGTGCTGCTTGACCTACAGTCAATGTGCAATGTTTCATATATAAAAGGCTACAATCGATAGAACAGTGTTGGTGGAATTAAGCATGAAAGCAGAGTCTTTTTGTAGTAGTCGTCTTGGGGGTTTGCAAACGGACTAAGAGAAATGGAAGGAGATAATTAGTTATGAATATGGTAATCATGGTATAGACATGGTATTTTTGTTAATTAAGTCTACCTCAAAGTTGATATCATGTGTATTGGCTAGAATCATTATATGGAGTATATACAGTGGCAAGAGAAAGTATGTGAACCCGTTGGAATTACCTGGATTTCTGCATAAAATTGGTCATGTAACTTGATCTGATCTTCAAGTCACAACAATAGAGAAACACAGTCTGCTTAAACTAATAACACGCTAACAATTATAGGTTTTCATGTCTTTTTATTGAACACACCTTATAAACATTCACAGTGCAGGGTGGAACAAGTATGTGAACCCTTGGATTTAATAACTGGTTGACCCTCCTTTGGCACAATAACCTCAACCAAACGTTTTCTGTAGTTGCGGATCAGACCTGCACAACGGTCGTGAGGAATTTTGGACCATTCCTCTTTACAAAACTGTTTCAGTTCAGCAATATTCTTGGGATGTCTGGTGTGAACTTCTCTCTTGAGGTCATGCCACAGCATCTCAATCGGGTTGAGGTCAGGATCAGACTGAGCCACTCCAGAAGGTGTATTTTCTTCTGTTGAAGCCGTTCTGTTGTTGATTTACTTCTGTTTTGGGTCGTTGTCCTTTTGCATCACCCAACTTCTGTTGAGCTTTAATTGGCGGATAGATAGCCTTACATTCTCCAGCAAAATGTCTTGATAAACTTGGGAATTCATTTTTCCGTCGACAGTAGCAAGCTGTCCAGGCCCTGAGGCAGCAAAGTAGCCCCAAACCATGACGCTCCCTCCACCATACTTTACAGTTGAGATGAGGTTTTGATGTTGCTGTGCTGTGCCTTTTTTTCTCCACACATAGTGTTGTGTGTTCCTTCCAAACAACACAACTTTAGTTTCGTCTGTCCACAGAATATTTTGGCAGTAGCACTGTGGAACATCCAGGTGCTCTTTTGCGAACTTCAGATGTGCAGCAATGTTTTGTACACTTGTATCGTACACTTGTCAACAGAGATGTTAGCATGTTCCAGAGATTTCTGTAAGTCTTTAGCTGACACTCTAGGATTCTTCTTAACCTCATTGAGCATTCTGCGCTGTGCTCTTGCAGTCATCTTTGCAGGACGGCCACTCCAAGGGAGAGTAGCAGCATTTATAGACAATTTGTCTTAACCTTGATGATCATCAGTCCCGGTTTTTGATGATCTTTTGTAACCCTTTCCAGCTTTATGCAAGTCAACAATTGGTAAAGTTAGGTCTTCTGAGCTCTCTTTTGTTTGAGACATGGTTCACATCAGGCAATGCTTCTTGTGAATAGCAAACTCTCAAATTTTGAGTTTTTTTTTATAAGGAAATGCAGCTCTAACCAACATCTCCAATCTTGTCTCATTGATTGGACTCCAGGTTAGCTGACTTCTGACTCCAATTAGCTTTTGGAGAAGTCATTAGCCTAGGGGTTCACATACTTTTTCCAACCTACACTGTGAATGTTTAAATGATGTATTCGATATAGACGAGAAAAATACAATAAGTTGTGTGTTATTAGTTTAAGCACACCGTTTGTCTATTGTTGTGACTTAGATGAAGATCAGATCAAATTTGATGACAAATGTATGCAGAACTCCAGGTAATTCCAAAGGGTTCACATATACTTTTTCTTACCAGGTGAAAGCTATGATCCCTTGTCAATCAGTGTCGATGAAGGGGAGGCGATGGGTTAAACAAGGATTTTTAAGCCTTGAGACAATTGAGACCTGGATTGTTTGTGTGTGTGTGCCATTCAGAAGGTGAATGGGCAAGACAACATTTTTAGTGCCTTTTGAATGGGGTGTGGTAGTAGGTGTCAAGCACACCAGTTTGTGTGACAAACTGCTACGCTGCTGGGTTTTTCATGCTGAAAAGTTTCCCGCGTGCATCAAGAACGGTCCACCAGCCAAAGGACATCCAGCCAACTTGACACAACTGTGGGAAAAATTATGTGAATATGAAAAAGATAATTGATGTTAAAAGACTTACGGGAGTTTGGCTTGCTTGTATGACATCAAAGCGGTATTTACTATAATTACTAACATCCTCAATGTTTCATCTTTCAAAATATAGTGAGTGCAAGAGTTTCCCAATTACCGCCGCTTTGAAACGCAGAGCCAGAGCTCTGACGTCATGTATATCACGTTACTGTAAAGCCACTACGTTACAATTTTAGGCGCTAATCAGTGCACAAATCTGCAATTTTCAACCCGTATACGAGTACCAGTATAAAGGGTTTAAAGGTCAACTGCCCCTCTAGAACCAACTTCTCTGGTTTTAAAAAGACTGTCGCATCGATAGGATTCCCGAAACATGAGTTCTAGTGTCATAATTGACTACAATTTTGATCGTAATGTCAGTCTCTTCCAAAACAGAGTTTTGTAAATTAGTTCGTCACGACTTACTGGATTGTTGGGTATGGATAACTTATGCCTGCTTTTGCCAATGATGCACAATTGCCCAGAGACACCACGTTGTGGTCCGCCCCCAGCTGCTCTGGAAGCCTGCCTGCCTCCCTTCTGCTCAATAGCACTTTAAAATCCCAGACATTAAGTCAGTATGAGGTAAATGGCTTAACACAGGAAAGTGAAAGGGGTGGTAGGTATATGTCCAGCTGGTATATAATAAGCTATAGCTATCATTCACAGTTGTATGGGAAGGGTTAGATACAGGATCTTCTCTCTCTTTTTATTTAACTAGGCAAGTCAGTTAAGAACAAATTCTTATTTACAATGACATTTTACCTTTACAAGAAAAGACTGCACACTAATGTTAGATGTAATTCAGTAATGTCCGTTTTTTTTTATTTTTTATCTTTGAGAGTCAAATAGAGGAAGACCTCTGTAATGTGAAAAAAACTTTCCCCATCTACCCAACCAACACTTTTCTTTCTAGGAGGAGGATGAGTCTTGTTAGCTGAGAGAGAGAGAGAGCTCCCTGCCAGCCATGTGTCTTGTTGAGGTGTCAACAAGCTGAAGTGACAAACTGGAGATGAGGAAACACAGAAACTTCGTCACAGCCAGGCCTGGGAAGAGGACATTTGTTTTCTCCGCAGCACATCCATCTCCCTCTTTCCCTTCTTTCCTTCTCGCTCCAGGCGAAGTAGGATATTTTTTTTGGAAGAGAGAGACGTTTGATCAATAATACATTACTATAGCGCTGCTGAGACAGGTATAATTGTGCTGATATGTCAGGGCTTAGAACAATTAATATAATTTACCATTGTACATTAGCTATGCATGGGTTGTGTCCCAAACGGCTGCCTATTTCCTATGTAGAGCACTACTTTTGACAATAGCCCTGGGCCCGGTTTCCCGATAGCGATGGAACCTAATGAGCTTAGTGCGTTTCCCAAAACACCATGCATAGATAACGTTCACTAAGTGTGTCGTCGGAGCATACTGATAGGATCGAAAGAATGCTGCTGTCACCATTCAAATCTTACCTTTTAACATTATAATTATTACACAATACTGACAATGGATCAGCTCCTAGAGAGATATTACCACCTGTATTGAGGCGGCTTATTCCAATGCTAACCCAATAATAATGCACTAAACCACAGATTTGGCACAGCAATGCACACGTTAAACATAATGAAATGTGATGAGGCAAATTACAGTACGCTAGCCTACAATTAGCTAAATAGATCTCAATTGATTCAACAATACATTTATTTCAATATTATTCAAATACACCAAACATTAGGAACCGAGTATACCAAACATTAGGAACAGCTTCCTTGTATTGAGTTGTGTTACAGCCTGAATTCAAAATGGATAACATATGTATTTTTTTCCCCCCATCCTCACAAAATACCTCAATGTTAATTTTTGCAAATGTATAAAAAATTAAATACAGAAATGTCTCATTTACATAAGTATTCACACCCCTGAGTCCAATACTTTATAAAAGCACCTTTGGCGGCGAATACAGCTTTGAGTTGTCTTGGGTATGTCTGTATCAGCTTTGAGTTGTCTTGGGTATGTCTGCATTGGCTTTGAGGTGTCTTGGGTATGTCTGGTTCGGCTTTTCACATCTGGATTCAGGGATTTTCTTCCTTGCAGCTTTTCTCAAGCTCTGAGTCTAAGCCAGGAGGGGGGATTCTACTAAACTAACCTATGGAAATGTTATTAAGATGGTCATACCAAGGATCATTTAGCTATTTGAGTTAACATTTTAGGACCCCTTTAGGTCTAAAAAAATATATATATACAAAAATGATTTGAAACATTGAATTTGGCCTTACTGCTTATTAGCCCATAGAAACACAGTCAAAAAATACACCAAAGAAATGTGTTTTAAAGTGTCTGTCCTATATCTGAGAGATATAAGAAAGATCAGGGTTATTATAATTTGTTTGACCCATTTTTAACCAATTTTGTTTTGTCACTAAACTACTTATATACACCCATTTAATTTTTTTTAACTGGTACTGGGCTACCTTCAGACTAGTCTTGTGGGCATCCTAGAGCAAAGCCGACGTGTTCGTGAGAGTCTCACCTTTCCATAGAGTGGTCCTATTACTTTGTAGGCCAGACCTTTTCGTTAGAAGACCACTTTTCGTGATGTCTCATGGTCTGACAAACACCGCTGTAGCATGGCCCCCTTCCACGGCAGATGCGGAAGGCCACCTAGTTTAACATCTCTACTGGATCAGTGTCCCAAAATCCGGACAGTTGCTGGTAATATGCGATATTTGACTAGAATGGCATTGTAAACATTTTATCTCTGGGTCCCAGAGATAAAATGTTGCGTAGTTTTGTTTCTTAAAATCTATTTTTATATCCTAACACAATCCATGTTGTAATACAGTGTTTCACGTGAAATCCGACTGTTTCAATTTGCAATAAATTTATGAAATCTAATCTGCTAAACCTTGTCTCACCAGATCAAGTTCAGTTTCTATGCAATCCTCAAACACTCTAGAAGGCAACCAAACCTTGTTTCATCATTCTACGTTACATATTGGCTACACAACACGTCAATTAGCACATGAAGGTCCGCTATCATTACGCACCAATGAGACGAGCGTTGTTCACTTGATTGACAGTGTCTTGGTCCAATGTTTTGAAACATAGCTAGCTAGATAGCCAATGAGCTGGGCTTTCCAAGAGTATGTGACCGCCCTTTGTAGGAGAAACGGCTGTAATGCTGGAGCTCTGCATAAGACAATTAATTCTCAATTGAAAATCGACAGGACGCAGTGATGTTTGCGTTACGCAGTGGTTCGCTTTCTTCTACAAACTTTTCTAAAAACGGAAAAAGTACAACATGGCTACTTAGAGTGTATAAGTCCAAGTATGCACATTTGGATGAGATTATTGCAGAAATAGACCAGGAGAGTGACACAGAACAAAGGATGAGTTCAGCACGCAAGAAAGATTTTTGGGGGATGATATTTTTAGATCAGTAATTAAAATACCTTTTTGCTTCTCATGCTAATGCAGTTTAAATGGTTGCATATTCATTTGAAATGTTTCTTTGAATTCTCTCTATATATATATATATATATATATAGACCTAAGGCATACAATGTATTAGTGTAACCTATGAGTATGTTATGTTGGCTATGCCATGCTGTGGTTTCTGAGTGACGTATTGCCTGTTGGTGTACATATTTCATTATGGTTGTGTTCCCCATAATCTATCATATACTGTATACAGTACCAGTCAAAAGTTTGGACACACCTACTCATTCCAATGTTTTTCTTTATTTTAACCATTTTCTACATTGTAGAATAATAGTGAAGACATCGAAACTATGAAATAACACATGGAATCATGTAGTAACCAAAAATGTGTTAAAACAAATCAGATTCTTCAAAGTAGCCACCCTTTGCCTTGATGGCAGCTTTGCACACTCTTGGCATTCTCTCAACCAGCTTCATGAGGTAGTCACCTGGAATTCATTTCAATTAACATGTGTGTCTTGTTAATTTGTGGAATCTCATTCCTTAATGCGTTTGAGCCAACCAGTTGTGTTGTGAGAAGGTAGGGTTAGTATACAGAAGATAGCACTATTTGGTAAAAGACGTAGTCGATATTTGGCAAGAACAGCTCAAATAAGCAAAGACAAATGATAGTCCATCATTACTTTAAGACATGAAGGTTAGTCAATCTGGAAAATTTCAAGAACTTTGAAAGTTTCTTCATGTGCAGTCACAAAAAACATCAAGCGCTATGATGAAACTGGTTCTCATGAGGACCGCCACAGGAAAGGAAGACCCAGAGTTAGCTCTGCTGCAGAGGATTAAGTAACACAGAGTTTAAGTAACAGACACATCTCAACATCAACTGTTCAGAGGAGACGTGAATCAGGCCTTCATTTTCGAATTGCTGCAAAGAAACCACTACTAAAGGAAACCAGTAAGATGAAGAAACTTGCTTGGGCCAAGAAACACGAGAAATGGACATTAGAGCGGTTGAAATCTGTCCTTTGGTCTAATGAATCCGAATTTGAGATTTTTGGTTCCAACTGCCGTGTCTTTGAGATGCAGAGTAGGTGAACGGATGATCTCCACATGTGTGGTTCCCACTGTGAAGCATGGAGGAGGTGGTGTGATGGTGTGGGGATGCTTTGCTGATGACACTCAGTGATTTATTTAGAATTCAAGGCACACTTAACCAGCATGACTACCACAGCATTCTTCAGCGATACGCCATTCCATCTGGTTTGTGCTTAGTGGGACTATCATTTGTTTTTCAACAGGACAATGACTCAACACCTGGACTAGCCTGGAGGTGTGTTAAGGGCTATTTGACCAAGAAGGAGAGTGATGGAGTGCTGCATCAGATGACCTGGCCTCCACAATCACCCGACCTCAACCCAAATGAGATGGTTTGGGGTAAGTTGGACTGCAGAGTGAAGGAAAAGCAGCCAACAAGTGCTCAGCATATGTGGGAACTCCTTCAAGACTGTTGGAAAAGCATTCCAGGTGAAGCTGGTTGAGAGAATGACTAAGTGTGCAAAGCTGTCATCAAGGCAAAGGGTGGCTACTTCGAAGAATCTGATTTGTTTAACACATTTTTGGTTACTACGTGATTCCTTATGTGTTATTTCATAGTTTTGATGTCTTCACTTTTATTGTACAAAAAAACTGTTTGGCCATTGTTATGTTTGGAGGAAAAAGGGGGAGGCTTGCAAGCTGAAGAACACCATCCCAACCGTGAAGCACGGGGGGTGGCAGCATCATGTTGTGGGGGTGCTTTGCTGCAGGAGAGACTGGTGCACTTCACAAAATAGATGGAATCATGAGGATGGAAAATTATGTGGATATATTGAAGCAACATCTCAAGACATCAGTCAGGAAGTTAAAGCTTGGACGCAAATGGGTCTTCCAAATGGACAATGACCCCAAGCATACTTCCAAAGTTGTGGCAAAATGGCTTGAGGACAACAAAGTCAAGGTTTTGGAGTGGTCATCACAAAGCCCTGACCTCAATCCTATAGAAAATTTGTGGGCAGAAGTGAAAAAGCGTGTGCGAGCAAGGAGGCCTACAAACCTGACTCAGTTACACCAGCTCTGTCAGGAGGAATGGGCCAAAATTCACCCAACTTATTGTGGGAAGCTTCTGAAACGTTTGACCCCAGTTAAACAATTTAAAGGCAATGCAACCAAATACTAATTGAGTGTATGTAAACTTCTGACCCACTGGGAATGTGATGAAAGAAATAAAAGCTGAAATAAATCATTCTCTACTATTATTCTGACATTTCACATTCTTAAAATGAAGTGGTGATCCTAACTTACCTAAGACGGGGGATTTTTACTAGGATTAAATGTCAGGAATTGTGAAAAACTGAGTTTAAATGTATTTGTCTAAGGTGTATGTAAACCTCCGACTTCAACTGCATGCCTCATCCCGATCTCCGGACAGTTCCTTGGACTTTATGGTATAGAGCAGAAGAAGGCATAGTGATGCCAAAATGGTGGTGGTTTACCCAATAAATGCTGGGAGTTTATACATAGAGTGTGCGACTGTTTTTTTTATAGCTTATAGTTTCTGCTCTGATATGCACTGTCAACTGTGGGACCTTATCTAGATAGGTTTGTGTCTTTTCTAAATCATGTCCAAACAATTGAATTGGTCACAGGTGGACTCAATTGAAGTTGTAGCGACATCTCAAAGATGATAAAAAGGAAATTAGATGCACCTGAGCTCAAATTGGAGTGTCACAGCAAAGGGGTGTAAATTTAGATATTTCTGTATTTCATTTTCAAAACGTGCTAACATTTCTAAAAACATGTTTTCACATTTTGAATTCGGGCTGTAACGCAACAAAAATGTGTAAGTCAAGGCGTGTGAATACTTTCTGAAGGCACTGTAGCTGTTCTAGCGGTCTGAGGCATTCGGTAAACAACGAGCGTTTTCAAGTGCGACTTTAGTGAGGATGGTTTTTGGAAACGGCTCTGAGATTTAACGATGCTCCTACGACAGTTCTGACGATGATCTTAGCCATAAGATGCTTTTGGGAAACCGGACCCTGGTCAAATGTAGTGCATTACTGGTCAAATGTAGTGCATTACATAGGAAATGGGAGCCATTTAGGACATACAGGTTATTTACCATTAAGCATTAGCTATGCATGGCTTATTCTTCTGTAATGTTGATCTGGGAATCTGCTACAGTAAGCAAGGACATGTGTGAAATATGCATAATGCAAATGAGATGAAATGGCCGGTTCAGTGACAAGCATGGAGGCCATGCAGATCTCATCTCACCATGAGCACTGGTTTGTGAACAAAACAGGGATCCCCTGCCCATTCACATCCCCTATCCATCTGTGTATGTTATTTAAAATGAAGTGGATGTTGTATCTGTATTGAGTTTAGCTTTACCTCTTGTCCTGGCGTGTTCAATTGTTCTTCATAAGGGTTAATGGACAGTCTTTTTCACTTAAACACAAGTTGTCACCTATCGACTGGAGTCCTTGCATTCAATGTTTTCATCAATTTGCAAGTTCTATTAATGTATTCCTGAAAGAACATTGATGGGATAGATTTAATGATAAATTGTTCAACAGCAACAAATAATCTATCCATAGGCTACCTGGGGGCACCAGTCTCTCTCTCTCCCTTGCTTTGGTTGGCCACTGGTGTCATTTAAACACACAAGACATGGAAAATGTTGTGGAATTGCAGGTAATTAGCTTTAAAACAGCAAAACAATAGGGTGTGAACAGTTTGGGGTTGCAAGGTGGGCGTTTTGTTACTACGACGATAAATGACAATATCCATCCGGACCTTTGCCACCTAGGAATTTTGTGTTACCGGACCTTCTCAAATAGTACTCGAGCACCCCTGCTCTATACCCTATATAGTGCACTACTTTTGACCGGGGCCCATTGTCAAAAGTAGCACACTATATAGGGAATAGGGTGCCATTGGGGACGTAACTGCACTCTCACACTTTGGGTTTTATGATCCAATTGTACCACATGTCAGCCTGATTCATCATACAGAATGCACCAAGTAATGCACTGTCTATTACCAGACATAAGAGGTTATCAATCACTTCAATTGACTTTTTTTTTTTTACTGACGAAGTGGCTTGTCAATAAGCCACCCCCAGTCCCAGAGCCTGTGGGGTAGAGACTATTGACTGGAATCAATGGCTTGTCAAGTGCTGTTAGAGAACAGTATGCTCCACGATTCAATACTTGCTACTGTCTTGATTGCATTGTCATTGTGGACTTGTACTGAAATAAAACACGCATATATGAATAACTTGAGATAACTGTGTGTGTGATGTATGCCTCTCACATGTTACAGATAACCTGATGTGTTTTATACCCCAGTGTCTGGCAGAGTTGGCAGCAGAAGGAGATACAATTGCATTGACTTGTCAAAATGCCAACTGGGTTTATTAGGTTATAGTACTGTGATTTTACAGAATGTGTGTACTGCATCCATACATGTGTGACCATGTGTGTCTGTGTTTTGAGCTGTAGAAGTTTTGGCCCACATGCCTGTTTAGTTTGCTCACCATTTTAGCCAAACATGGCGGCTGGTGGCTTTGGATGATGGGTGCTGTGGTTGGGCTGGCCAGGAGTGAAGATTCACCATGCGCAAGCCAGAGTGCAGAATCTTATAGGTCTGGACCATCAATGTGAACACTCTCCCTCGAGCCAGAATGACCCTCTCCCTATGTCTGACCATGGGCAAGCCAGACTGGACTATGACTGGATCATGGGCTAGCCAGTGCAGACATGGACTACCTAGAGTGGAGACTTTCCCTATTATCTAAGCACACAGGTTCCTTACCACGTAATGATTTCATCAATTCTGAGAGACTCTTTTGTGTCGATCTGTGGAGATAGGAAAATAAACCCAGCAGACCACCTTCACCGTGTGTTTTTGCCAATCCAAATTGGAAACATATTAAATACAGCTCAATATCCTCCTGCTCTTCCAACATAGTCCCGTGAGTCCTCAACCTTCTAACATAGGTCATTTTAATTGTGTCTAGTCTACCACACATCCATCCCCTCTCCTTCGTCCCTGGCAACTTTTAATGAATCCATTGTTCACAGCACCGCACACACACTGCTTTCCAACTGGCACCCTATTGCCTATATAGGGCACTACTTTTGACCAGTGCCCATAGGGCTCTGGTCAAAAGAAGTGTACTATGTAGGCGATAGGGTGCCATTTAGGACGCACTCAACCAACTGTTGCTTCATTGACTATCCGTGGAGCTCGACCTGTATGTGGAACCTTTAATTGTTTTTCCTGTGAGCCTGACAGCTGTCTGAACATGATGGATTGGCCTCAATACTCATCTCAGATGCTCCGAAAGGACAATCTCCTGGATACCTAGAACAATATTTACATTAAAATGAGACATTTCAGGATGCTTGAGTGGTGGTAGCTGTGAGTGAGTCTGTACACTGCAAAAAGTGAAATCTAAGCAAGTGTAAATATCTGAGTGATGATTCACTTAACTAGTTTATTTCTTGTTTTTCCGTACCAAGCTAAATTATCTAACGTCACTGGCAGATCATTTAGCTTATTTTAACCTAAAAAAGGCTTAATACCTGTAGTTTATCTTATTTCAAGATATTTTTCTAGATATTTTCCTTAATCGTCGTATATAAAACCATTGTCTTCCCGTACCGTTGAAAACCGTTTTGCTACTGTGTGACCTAATGAATGCCATCTGCATGTTCTATTATGGCTGGAGGAACAGAGAGTCCGAGACCATTTAAGTGATTTCAGTGAAAACGCTGCAGTGCTCTGTGGCTGACCTCCTGAACTGGTAGCATAATCACCCCACGGTCATTATGGCAGTCTACCGGGTGGCATGGCATCCTCTACAATAGACACACACACACAGAGAGAGAGAGAGAGAGAGGTGTTCTCGGGCTCTGTACAGGAAACAGGCAAGGCGCTGGATGAACTCTTTACAGTCTCCCGGGGTCCTGTGGTCTACGCAATGACTGCATATATGAATGGACATTGATCACGTGACACCATTCATTCCTTTGTAAAGACTCAATAGCACATTGAAGCCAAATGAAGTTGGTTAAGATGGCCTCTCATGGAGACATAACATGCGCAGTTTGAGCTACTCCAGGAAGTGACTTTGCAGGCTAGCTGCCCTCTCATTGAGTAACTCCATTTGAAGGACGACCAGGGTACTGCATGCTGCCATTAGCAACTAACTTATACTAAACTTTTTCTGTGTGCGATTTTAAAATAATTGTCTCAAGTACATGCATCTGGTGGAACACTGGTCACTAGAATAATGTTTACGTAGTTCCCCCCCCCCCCCCCCCCCCCCCATTTCATATGTTTAAACTGTGTTCTAGTCAAGGCCATCATATTGAACTATTGCTGTACATACTGTATACGCTTCTATCCTACAGTATGTATTCTTCAAATATACTACATATTCTATCAACATACTGTCCATAATGTCTATACATCCCATCATATGTATATGTGTGTGTGTGTGTGTGTGTGTGTGTGTGTGTGTGTGTGTGTGTGTGTGTGTGTATAGATATATATATATATATACACTGCTCAAAAAAATAAAGGGAACACTAAAATAACACATCCTAGATCTGAATGAATGAAATATTCTTATTAAATACTTTTTTCTTTACATAGTTGAATGTGCTGACAACAAAATCACACAAAAATTATCAATGGAAATCAAATTTATCAACCCATGGAGGTCTGGATTTGGAGTCACACTCAAAATTAAAGTGGAAAACCACACTACAGGCTGATCCAACTTTGATGTAATGTCCTTAAAACAAGTCAAAATGAGGCTCAGTAGTGTGTGTGGCCTCCACGTGCCTGTATGACCTCCCTACAACGCCTGGGCATGCTCCTGATGAGGTGGCGGATGGTCTCCTGAGGGATCTCCTCCCAGACCTGGACTAAAGCATCCGCCAACTCCTGGACAGTCTGTGGTGCAACGTGGCGTTGGTGGATGGAGCGAGACATGATGTCCCAGATGTGCTCAATTGGATTCAGGTCTAGGGAACGGGCGGGCCAGTCCATAGCATCAATGCCTTCCTCTTGCAGGAACTGCTGACACACTCCAGCCACATGAGGTCTAGCATTGTCTTGCATTAGGAGGAACCCAGGGCCAACCGCACCAGCATATGGTCTCACAAGGGGTCTGAGGATCTCATCTCGGTACCTAATAGCAGTCAGGCTACCTCTGGCGAGCACATGGAGGGCTGTGCGGCCCCACAAAGAAATGCCACCCCACACCATGACTGACCCACCGCCAAACCGGTCATGCTGGAGGATGTTGCAGGCAGCAGAACGTTCTCCACGGCGTCTCCAGACTCTGTCACGTCTGTCACATGTGCTCAGTGTGAACCTGCTTTCATCTGTGAAGAGCACAGGGCGCCAGTGGCGAATTTGCCAATCTTGGTGTTCTCTGGCAAATGCCAAACGTCCTGCACGGTGTTGGGCTGTAAGCACAACCCCCACCTGTGGACGTCGGGCCCTCATACCACCCTCATGGAGTCTGTTTCTGACCGTTTGAGCAGACACATGCACATTTGTGGCCTGCTGGAGGTCATTTTGCAGGGCTCTGGCAGCGCTCCTCCTGCTCCTCCTTGCACAAAGGCGGAGGTAGCGGTCCTGCTGCTGGGTTGTTGCCCTCCTACGGCCTCCTCCACGTCTCCTGATGTACTGGCCTGTCTCCTGGTAGCGCCTCCATGCTCTGGAGACTACGCTGACAGACACAGCAAACCTTCTTGCCACAGCTCGCATTGATGTGCCATCCCGGATGAGCTGCACTACCTGAGCCACTTGTGTGGGTTGTAGACTCCGTCTCATGCTACCACTAGAGTGAAAGCACCGCCAGCATTCAAAAGTGACCAAAACATCAGCCAGGAAGCATAGGAACTGAGAAGTGGTCTGTGGTCATCACCTGCAGAACCACTCCTTTATTGGGGGTGTCTTGCTAATTGTCTATAATTTCCACCTGTTGTCTATTCCATTTGCACAACAGCATGTGAAATTTATTGTCAATCAGTGTTGCTTCCTAAGTGGACAGTTTGATTTGACAGAAGTGTGATTGACTTGGAGTTACATTGTGTTGTTTAAGTGTTCCCTTTATTTTTTTGAGCAGTGTATATATATATATATATATGTGTGTGTGTGTCATATGAGAGAGATCTACTCATTAAAAAAACGTCCCTTTTTCAGGACCCTGTCTTTCTAAGATAATTCGTAAAAATTCAAATAACTTCACAGATCTTCATTGTAATGGGTTTAAACACTGTTTCCCATGCTTGTTCAATGAGCCATTGAACTAACAGCTTACAGACAATTAAGGTCACAGTTATGAAAAATTAGGACACTAAAGAGGCCTTTCTACTGACTCTGGAAAAACACCAAAAGAAAGATGCCAAGGGTCCGTGCTCATTTGCGTGAACGTGCCTTAGGCATGCTGCAAGGAGGCATGAGGACTGCAGATGTGGCCAGGGCAATAAATTGCAATGTCCATACTGTGAGACGCCTAAGACAGCGCTACAGGGAGACAGGGCGGACAGCTGATCGTCCTCGCAGTGGCAGACCACGTGTAACAACACCTGCATAGGATCGGTATATCCGAACACACCTGCGGTACAGGTACAGGATGGCAACAACAACTGCCCGAGTTCCAATAGGAACGCACAATCCCTCCATCAGTGCTCAGACTGTCCGCAATAGGGTGAGAGAGGCTGGACTGAGGGCTAGTAGGCCTGTTGTAAGGCAGGTCCTCACCAGACATCACCGGCAACGTCGTCGCCTATGAGCACAAACCCACCTGCGCTGGACCAGACAGGACTGGCAAAAAGTGCTCTTCACTGACGAGTCGCGGTTTTGTCTCACCAGGGGTGATGGTCGGATTTGCGTTTATCGTCGAAGGAATGAGCGTTACACTGAGGCCTGTACTCTGGAGCGGGATTGATTTGGAGTTGGAGGGTCCGTCATGGTCTGGGGCGGTGTATCACAGCATCATTGGACTGAGCTTGTTGTCATTGCCTGCAATCTCAACGCTGTGCGTTACAGGGAAGACATCCTCCTCCCTCATGTGGTACCCTTCCTGCAGGCTCATTCTGACATGACCCTGCTGCATGACAATGCCACCAGCCACACTGCTCGTTCTGTGCGTGATTTCCTGCAAGACAGGAATGTCAGTGTTCTGCCATGGCCAGCGAAGAGCCCGGATCTCAATCCCATTAAACACGTCTGGGACCTGTTGGATCGGGGGGTGAGAGCTAGGGCCATTCCCCCCCAGAAATGTCCTGGAACTTGCAGGTGCCTTGGTGGAAGAGTGGGGTAACATCTCACAGCAAGAACTGGCAAATCTGGTGCAGTCCATGAGGAGGAGGTGCACTGCAGTACTTAATGCAGCTGGTGGCCACACCAGATAGTGACTGTTACTTTTGATTTTGACCCCACCATTTTTCAGGGACACTATTCCATTTCTGTTAGTCACATGTCTGTGGAACTTGTTCAGTTTACGTCTGTCTCAGTTGTTGAATCTTGTTATGGTCATACAAATATTTACACATGTTAAGTTTTCTGAAAATAAACGCAGTTGACAGTAAGAGGACTGTTTTTTTTGCTGAGTTTATATACAGTTGAAGTCGGAAGTTTACATGCACTTAGGTTGGAGTCATTAAAACTCGTTTTTCAACCACTCCACAAATGTCTTGTTAACCAACTATAGTTTTGGCAAGTCGGTTAGGACATCTACTTTGTGCATGACACAAGTAATTTTCCCAACAATTGTTTACAGACAGATTATTTCACTTATAATTCACTGTATCACAATTCCGATGGGTCAGAAGTTTACATACACTAAGTTGACTGCGCCTTTAAACAGCTTGGAAAATTCCAGAAAATGATATCATGGCTTTAGAAGCTTCTGATAGGCTAATTGACATCATTTTTTGTACCTGTACCTGTGGAATTATTTCGAGGCCTACCTTCAAACTCAGTGCCTCTTTGCTTGACATCATGGGAAACTCAAAAGAAATCAAGACCTCAGAAAAAAAATTGTAGACCTCCACAAGTCTGGTTCATCCTTGAGAGCAATTCCCAAACGCCTGAAGGTACAACGTTCATCTGTACAAACAATAGTACGCAAGTATGAACACCATGGGACCACGCAGCCGTCATACCGCTCAGGAGGGAGACGCGTTCTGTCTCCTAGAGATGAACGTACTTCGGTGCGAAAACTGCAAATCAATCCCAGAACAACAGCAAAGGACCTTGTGAAGATACTGGAGGAAACCGGTACAAAGTTATCTATATCCACAGTAAAACAAGTCCTATATCGACATAACCTGAAAGGCCGCTCAGCAAGGAAGAAGCCACTGCTCCAAAACCGCCATAAAAAAGCCAGACTACGGTTTGCAACTGCACATGGGGACAAAGATCGTACTTTTTTGAGAAATGTCCTCTGGTCTGATGAAACAACAATAGAAACTGTTTGGCCATTATGACCATCGTTATGTTTGGAGGATAAAGGGTGAGGCTTGCAAGCCGAAGAACACCATCCCAACCGTGAAGCACGGGGGTGGCAGCATCATGTTGTGGGGGTGCTTTGCTTCAGGAGGGACTGGTGCACTTCACAAAATAGATGGCATCATGATGATGGAAAATTATGTGGATATATTGAAGCAACATCTCTGGACATCAGTCAGGATGTTAATGCTTGGTCGCAAATGGGTCTTCCAAATGGACAATGACCCCAAGCATACTTCCAAAGTTGTGGCAAAATGGCTTAAGGACAACAAAGTCAAGGTATTGGAGTGGCTATCACAAAGCCTTGACTTCAATCCCATAGAAAATGTGTGGGCAGAACTGAAAAAGCGTGTGTGAGCAAGGAGGCCTACAAACCTGACTCAGTTACACCAGCTCTGTCAGGAGGAATGGGCCAAAATTCACCCAACTTATTGTGGGAAGCTTGTGGAAGGCTACCTGAAATGTTTGACCCAAGTTAAACAACTTAAAGGCAATGCTACCAAATACTAATTGAGTGTATGTAAACTTCTGACCCACTGGGAATGTGATGAAAGAAATAAAAGCTGAAAAAAATCATTCGCTCTACTATTATTCTGACATTTCATATTCTTAAAATTAAGTGGTGAACCTAAGACAGAGCATTTTTACTAGAATTAAATGTCAGAAATTGTGAAAAACTGAGTTGACAATTATTTGGCTAAGGTGTATGTAAACTTCTGTATTCAACTGTATGTATATATACACACACACACACACACACACAGTACCAGTCAAAAGTTTGGACATACCTACTCATTCCAGGGGTTGTCTTTATTTTTTACTATTTTTTACATTGTAGAATGAAGACATCAAAACTATGAAATAACACATACGGAATCCTATAGTAATAAAGTCTTAAACAAATCTAAATATATTTGAGATTCTTCAAAGTAGCCACCCTTTGCCTTGATGACAGCTTTGCGGGCTCGCTCAGATGATTTCTCTGGTTAGATTCAGCCACTTGCGAATTGCCGGAAAATCATGAAAACACATTTAAAAACATTTATTGGTCAAATATTTGGGAAGCCTGGCTTCCCTTGGCATCCTTGAATACACGCCACCGCGCTGGCACAAATCACTGTCGTCCGGAATTAGCCAATCCAAAGCCTTCCAGGTTGGACAAACCATTTAGCCCACTGTTTTGCCTGAAAACCATTTTACCCAGGATCATAAACAAGGAATACAACAAATACCTGACTCCTTTTATAAATGTTGACCTAATTCTGCTCCAGTCTCATCCATCCAGTTCTCATCAATCCATAAACTGGATGAAAACATGGAGCTTCTGACTTTCCAAAATTGTCATTCATAGATTCTCTATAGAGATGCTGATGCACCTCTTTTCACTTAATATCTCAACTCCTTTCAAGGACATTTCTGAAGCTTTTTTAAAACTTATTTTCCTCATTTTTATTCATGGATTGTGCGTTAGGGTAAAGCACTAAGTCATGCATGACTTCACCAGACAATTCCGTGTTCATAACGCCAGGGTATTTAATCAACCTTTGAAGGATCCATCCATGCTCCTGGTCTGAAGTCAAATGATCTTTGAGCTACTTTGCAATATCTCAAGCAGTATTTCTTTAAAGCTCAGGTATAATACATTATATATACAAAAGTATGTGGACACCCCTTCAAATTAGTGGATTTTGTCTATTTCAGCCAGTCCCATTTTCAACGTGGCACCATCATAGGATGCCACCTTTCCAACACGAAGTTGGAAGTGTGCGCTTAGTATTTTTCTGCTTTTGTTTTGTGTAGCACTGTGTTTTTCGTGACGTCATTACATTATATACGTATGCACGTCTGCTTTGACATTGGTTTTGCGCATCGCTGTTAAACTAGACATGATTCCGATATTTTTAGCTGATATCGGCAGATTTCGATATGCTCACCGATATATCGTGCATCCCTAATAAACACCATGAAAAATGTCTGTTACCAAGTTCTCATAATTGAATTATCCAGAGTTTAAACACAAAGTCGTAAAAATCCTCTCAGCTCCTCTCTAATTCCACCAAACTGGTGACAACGGTGAAAATGGAATAAGTGGAAATAAACAGTTGACCTTTTTAGATGTTATGACTTGATGTCCTCAAACGGTTATTAAAGGACTTGTGAAGCTACACATTTCGTATGAGAGAAGACCCACATCCCACTTGGCACACACTGGTTGAATCAACGTTGTTTACACGTAATTTCAACGAAGTTGAACTTTGATCTGTAAGTAAACCAAATCCCCAGTCCTGACATCTTATGTAGATGTTGCTCAAATAACACAGTCCTAAGGAATGGAGTTCGGCATAGACAAATATATTGATATCTAAATATAAGGCTCTGTAGTCTGGGAGAACCATGTTTTGAAGTAAAAAGTAAAAAGACGTGGTCTTTTGAAGAGTTGAAGGATCTATAAGACGGAGTGAGATGTGATACCTGTTGACAGATAGCATCGCCATGGGGACACTGATGGCTGCCAAAGGAAAACCAATTATAATGTTGGGGCCACTCTCATCTCATTATTCTCACCGAGAAGGGTATTCACAAGAGTTTAAATTGCTGCCTGACCTCTATGTGCTGTTTCAGCACAAAACTGTTTTTCATTTTGTGGCAAATTGAAGAAAAAATGTTTCAACTTGCGTGTGTTTGTTTTGAAGATTGGTTTCGACAGAAGTGTTGCACTAATTCCAGCAATGGTGTGCATGTTTGTAAAGTTAATACACATCCCCTAATTACGCGTTACAATGCAGCAACAGTTGATCGTCCTTTAGTGTCCAGTCCTACTCACGTTGTCTGGTCAAAGACCCTAATGAACAGGAGAGCATTTCAAGCATCACAGTGGAAAGTCATAAAAGCATCATTTGGAATTTGTTTCCAGTTTGAATAGACCGTCATCGACGGTGTTCATCCTCTTAATTTAATTTAGTAATGGGGATGGTCAAAGGAAATAGAGTAGCTCAACAGAGCCATCTATTTAATGTTCTTCACATTCAAATCAAATTAAGTCCACCCATGTCCTCCCTCATCATAGTCATACGCCAAACCACCACACCCATTTAGCATAGAGTTTATCATGACTCCAGACACATTTTCGAATTCAATTAACATTTAAGGGAAAGTAGCTTCCTCCCTCACCATGATTATGGAACGTGGCAGTTACAAGGGTATCATCGCATAGCTGTAAAGTTCAATGCCCAGTTTAATCGGCAGCTGTACAGCAGGCTTATGAAAGTGCTTCGGGAACAGTTTAAAGAGGATATGTCTGATTGGCTGTGAAGTTAAAGGGGATGGAGTGTGATTCTTCTCTCTATCAGCAGGATTAAAGGTGCAACTCCAGCGGTCAGGTTGAGTGGTACAGAGCTGATAGAAGGAGAGCATTAGATAATGACTGTCACTTATCAGAGGTTTAGTTCCGTGTGAAATCCTAGCTCTCTCTAATGTCGCGACTACAGCACAGTAACAAATAAATAGGCTCAGAACTATACATGCGAAGACAAACTGATGGCAATAATTAGCGGTCATTTCAGCGTACCAGTTAAATCGTCAGTTGAGGGACACATTGAGCTACATGTGATGTAACATACCAAAAGTTCAATGGGACCCTAAGCTGGTGACCTCCGCTTATAAATTGTATTCCTCAACATTTAGAGTATTTAGTAATGAGATGCATGCAACCATTTTGTGGGAAGCTTGCTATGAAAAGCTTCACTATAAAGTGTGTTAAATCAGATGACTATATCTGTGGTCAAAACAGTGTCTTTACTGAATCTAAATTCTTTCCTTTCTTCAAGTACTTCAGTTTACTTGGAGTACCACAAGGGACACCTTGGTTGTAGCCTATAACCACAATGGACACCTTGGTTGTAGCCTATAACCACAATGGACACCTTGGTTGTAGCCTATAACCACAATGGACACCTTGGTTGTAGCCTATAACCACAATGGACACCTTGGTTGTAGCCTATAACCACAATGGACACCTTGGTTGTGGCCTATAACCACAATGGACACCTTGGTTGTGGCCTATAACCACAATGGACACCTTGGTTGTGGCCTTTTACCACAATGGACACCTTGGTTGTAGCCTATAACCACAATGGACACCTTGGTTGTAGCCTATAACCACAATGGACACCTTGGTTGTAGCCTATAACCACAATGGACACCATGGTTGTAGCCTATAACCACAATGGACACCTTGGTTGTAGCCTATAACCACAATGGACACCTTGGTTGTAGCCTATAACCACAATGGACACCTTGGTTGTAGCCTGTAACCACAATGGACACCTTGGTTGTAGCCTGTAACCACAATGGACACCTTGGTTGTAGCCTGTAACCACAATGGACACCTTGGTTGTAGCCTGTAACCACAATGGACACCTTCGTTGCAGCCTGTAACCACAATGGACACCTTGGTTGTAGCCTGTAACCACAATGGACACCTTGGTTGTAGCCTGTAACCACAATGGACACCTTGGTTGTAGCCTGTAACCACAATGGACACCTTGGTTGTAGCCTGTAACCACAATGGAAACCTTGGCTGTAGCCTGTAACCACAATGGACACATTGGTTGTAGCCTGTAACCACAATGGACACCTTGGTTGTAGCCTGTAACCACAATGGACACCTTGGTTGTAGCCTGTAACCACAATGGACACCTTGGTTGTAGCCTATAACCACAATGGACACCTTGGTTGTAGCCTGTAACCACAATGGACACCTTGGTTGTAGCCTATAACCACAATGGACACCTTGGTTGTAGCCTGTAACCACAATGGACACCTTGGTTGTAGCCTGTAACCACAATGGACTTCTTGGTTGTAGCCTATAACCACAATGGACACTTTTTGTTGTGTGTACCCTGCTTAGCTATGGAAACAAGGTGTGTTCATTTTTCAGCTGAGCTATCATGTCAACACATTAATATCATGAATTTCGTATCCTATTTCTAGGGCTGTAACCACAATGGACACCTTGGCTGTAGCCTGTAACCACAATAGAAACCTTGGTTGTAGCCTGTAACCACAATGGACACATTGGTTGTAGCCTGTAACCACAATGGACACCTTGGTTGTAGCCTGTAACCACAATGGACACCTTGGTTGTAGCCTGTAACCACAATGGACACCTTGGTTGTAGCCTGTAACCACAATGGACACCTTGGTTGTAGCCTGTAACCACAGTGGACACCTTGGTTGTAGCCTATAACCACAATGGACACCTTGGTTGTAGCCTGTAACCACAATGGACACCTTGGTTGTAGCCTATAACCACAATGGACTTCTTGGTTGTAGCCTATAACCACAATGGACACTTTTTGTTGTGTGTACCATGCTTAGCTATGGAAACAAGCTGTGTTCATTTTTCAGCTGAGCTATCATGTCAACACATTAATATCATGAATTTCGTATCCTATTTCTAGGGCTAAAGGTAACTACTTCTAAACTTCCAAAGATCCAATCAACCATTGATAATTCATAGTATACCTAGCTACACATTGAAATTATGGTTTCCTTTGTTGGGAAAATCAGATGTCAATGTAGCCTACCTAATCCCAATCTCATGCCGAATTTACTTTCATATACAGCTTGTGTAAGAAATGTTAGTTAGGTCCTTTCAGCCACACTATATATACAAAAGTATGTGGACACCCCTTCAAATTAGTATACTCAGCTATTTCAGCCACACCGTTACTGATTGGTGTATAAAATCGAGCACTCAACCATGCAATCTCCATAGATAAACATTGGCAGTAGAATGGCCTTACTGAAGAGCTCAGTGACTTTCAACTTGGCACCGTCATCTGGGTTTGGCGGATGCCAGGAGAACGCTACCTGACCCAATGCATAGTGCCAACTGTAAAGTTTGGTGGAGGAGGAATAATGGTCTGGGCTGTTTTTCATGGTTCGGGCTAGGCCCCTTAGTTCCAGTGAAGGGAAATCTTAATGCTACAGCATACAATGACGTTCTAGATGATTCTGTGCTTCCAACTTTGTGGGAACAGTTTGGGGAAGACCCTTTCCTGTTTCAGCATGACAATGCCCCCGTGCACAAAGTGAGGTCCATACAGAAATCGTTTGTCGAGAGTGGTGTGGAAGAACTTGACTGGCCTGCACAGAGCCCTGACCTCAACCCCACCGCACACCTTTGGGATGAATTGGAACGCCGACTGCGAGCCAGGCCTAATCACTCAACGTCAGTGCTCGACCTCACTAATGCTCTTTTGGCTGAATGGATGCAAGACCCCGCGGCAATGTTGCAACATCTAGCGGAAAGGGGAAAGCCTTCCCAGAGGAGTGGAGGCTGTTATAGGAGCAAAGGGAGGACCGACTCCATATTGATGCCCATGAATTTGGAATGAAATGTTCGACGAGCAGGTGTCCACATACTTTTTGTCATGCAGTGTATTTAATGTTATTTACATAGTCTATGGAAATTAGTATGGACGCTGGTCAGTGTCTAAATGTGTTGCCATGATACACGGCATGTTTCCAAAGCTAAGCAGGGTACAGCAGAGGTAGGCATCTGGATGGTAGACTCGTTCTCACTGAAGTGCATTACCCCTCATATACCAATAGGAGTCACTATTCAGGCAGAAAACACTGGACTGTGGCTTCATATTTTATTTGAATAGACCTATTTTATTTAGGTTAACAGCATGACGTTGAAACGATGTACTTGGAAAACATACCGTTTTACTATCAACATTGAAACAAAGTCAAATAAATATGGCTAATCAAATCTAAAATTCAACGTCGTTTTCGCCACCCAATTGAACGCAGGATTAAAAAATGTAAAATGATATGTCAACGTATACATAGTTGTGGGGATTGTTCAAATTTGATGTAACAACCTGTTAGTCAGGTTAAATCCACGTGTTTCAGTTGTCATTTTTACACATGCTAACGTTTACAGCGTTTGTTGAAATCAGATGAAAACGGTACTGATTGATACCTGTATTTTCCATGTTGATTCTACGTCACAATATGTCGACAAATCTCCCGCAGTTCTTTGCTAACACTGATTTTCCCCCAATTGTATTTTCAATAACAAAGAATACCAAGCGCTGCCTGCTCTAATGCTCTCGCTCTGTGTCGTTGCATGTGCTGATGTCTCAGACTGTGTAGTTGGGTAAAAATGAAAGGTCTTTCTCAGCTTTACAGTCTTGTTGCCACTGGGGACTTTACTGACAGACGAGAACAGTGGATGTATTACAGTCCTCCGTTGGGAGAAGAGTGGTAAGCGAATAGCTAAACTCCCAAACCTACCCGAAGCTACTCTATAGTACATTGTTTTGCCTGCTGTCAAGGCTGCGGCTCATGAATTCTAGCTCAATGTTTTGGTTTGCTTTTGCTCTATATCATGTTTATGACTCATATCTAGTGGAGGAGGCACATAAAATAAGCGAAGCAAAAACAACTCTTAAATGATGGATCATTTCAAAACTGTAGAGCAACGGCAATGGGACATGAGTTTCTTTGTGCTCAGACAAGGTCCCACGAGGAACCAATACTGATCTGCATCTTTGGCAGCAGATGTTTTGTTTCCGAGAGAATCCTTTCTCCCCTCCCTGGCCAGTCAGTTTGGTGATCATCAATGACTAACACCTTGCAGCGTAAAGTACAACACTTACACTTCTGACTCCCTCCTCAAAAGCCCCTCTGCAATAGTCTAACCAGAAAGTGTTACAAGCAATTGAAGTATTGAAATGAAATAGTTATTCCTGTAAAGATGCCTGCAAGCCATGAGGTCTTTAGTGTTTCGTCTCTCAGACGTTGATGCTCCATTGGGGATAGGAGTGTGGAGGATACATTTGGGGAAATCCCTAACAAAAGACAACTGATATTTTAGACAAACAGACTTCTGGAATGTACTGTAGGTTATCCGGGGAGAGTGTCTATTAAACATGAAATGCACAAAGAGAGAACTCCACTCTGCGCTAGGTTGCTAGACTAGACTGCAATACTCAAGGTAGATCCTGTTTCATCAATGTGTTCTTTACTGACATAGTTATCTTCAGCTTTTCAGCCCACAGGCTATTTTAGTTGAAAACATGGGAAGGCAATGAAATGCAGAAATGCTACATTCTCAGCATCAATAGCACACAATAGACCAGATACTGAACTGTTAGGTTATTTCTGTAATGAAAAACGCTATTTAAATTGAATAAATTATTATTAGACTACATAGCATATTTTTTCTGCCACTAAAGTTGATTCCTTCCTCGCCAAAGAAATGCAAACCGATACAGTGCCTCTTTTGTTTGTGTGCCCAGATGATTTTTCTTCAAAATGTACTTGCAAATGTGTGTTAATTAGATCCCCTTCAGAATACATTTTAATGATATAACCATAAAGTTTTGGAGCTATGAAAAATGGACTACCCCATCGTCATATTTCAAGAGCACAGCAGAGGCTAGTTAATTGTAAAGAGCCGCAGAAACCAGACAGCCACATTGCAATAGCATTCATTATTTAATCCATCGCTGGATCGCTCCATCATTGCCTCAGCCATTCAGTGGAGTTAAGAGCACTCCCAGTCTGTACACTGGGCTACATTTAAACAAACAACATTAGCAAAAAAACAAGTTCTATTTTGACAACCTCTTGAGTTAGACAGAGCGACTGTCATGCCAAAAGACGACCGTTGGCCAAAAAAAGTGTCTGGGCTACGTAACAATGGCGTTTGAATGGCTGTTGGCATGTAAACAAACACCAACCGTTATGTTGACAACCATTCATTTAGATTTAAACAGAGCCATTACCAGTACCACACACGCAGTGACTTTACCACAATGCCTCGTTTAGTCGTTAAACCCCTGTACTGGGGAAATCTCCAGGCAGAGTACAACAGAACCTATAGGCCTAGCATAGGCTAGCACAAATCTTCCAAATCCAATATTTTGGAGCCTGGAGATCATGGCGGTTTGGTTTTGGGCGACAGCACACATCATCAGGTTTGTATTTCCCCCTGCTTGTGCAGGTCACACTTTGGCTGATTTTGTTTACAATGAAGTCATGCTATGCACATGAACTTGACTCGCCACTGAGTTGCCATGTACAGAGTTTCTATGCTTGAGTGAGCTGCCTGGACGATACATTTTGAGTGGAATGAGTGACACCTGAAAATAAGCATGTAAGTCAAATCAGTAACCCAACTAATTATATAGTATGCCTACATGGAATTTATACTTTATAGTCTTGCCTTTCTCCTATTGGCTATTTAAATTGACTCAACGGAGGTGCATTTTGTGGAAATAATATATACCTATGCTTGGTTTATTTTATATCAAAAAGGTGTTTTGAATAGCAAAACTTGACCTAACAAGTAAAAAATCATCTTCGGCGTTTGACATGTTGATGTTTTCGGATTTGTTTTGCTAACTGCCAAGACCTTAAATTATTAACTATAAACTCACTTGCAAGTGCGTCCAAAATAATTATTACTAAAGAGAGTTGGTAGGGAGAGTAGCAGCAGAAAAGAGCCTCGGCAAAGAGACCTTTTCTGGGTCATGTTGACCAAAAGTCTGGGCTCATATTCATAAAGCATCTCAGAGTACGACTGCTGATCTAGATTCATGTTTTTGCCATTTAGATCATAATGAACAGGATTATATGGACAGTGGGGACCTGTTCCTAGATCAGTACTCTTACTACTCTGAGACTCTTTATGAATATGGGCCCTGATGCTGCATGGTGCCTCTTCTCCAAAATCACATTAATTTGTTCTGCACCTCCAACTGATTAATTAGGATGAATAATAATTGCCCCTTGAGCTTTTCCATTCCAGCATGAAGAGTAATTGACAATCTAATATCACAAGACTTGGCATTAAACAATCCGAATAATTTATTATCAAGCCACCTTCTAATCTTTGTTCTGTGATGAAAACATTTAATCCTCCTTTGACAGAATTTAGAATTTAGTACCATACCATACGATGCCTTCATTTTTGGGGTACTGTGGTCCCCCTGTTTATGCATTCATAATGCCTTTATAACAGCAACTTAAGACACAACTTCTGTCATAGGACGTTTTTCTGTGATGCAGTTGTGGTCTTCTCAACAAATTCAATTCTATGTTTGTTTGAGTGGGTGGGTGTGGAAAGGTCAGAGATACAGGAAGTAAGCCAACTCAATACATCAGTCAAGTAATGACTGTCGATGTAGTCTTGAAAAACACATTGAAATGTCCTGCTATAAGTAATTTATTTACATTAGTTCCATTTAATGGTGACTTAAGAAATCAATTTTCTCCTTATTAAGAAAATAATTACTCTTCCTCTTATGAGTAGGTTTTATTCCCTGGAGTTGGTCTTAAATGGAATCAACAGCTTGGAGGTCACAAAAGGTTAAAGTCTCTTATTGATTTGAAAGTAATTAACTTGTATAAATCTTTAGGAACACTTTTATAAGCATGAATCCACCGCCTATAGGTAGTGAGGACTGTTCAACGTTGATCTGACCAATTGGAATTCATGCTTCAGGATTGTTTTGATCACGCGGACTGGGAAATGTTCCGGGTTGTCTTTTGGAATAGTATCGACGTATACATTGAGTCAGTGACTGGGTTCATCAGGAAGTGCACAGAGGATGTTGTTCCTACTGTGATGATTACAACTTACCCAAACCAAAAACCAAAAAAGCACAAGCCACCACATTTAACCACGGCAAGGTGACTGGGAACATGGACGTGTACAAACAGACCAGCTTTGACTTCTGCAAGGCAATCAGAGGCAAAAACAACAGTACAAGAACAAAGTGGAGTGGCAGGGACTCCAGACAATCACTGATAATATAGGGAAAGATGGCCATGTCGCGGAGACCAACGCCTCACTCCCGCACATGCTAAATTCCTTTGCCTGCTTCGAGGAAAACAATACTGAGCTGCCAAATTGGGCCCCGCCGTTTACGAGAACTGTGTCCTCCCGACACAGTGTCCTCCACATCCTCCGTGGCCAACGTAAGACATTCAAGCGTGTTAACACTCTCAAGGCTGCTGGCCCAGACAACATCCCAAGCTGTGTCCTCAGAGCATATGCAGACCATCTGACTGGAATGTTTACGGACATATTCAATCTCTCCCTATTCCAGTCTGTTATCCCCACTTGCTTCAAGATGTTCACCATTGTTCCTGTACCCAAGAAAGCGAAGGTAACTGAACTAAATTACTATCATCATGAAGTGCTTTGAGAGGCTGGTTAAGGACCATGTCACTTCCACCTTACCCAACATCCTAGATCCACTACAATTTGCATACCGCCCCAACAGATCTACAGACGACGCAATCACCATTGCGCTCTCCCCTATCCCACCTGGACAAGAGGAATACCTATGTGAGAATGCTGGTCATCGACTACAGCGCAGCCTTCAACAACGTAGTGCCCTCCGAGCTCACCACTCTAAGCTCAGTACCTTGGCTCTGAACCCCTCCCTGTGAAACTGGGTCCTCGACTTCCTGGCAGGCCGACCCCAGATGGTGAAGGAAGGCAACATAGGGCCCCACGGGTGCGTGCTCAGCCCCCTCCTGTACTCCCTATTCACCCATGACTGCGTGGCTACGCACGTCTCCAACTCAATCATCAACAACGACTAGACGGCCTACAGGGAGGAGGTGAGAGCCTTGGCAGATTGGTGCCAGGAAAATAACCTCTCCCTCAACGTCAACAAAACGATAGAGCTGTTCGTGGACGACAGGAGAATGCAGAGAGAGAAAGCCCCCATCCACATAGACGGGGCTGCAGTGGAGAGGATTAAAAGCTCCTCGGCGTGCACATCACTGAGGACCTGTGAAGAAGGCGCAACAGCGCCTCTTCAACCTCAGGAGGCTAAAGAATTTTGGCGTCACCCCTCAGATCCTCACAAACCTCTACAAATGCACGATCGAGAGCATTCTGCCGGGCTGTTCACTGCCTGGTACGGCAACTGCACCGCCCGCAACCACAGGGCTCCAGTGGGTGGCGCGGTCAGCCCAACGCATCACTTAGGGCACAATGTCTTCCGTCCCAGGACATCTACAGAATCCGGTGTCACAGGAAGGCCGTGAAGATCATCAAGGACATCAGCCACCTGAGCCACGGCCTAATCATCCTGCTACCATCTAGCAGGTGGAGAAAATACAGGTGCATCAAAGCTGGTACCCTGCCCTGCACCTTAGACACTGTCACTAGCCGGCTACCACCCAGTACTCTACCCTGCACCTTAGACACTGTCACTAGCTGGCTACCACCCAGTACTCTACCCTGCAGCTTAGACCGCTGCCCTATATACATAGTCATTGAACACTGGTCACTTTAATAATGTTTATTGTTCTGAAGTCATTTCTGTTGTTGGGAACAGGTAAGATTACCATTCCTGCAACATTGTTATTTTTAATTGTAGGTTGATCTTTGAAGGATTAAACTTTGATTACTCACTTTATCTATACGGTTTTCTCGAAATAGCTCATGCTATATAACTACTGCTTTACATAGCTTTTTCCTACTTACAGTATATATTGTCCATACTGTCTATGCACACCACATATTTACAGTGCTTTCGGAAAGTATTCAGACCCCTTGACTTTTTCCACATTTTGTTAAGTTACAGCCTTATTCTGAAATTGTTTTCCCCCTCATTAATCTACACATCATAATGACAAAGCAAAAATAGGTTTTTAGAAGAAAAAAATGGAAATATCACATTTACATAAGTATTCAGACCCTTTATTCAGTACTTTGTTGAAGCACCTTTGGCAGCGATTACAGCATCGGGTCTTCTTGGGTATGACGCTACAAGCTTGGCACACCTGTATTTGAGGAGTTTCTCATATTCTTCTCTGCAGATCCTCAGGTTGGATAGGGAGCGTTGCTGCACAGCTATTTTCAGGTCTCTCCGGAGATGTTAGGTCTCTCCGGACTCTGGCTGGGCCACTCAAGGACATTCAAAGACTTGTCCCAAAGCCACTCATGCATTGTCTTGGCTGTGTGCTTAGGGTCGTTGTTCTGTTGGAAGGTGAACCTACGCCCCAGTCTGAGGTCCTGAGTGCTCTGGAGCAGGTTTTCATCAAGGATCTTTCTGTACTTTGCTCCGTTCATCTTTGCCTCGATCCTGACTAGTCTCCCAGTCTCTGCCGCTGAAACACATCCCCACAGCATGATACTGCCACCACCATGCTTCACCGTAGGGATGGTGCCAGGTTTCCTCAAATCAAATTGTATTTGTCACATGCGCCGAATACAACAGGTGTAGACCTTACAATTTTTAGGGCCTTCCTCTGACACCGCCTGGTGTAGAGGTCCTGGATGGCAGGAAGCTTGGCCCCGGTGACTTACTGGGCTGTACGGACTACCCTCTGTAGTGTCTTGCGGTCGGAGGCCGAGCAGTTGCCATACCAGGCAGTGATGAAATCCGTCAGGATGCTTTCAATGGTGCAGCTGTGGAACCTTTTGAGGATCTGAGGACCCATGCCAAATCTTTTCAGTCTCCTGAGGGGGAATAGGTTTTGTCGTGCTCTCTTCACGACTGTCTTGGTGTGCTTGGACCATGTTAGTTTGTTGGTGATGTGGACGCCAAGGAACTTGAAGCTCTCAACCTGCTCCAGTACAGCAATAGGGGTGTGCTCAGTCCTCCATTTCCTGTAGTCCACAATCATCTCCTTTGTCTTGATTATGTTGAGGGAGAGGTTGTTGTCCTTGCACCACATGGTCAGGTCTCTGACCTCCTACCTATTGGCTGTCTCATCATTGTTCGGTGTTCAGGCCTACCACTGTTGTGTCATCAGCAAACTTAATGATGGTGTTTGAGTCATGCTTGGACATGCAATCTTGGGTGAACAGGGAGTGCAGGAGGGGACTGAGCACGCACCCCGGAGGGGCCACCATGTTGAGGATCAGCGTGGCGGATGTGTTGTTACCTATCCTTACCACCAAGGGGTGGCCCATCAAGAAAGACTAGGAACCAGTTTCAGAGGGAGGTGTTTAGTCCCAGGGTCCTTAGCTTAGTGATGAGCTTTGAGGGCACTATGGTGTTGAACGCTGAGCTGTAGTCAATGAATAGCATTCTCACATAGGTGTTCCTTTTGTCCAGGTGTGAAAGGGCAGTGTGGAGTGCAATAGAGATTGCATCATATGTGGATCTGTTGGTGCGGTATGCAAATTGGAGTGGGTCTAGGGTTTCTGGGATAATGCTGTTGTGAGCCATGACCAGCCTTTCAAAGCACTTTATGCCTACAGACGTGAGTGCTGCAGGTCGGTAGTCATTTAGGCAGGTTACCTTAATGTTCTTGGGCACAGGGACTATGGTGGTCTATGGGGGCGAGCGTAGAAGTTATTTAGCTCGTCTGGAAGGCTCGTGTCACTGGGCAGCTCTCGGCTGTGCTTCCCTTTGTAGTCTGTAATAGTTTGCAAGCCCTGCCACATCCGGAGAGCATTGGAGCCGGTGTAGTACGATTCAATCTTAGTCCTTTATTGATGCTTTGCCTGTTTGATGGTTCGTTGGAGGGCATAGCGTGATTTCTTATAAGCTTCCAGGTTAGAGTCCCGCTTCTTGAAAGCGGCAGCTCTACCCTTTAGCTCAGTGCGAATGTTGCCTGTAATACATGGCTTTTGGTTGGGGTATGTACGTACTGTCATTGTGGGGATGACGACCTCGATGCACTTATTGATAAAGCCAGTGACTGATGTGGTGTACTCCTCAATGCCATCGGAAGAATCCCGGGAACATATTCCAGTCTGTGCTAGCAAAACAGTCCTGAAGTTTAGCATCTGCTTCATCTGACCACTTTTTAGACCGAGTCACTGGTGCTTCCTGTTTTAATTTTCGCTTGTCAGAAGGAATCATGAGGATAGCATTTTGTTCAGATTTGTCAAATGGAGGGCGAGGGAGAGCTTTGTATGCAGCTCTGTGTGTGCAGTAAAAGTGGTCTAGAATTGTTTTCCCTCTGGTTGCACATTTAACATGCTGATAGAAATTAGCTAAAACTGATGTAAGTTTCCCTGCAGTAAAGTCCCCGGCCACTAGGAGCACCGCCTCCAGACGTGACACTTGGCATTCAGGCCAAAGAGTTCAGTTTTGGTTTCATTAGTCCAGAGAATCTTGTGTCTCATGGTCTGAGAGTCCTTTAGGTGCCTTTTGGCAAACTCCAAGCGGGCTGTCATGTTCTTTTTACTGAGGAGTGGCTTCCGTCTGGCCACTCTACAATAAAGGCCTGATTGGTGGAGGGCTGCAGAGATGGTTGTCCTTCTGGAAGGTCCTCCCATCTCCACAGAGGAACTAGAGCTCTGTCAGAGTGACCATCGGGTTCTTGGTCACCTCCCTGACCAAGGCCCTTCTCCCCCGATTGCTCAGTTTGGCCGGGCGGCCAGCTCTAGGAAGAGTCATTGTTGTTCCAAACTTCTTCCATTTAAGAATCATGGAGGCCACTGTGTTCTTGGGGACCTTCAATGCTGCAGAAATGTTTTGGTACCCTTCCCCAGATCTATGCCTCGACACAATCCTGTATCGGGGCTCTACAGACAATTCCTTCGACCTCATGGCTTGGTTTTTGCTCTGACATGCACTGTCAACTGTGGGACCTTATATAGAAAGACGTGTGCCTTTTCAAATCAGGACCAATCAGTTGAATTTACCACAGGTTTACTCAAATCAAATCAAATTTTATTTGTCACATACACATGGTTAGCAGATGTTAATGCGAGTGTAGCGAAATGCTTGTGCTTCTAGTTCCGACAATGCAGTAATAACCAACAAGTAATCTAACCTAACAATTCCACAACTACTACCTTATACACACAAGTGTAAAGGTATAAAGAATATGTACATAAAGATATATGAATGAGTGATGGTACAGAACGGCATAGGCAAGATGCAGTAGATGGTATAGAGTACAGTCTATACATATGAGATGAGTAATGTAGGGTATGTAAACATAAAGTGGCATAGTTTAAAGTGGCTAGTGATACATGTATTACATAAAGATGGCAAGATGCAGTGGATGATATACAGTACAGTATATACATATACATATGAGGTGAGTAATGTAGGGTGTGTAAACATTATATTAAGTGGCATTGTTTAAAGTGGCTAGTGATACATTTTTACATAATTTCCATCAATTCCCATTATTAAAGTGGCTGGAGTTGAGTCAGTATGTTGGCAGCGGCCACTAAATGTTAGTGGTGGCTGTTTAACAGTCTGATGGCCTTGAGATAGAAGCTGTTTTTCAGTCTCTCGGTCCCTGCTTTGATGCACCTGTACTGACCTCGCCTTCTGGATGATAGCGGGGTGAACAGGCAGTGGCTCGGGTGGTTGTTGTCCTTGATGATCTTTATGGCTAGTCTCTCAAAGCACTTCATGATGACGGAAGTGAGTGCTACGGGGCGGTAGTCGTTTAGCTCAGTAACCTTAGCTTTCTTGGGAACAGGAACAATGGTGGCCCTCTTGAAGCATGTGGGAACAGCAGACTGGGATAAGGATTGATTGAATATGTCCTTAAACACACCAGCCAGCTGGTCTGCGCATGCTCTGAGGACGCGGCTGGGAATGCCGTCTGGGCCTGCAGCCTTGCGAGGGTTAACACGTTTAAATGTTTTACTCACCTCGGCTGCAGTGAAGGAGAGCCCACAGGTTTTGGTAGCGGGCCGTGTCAGTGGCACTGTATTGTCCTCAAAGCGAGCAAAAAAAGTTATTTAGTCTGTCTGGGAGCAAGACATCCTGGTCCGCGACGGGGCTGGTTTTCTTTTTGTAATCCGTGATTGACTGTAGACCCTGCCACATACCTCTTGTGTCTGAGCTGTTGAATTGCGACTCTACTTTGTCTCTATACTGGGACTTAGCTTGTTTGATTGCCTTGCGGAGGGAATAGCTACACTGTTTGTATTCGATCATGTTTCCGGTCACCTTGCCCTGGTTAAAAGCAGTGGTTCGCGCTTTCAGTTTCACGCGAATGCTGCCATCAATCCACGGTTTCTGGTTTGGGAATGTTTTAATCGTTGCTGTGGGTACGACATCGTCAATGCACTTTCTAATGAACTCGCTCACCGAATCAGCATATTCATCAATGTTGTTGTTGGACGCAATGCGGAACATATCCCAATCCACGTGATCGAAGCAGTCTTGAAGCGTGGAATCAGATTGGTCGGACCAGCGTTGAACAGACCTGAGCGCGGGAGCTTGCTGTTTTAGTTTCTGTTTGTAGGCTGGAAGCAACAAAATGGAGTCGTGGTCAGCTTTTCCGAAAGGAGGGCGGGGGAGGGCCTTATATGCGTCGCGGAAGTTAGTATAACAATGATCCAAGGTTTTACCAGCCCTGGTAGCACAATCGATATGCTGATAGAATTTAGGGAGTTTTGTTTTCAGATTAGCCTTGTTAAAATCCCCAGCTACGATGAATGCAGCCTCAGGGTGTGTGGTTTCCAGTTTACAAAGAGTCAGATAAAGTTCGTTCAGGGCCATCGATGTGTCTGCTTGGGGGGGAATATATACGGCTGTGATTATAATCGAAGAGAATTCCCTTGGTAGATAATGCGGTCGACATTTGATTGTGAGGAATTCTAAATCTGGTGAACAGAATGACTTGAGTTCCTGTATGTTGTTATGATCACACCACGTCTCGTTGATCATAAGGCATACACCCCCGCCCCTCTTCTTACCAGAAAGATGTTTGTTTCTGTCGGCGTGATGCGTGAAGAAACTAGCTGGCTGCACCGACTCCATTAGCGTCTCTCGAGTGAGCCATGTTTCCGTGAAGCAAAGAACATTACAATCCCTGATGTCTCTCTGGAATGTTACCCGTGCTCGGATTTCATCAACCTTATTGTCAAGAGACTGGACATTGGCGAGTAGTATGCTAGGGAGTGGAGCGCGATGTGCCCGTCTCCGAAGCCTGACCAGGAGACCGCCTCGTTTGCCCCTTTTTCGGCGTCGCTGTTTAGGGTCACCGGCTGGGATCAGATCCATTGTATTGGGTGGAAGGCAAAACACCAGATCCGCTTCGGGAGAGTCATATTCCTGGTTGTAACGATGGTGAGTTGACGTTGCTCTTATATTCAGTAGTTCCTCCCAACTGTATGTAATGAAACCTAAGATTACCTGGGATACCAATGTAAGGAATAACACATAAAACAACAAAATACTGCATAGTTTCCTAGGAACGCGAAGCAAGGCGGCCATCTCGGTCGGCGCCGGAAATACATAGCTCCAATCAAGTTGTAGAAACATGTCAAGGAAGATCAATGGAAACAGTATGCACCTGAGCTCCATTTCGAGTCTCATAGCAAAGGGTCTGAATACCTATGTAAATAAGGTATCTTTTTAATTTTTAAGACGTGCAAAAATGTCTAAAATCCTGTTCTCACTTTGTCATTATGGGGTATTGTGTGTAGATTTGCTGAGGATTTCTTGTTATTTAATCAGTTTTAGAATAAGGCTGTAACGTATCAAAATGTGGAAAAAGTCAAGGGGTCTGAGTACTTTCCGAAGGCACTGTACAGCCCGGACTCTGACATTGCTCGTTCTGATATTGCTTCTTCTTCAGTGACAAATAAACTTTCAATTTGATTTTGATCCAACTCAAAAAACGAATTGTTATTAGACACAATACTTTTGCAAAGTGTGAGTTACAACTTTTATTTTTGCAAGATATATTTATACGTTTTTTTATTTTCAGATTGGATTCAATTCAACATTGAACCCCATCAACCACCCACTCTACGATTTCCCTCCTCTTTCCTATTCCCTCCCCGACCCGGGGCAGACATATTAATATTTATAGTTCTAGATAATTTAAAGGAAGGATGTATACCACCAGGCAGGTGTTTAAGTACTAATAAAATGCATATATTATGCAGTTAAGGGAACAAGGTTCTGGGCATTTTTGCATACATTAAAATAAAGTAAAAACCTGATGAAACCATATTCAAAAGTATTACCGATTATGCTCCCAATTAAACACATTTTCACCAAAAACATAATCTCTCATTGTACAGTATTGGTGTTTTTGGTAAAACCTAACAAAAAAACTCCCTTAAACATCTTAAAATTGTATAATTGAGAGTTAAGGGTTACTGGTTGTCCCAATATCTGCCAAACACACCAATTCACAATGTCATCTCTTTCACTAGGTGGTCTGTACCTCTGGACCTCCCAATCACACCACTTATCCCATGTCTCCTCTCCTCAGCATCTTAACCAAAGCGGCTTTCCCCGCCCAATTCCCATTCCCAAATCCCCTAACCCAATTCTCCACTGGACACCCAAAAATGTGCAGAAAAAGCATTTCCAGTAGGAAGCCAACTCTTTCATCTTACCAGGAAGTCTTATATACAATGTCATAGACACACTGCACACCCAACATCTTATCCATGATATTTTGGTTGAGCGCAACAGTATGTGATCATTAAAGTTATCTTTTTGTCCACAGACCAGCAGCTTACCAAAGGGTTAAATGCTAGTTCTAAGCTTAGCTAACATAGTTCTGAGTCGGTAGATTTAAAATAAGGTTCCAGACATAGCTGACATCAGACATTCGTGTCTTTTTAAAGTTGTCCACCAGATAGACAAGATGCAAGTTGATCACTGCGCTGGCAAATCCATGGTGTACATTTAACTCGGGAAGTGTAAAATGTACACTATTTTCAGTGAACATATGAGTCCCACTGTACTGGTGTTAACGTAACACATAAAAGTGTTTAACTATGTTGCGGTGTTCCCCATTCAACTCTTAAAGTGTTCAAATTAACTCGATTGTGGTGTTTGCATTGCTCTACTGTGGAGTAATACGCAACACCTGCAGTGTAAAACATAACACTTGACTTAAAGTAAACTGAACTCACTTTGCTTAGTGTTGATGCTGTAGTGTTACAGTACTGTAAATAACACCTGTAGTGTTACTGTACGTCATTTTGGGGTCTTGTTTTAACAATGTATGATGTAAAGCCTAATTAGCATATTTCCCAGGGTGCCCTTTCTTTTCGAGTTAATTGTAGACTTACCACCCATGACTGTATTTGTTAGTGACAGAGACCTGCTTATTGAATTCATTCCTATAGAAGGTCTGTGGATTTAACCAAGTGAGTACCTAGGCTAATGCTATCATTGAAATTGACTCTGAAAATACCATATATTTATCATGAGGTCTTACTTTGATGGTCTAGTTTTACCTTAACACAGTTGTGTCAGGAAACTCCTGGTTTACAGGCCGCGTCAGGCCTGCAAGTCACGTTATGCGGGCTTGCAAAGTGATATGTAATTCCTATTGGTAGTGATGGGAAACCGAGGCTTTCTGAAGGCTTTGGCGCTTTCACCAAATTGTGCGTAAAACCGGTTCATTACTCGGCGCTTAATTATCAGCTCACAATGCACATTAGTGACATTTTCTGGTCAGCATTAAATAGCAGTGTGTGATTATCCGATGTTTTCTTTCTCTCCGCTGTTTCATCAAAACTCTGTGGCGCGACGGTAAGTCGTTGACTTTTTTTTTGCCTATAATCAGTTGGAATACCATGTTTGCATCATCCTTCCCTTTCTTGTCTTCAAGGTTAACTATTTTTCAAAAATGGAAACTATGGCATTATTTAGGATGCTTAAGACAGATGCTTATACAATACAAAATAAAACAAATTATTTGAACAGGAGTGCAAAGTGTGGTTCACAAAACTATTTTCAAATTATTGCGTCTTCAATGGGATTCAAACTCATACCCGCACGTCCCTGAATGTTCCGTAGTTCATCACTTGCTAAACTACCAGTAAGGATTTCGAACATGTAGTTTCACCTAACTATATTTGTAAGTACAGTGTCCAGTAGAGGTCAGAGTTTGAAAGGAGCTTGGAATCAAAGAAAGCACCGGAACGACGCCGAAATCAGTGGGATCTCTCATTTTGCAACACACGGTGTGAAAAAGCACATGATCAAACAAGACTTCGGATATCATTGATGACGTACTTCTGACAAAGTGATACACACATCAGCAAACCGCTTCGAAAGTTAGCTGCTTAGCGATTTCGACTCCTGCCTCGGAGTTCCGGTATCTAATGTAACATCATTACCTATACCTATTGGAATCCAGCCAGATTTAGGATATCCAACATTTGGAATTTGTATTCACCCACAACCTGCATTCAGAATGATAGTCTTCCTATCCAATTTCCTAACCTTGACCATCTAAACTGGAACAACCATTTCAGTAATGGTGCAATAAATCTAACTAACTGGTTGGATCAGTTTAGAAAAATATATGTTAGTTATCAATGTACAGTGGCAAGAAAAAGTATGTGAACCCTTTGGAAATACCTGGATTTCTGCATGAATTGGTAATAAAATTTGATCTGATCTTCATCTAGGTCACAACAATAGACAAACACAGTCTGCTTAAACTAATAACACACAAACAAGTATACATTTTCATGTCTTTATTGAACACACTGTGTAAACATTCACAGTGCAGGGTGGAAAAAGTATATGAACCCTTGGATTTAATAACTGGTTGACCATCCTTTTGGAAGAAATAACCTCATCCAAACTTTTTCTGTAGTTGCCGATCAGACTTGCACAACGGTCAGGAGGAATTTTGGACCATTCCTCTTTACAAAACTGTTTCAGTTCAGTAATATTCTTGGGATGTCTGGTGTGAACTGCTCTCTTGAGGTCATGCCACAGCATCTCAAGTCAGGTTGAGGTCAGGATCAGACTGGGCCAGAAGGCATACAGTGCCTTCCAAAAGTATTCATCCCCCTTGGAGTTTTTCCTATTTTGTTGATTACAACCTATAATGTATTAAATTGATTTTTATTTGGATTTCATGAAATGGACATGCACATAATAGTCCAAATTTGGTGAAGTGAAATTTAAAAAATTACTTATTTTGAAGAAAAAATATATATATATACAGTATAAATGGAAAGTGGTGCGTGCATATATATTCACCCCCTTTGCTATGAAGCCCCTAAATAAGATCTGGTGCAACCAATTACCTTCAGAAGTCACATAATTAGTTAGATTGCACACAGGTGGACTTTATTTAAGTGTCCCATGAGCTGTCACATGATCTCAGTATATATACACCTGTTCTGAAAGGCCCCAGAGTCTGCAACACCACTAAGCAAGGGGCACCACCAAGCAAGCGGCACCATGAAGACCAAGGAGCTCTCCAAACAGCTCAGGGACAAAGTTGTGGAGAAGTACAGATCAGGGTTGGGTTATAAAAAAATATCAGAAACTTTAAACATCCCACGGGGCACCATTAAATCCATTATTAAATAATGGAAAGAATATGGCACCACAACAAGCCTGCCAAGAGAGGGCCGCCCATCAAAATTCATGGACCAGGCAAGGAGGGCATTAATCAGAGAGGCAACAAAGAGACCAAAGATAACCCTGAAGGAGCTACAAAGCTCCACATCAGCGATTGGATTATCTGTCCATAGGACCACTTTAAGCTGTACACTCCACAGAGCTGGGCTTTACTGAAGAGTGGCCAGAAAAAAAAACTTTCCTTGATGTCCAAAAAGCTCAATTTTAGTCTCATCTGACTAGAGTACCTTCTTCCATATGTTTGGTGGAGTCTCCCACATGTCTTTTGGTGAACACCAAATGTGTTTGCTTATTTTTTTCTTTAAGCAAACGCTATGTCTGAGGCAAACCCAACATCTCTCATTACCCCGAGAACACCATCCACACAGTGAAGCACGGTGGTGGCAGCATAATGCTGTGGGGATGTTTTTCATCGGCAGGGACTGAGAAATTTGAGACTGGGACGGAGGTTCACCTTCCAGCAGGACAATGACCCCAAGTATACTGCTAAAGCAATACTCAAGTGGTTTAAGGGGAGATATTTAAATGGGTTGGAATGGTCTAATCAAAGCCCAGACCTCAATCCAACTGAGAATCTGTGATATGACTTAAAGATTGCTGTATACCAACGGAACCCATCCAACTTGAAGGAGCTGGAGTAGTTTTGCCTTGAAGAATGGGCAAGAATCCCAGTGGCTAGATGTGCCAAGCTCATAGAGACATACCCCAAGAGACTTGCAGCTGTAATTTCTGCAAAAGGTGGCTCTACAATGTATTGACTTTGAGGGGATGAATAGTTATGCACACTCAAGTTTTCAGTTTTTTTTGTCTTATTTCTTGTTTGTTTTGCAATAGAACATATTTTGCATCTTCAAAGTGGGAGGCATGTTGTGTAAATCAAATGATACAACCACCCGCCCCAAATTCCATTTTAATTCCAGTTTGTAAGGCAACAAAATAGGAAAAATGCATTGGGGGGTAATTACCTTCGCAAGCCACTGTATTTTCTTCTGTTGAAGCCATTCTGTTGTTGATTAACTTCTGTGTTTTGTGTCTTTGTCCTGTTGCATCAGCCAACTTCTGTTGAGCTTTAATTGGTGGACAGATAGCCTAAACATTCTCCTGCTATTTTATTTTGATAAACTTGGGAATTCATTTTTCCGTCGATGATAGCAAGCTACCCAGGCCCTGAGGCAGCAAAGCAGCCCCAAACCATGATGCTCCCTCCACCATACTTTACAGTTGGGATCAATCAAATGTAATCAATAAAATGTATTTATAAAGCCCTTTTTACATCAGCCAATGTCACAAAGTTTTGGGATGAGGTTTTGATGTTGATGTGGTGTGCCTTTTTTTCTCCACACATAGTGTTGTGTGTTCCTTCCAAACAACTCAACTGTAGTTTCATCTGTCCAAGGTATATTTTGCCAGTAGCGCTGTGGAATATCCAGGTGCACTTTTGCAAACTTTAGACATGCAGCAATGTTTTTTTTGGACAGCAGTGGCTTCTTCCGTGGTGTCCTCCCATGAACACCAATCTTGTTAAGGGTTTTACGTATCGTAGACTCGTCAACAGAGTTGTTAGCATGTTCCAGAGATTTCTGTAAGTCTTTAGCTGGCATTAGGATTCTTCTTAACCTCACTGAGCATTCCGCGCTGTGCTCTTGCAGTCATCTTTGCAGGACGGCCACTCCTAGGGAGAGTAGCAACAGTGCTGAACTTTCTAAATTTTTAGACAATTTGTCTTACCGTGGACTGATGAACATCAAGGCTTTTAGAGATACTTTTGTAACCCTCTCCAGCTTTATACAAGTCAACAATTCTTAATCTTATGTCTTCTAAGATCTCTTTTGTTTGAGGCATTGTTTACATCAGGCAATGCTTCTTGTGAATAGCAAACTCTCAAATTTTGCGATCGTTTTTTTATAGGGCAAGGCAGCTCTAACCAACATCTCCAGGTTAGCTGACTCCTGACTCCAATTAGCTTTTGGAGAAGTTATTAGCCTAGGGGTTCACATTCTTTTTCCAACCTACACTGTGAATGTTTAAATGATGTATTCAATATAGACGAGAAAAATACTATAATTTGTGTGTTATTAGTTTAAGTGCACTGTTTCACTATTGTTGTGATTGAGATGAAGATCAGATCAAATTTGATGACCAAGTTATGCAGAAATCCAGGTAATTTTCTTGCCACTGTACATGCAAAAACACAGATATAAAAAATTCAAAAAAATCTATTTGCAGTAGAGCATGCTGGAAAATTTGAAAATGATGGGCATGGTCTTGATGGCACAGCAAAGTGACCCGTGTTACTTAGTGTAGATTTTTCAATGTAACACTTCTAGTGTTGATTCAGGTGTTACATTAACACTCATTGGTGTAAAAGATCCCTGGTGTTAATAACCAGTGTTAAACCAAAACCACGCCCATCATTATCATATTTCCCAGCATGCTCTATTGCAGATTGATTTTTAGTTTTAATATCTATGTTTTTGCATGTACATTGATTTATTACTTAATCTTATGCTGCTCAAATATAAATAACATACATTTTTCTAAACTAATTTATATGTTACTTATTGCACCCGTTACTGACATTGTTGTTTCAGTTTAGATGGTTTAGTTAGTCTCATAATTTTAGGTTGTTTCACACACAGTTCTGAGCTATAGTTCAAATCAGAGTTTGATGTTGTTACATTGTATTTTTTTCATTTTGTCCGGTTGGTTGCACATTGCCAAATGTCAAACGAAATAAATTCCTGAACAAAACCATGTGTCCATGCAAGTCATTTGTTTATTGGACCAGAATTTGCACATTAAATCCCTTTACTATTATCATGAAGCGTCACTTTTGTGTCCCAATCTTCATATTAATTTTGCTTTGGTATTCCAACAACGTGGGCTACTAAATGAGCTGCTAGTCACAGAATGTTTCAGAGATCTCAAATTATATGATGCTTTGTGCATTTCATCAAATGCTCACAGTCAAACAACCAATAATAATGTGTGACTGGTTCTTTTCCTGTGCTTGGACCGGACTGCGTTCTCACCTGCAGCGAACCACACCATGGTACGAATTGAATCGGACCGAGACCACCCTTTTTGAGCGAACCATGGTGCATTGTTTAGTGTCCTCCCGAGTGAGGATAGCATTGAATCGGACCGAGACATTTTTGAGCGAACCACGGTGCATTGTTTAGTGTGCTCCTGAGAGCGGATAGTGTTCACACCAGTCTCCTCAACCCGGCAGTCATTCTGAATGCAGAATACAAATTTAAAATGTTTGTTATCCCCACTCTGGAAAGTGGGATTGGAATTGGAATTACACATACTTTTTCAAGCTAGCTTAATATGACTTGCAGGCCATATGTGGCCTGTAAACCATGAGTTTAAGGCCACTGTATTAGGGTAAAGCTAGACACTCAGAATAAGGCCTTATGAAATTATAACATATTTAATAGAAAATGTATTTGCTTAGGATCTCACTTGATGAAATCCACCCATGTCTCTGTCACTAACAAACAGTCATGGGTGGTAACTCTACAATTCACTCAAAAGGCAAGGCACTCTGGGAAATATGCAAAAAAGCCTTTACACTAAGCAGTTTGTTAATTCCTGTATAGACACTGGACGAGTGTTAAATGTAACACTCAGTGTTGAGTTAACACTGGATGATTTTCTGTTTATAAAACAATAACTCTGGTTATTAACACCAACAGTGGAGGTTGTTTTACACCATTGAGTGTTATTTTCACTCTTACAGAGTGAATTGCACTCCTGAATCAACAGTCCAAATGGGACACTGAAAAATCAACATTGGCGAATTTGCTGTCTGATTGCTAGGTGCTGTAAAGAGCAAGCCTGATCCAACCAAGAGCAATCCTGAGACCGGGGCCTGTATTCATAAAGCTATATCCTACATCAGCACTCCAACGCTGAGAAAAAATGCCCAGAATCAGCACCCTAAGGGTTGAGGGGCTACTGTACAGTATATACAGTATGTTGGTGTGGATCAGTCCTATCCTATACAGGTACACCTTTTTTTCCCAATCACACATACATTATCTTAGGCACAAACACGTTCCCAGCTTGCTGCCTCAATAAGGTAATTCTGAGAATGATACTCAGAAAAGGAAATGTTCAATTCAAATTCTATATTATCTTAGAGGAACTGTATTCAGCCAATGTCCTAATAGCTCTACAAAATATAGTGTGTTTTGGATCCACTCAAGGCATTGTTACGCAGGATGTTATATTGGTTAAATTCTTATGTGGGGCAAAATACTGCTTGAGAGAAGAAAGTGGCATATATATATTCCCTTTGGGGAAGATGTAGCACTTATTGAAAATAAGCACAAGACCCATAACAATGTCAGAAAACCATTTCTCTCACCGGTATTTCTACTATGTGATAGGACCAACTAATGGATGTTGGAACCCTTAAAACAACTGATAGTTATCATTTTTCTTACCTCTCTCAACTTGAAAAAAAATATCTACTCTTCAAGGACGCTTTTTTTTAGAGCACTTTGATCATTATGAAAGGCACTCTGACTTTGGTAAATGCCTTACATTTTAGCACAGGGGTATTGTCATTAAAACCCTACCGGCTCTGAGCAGAGATCTTGAGTTTAAATTATTTATTTTTTAAACGGATTAAAAGTGAACCTGACTGGTCTACTGTGGCTAAGGATCTCTGATGGTATGTAAATTATGACGTGAAGGGAAATTTTGTCTCTAACTAATTGTGTACTCCCGTGACCAGTCTGTACTGGATGGGAATTCATGTTCCTGTCAAGAAAAAGTTCAATCAGAACAGTAGTGAAGTTTTCAGGCACTTTGATAACTGGGCCAGCCGCTAGTTCTGAACTTTTACATCACCAATGGGATTATGGGAACTGTGGTACATGATCATCCTCCCACATGGGTTCTGCTCTGCTGCTTGGTGGATATCAACTACATACAGATGCCCTCTAGGGCAAAGTAGCTTTAAAATGTACATCTTGAAACAGCTGAAATACAATATTTTTGGTTGTAAAGATATTTCACAACGGTTTAGACGGTACAATGATTCTCTACACTCGGAGTGCTTGTTTTGTCTCGCAAACTTAAATTAGGCAAACTATTGGACTTTTAGCAGCCAGGAAATGGCGGAGCATGTTCTCCATATTTAACTTTTAAGTAACTGGTTCCACAGCCTTTTTTAATATACTGATCTTTTCGATCAAAGTGTTAACTGAATTTAACATGTTTAGTTGGCCCAAATTTAGCTTCAATTTGAGAAAAGTTCAGTCAACTTAAAATGATGTGTTTGCTCAACTTGTCTTGTACGGTGTCCTCCTTAATTATCGGGACAGTGGAGCATTTTCTTTTCTTTTGGCTCTATATTCCAAAAGTTTGGATTTAAAATAAACGATGACATTGACGTTCAAGTGCAGACTGTCAGATAATCCTGAATAAATTGTGAATTATAATGAGTGGGAACAGATACAGTTACAGATAAACAAATATCATACCCCCAAGACATGCTAACCTCTCCATTACAATCGTGGCAGGTAGCCTAGGGGTTAGAGCGTTGGGCCAGTAACCGAAAGATTGCTGGTTTCGAATCCCTGAGCTGACAAGGTAAAACTCTGTCGTTCTGCCCCTGAACAAGGCATTTAACCCACCGTTCCTACGGTAGGCCGTCATTGTAAATATGAAATGTTTTTAACTGACTTGCCTAGTTAAACAAAGGTTAAATAAAAACAATGAAAAGATAAACAATAGCGGGAGGTTAGAATTTTGGGGGGGGGTATGATATTTGTGCGTCTAACGTTCTCACTCATTATTCACGATTCATTCAGTTCTATCCGTAATCATGGTAGCATCCACATTCACGTAGAAGTGTTTAGAAACATTCTATCCTTATTTACAGTAAAAGTTACTCCAAAATGACACAATACCCTATTTACCATTCCTTTCTATTGGACACAAAAGAATCTGGTTCGGGGCATAGCGATCTTTCTACTACGCCACCATGTCTGTGCCAACGACTGATTTGACCTCTTGCTTCACTTTGCACTTCAAAGTAAATCTCAGCTCTGTTAAAATAGTGAGTGTACTTTTATTTATCGTTGTGATTAAGGAGTCAAATGAAAAAGAGTATTACGCCCCAACTACATTAGACAACTCTACAGAAAAACCTAGAACAATGTAATCATCTATGTCAACATGTGTCAAATATGTAAGTTGAAAACAAAAGCACCGTGTGTGTGTGTGTGTGTGTGTAACTAGTTCCAACACCTTTTTTTGTTTGTGTAAAACAATGCCCAAATAATAATTTCTAGTTGAATGAACACGTGAGACAATTTGAGCCAACACATCATTTTAAGTTGACAGAATTTTTGCCTAAGCTTTCAAGTTGGAGCTAAATTTGGGCCAACTTAAAATGTTAAGTTCAAGTAACAATTTGACAGAAATGTTGAGTAAGCTATAAAAAAAAAAGGCTGTAGAACCAGTTACTCCATAATAATTTGTTGAAACAACTAGAATTTGTTTTTCAGTGAAGGACTTTAATAAAATCACAGTCCAATCAAACAAGAACACGGTCACAGTGTCGACAGGGGCCCCATCCCAAATGGCACCCTATTCCCTATATGGTGCACTACTTTTGACCAGAGCCCTATGTAATGAAATTGAGTGCCATTTGGGACGTAAAGCAGAGTCAACGACTTCATTCATTCCCCAGACTTCACCTACGTTCAAGCCAGACATGACAGGATGATCCTACCTCCCAGTCCCACCAACCCCAGAGGCACTAAGTGACAATAATAACAGGCTTGGTGGATGTAATGCAATTTATACTATTTGATCATGGCTCATCATTATCTCATTCCCAATCCCTAATAACAACATGCAAGCTATTATGCTGAAAGGAATAGTGCCAAAGGACAGCACTAGCAACCCACATGGCACACTATTCCCTATGCATTCTACGAAACACAGTGCCATTTAGGACTCAGCCTAAGACGAGGACAGATGATAATTCACCATTTGCATTTAGATTATACCTCTTTACACTGACACATGAATGGACTTCTTTGGTGTTTTTCTGTTTCGGTTCATGTCAAAGTGGATGATTGTATTCATGGTAATACCTACATTTATACGGGCTTTTAGACTATCTCGCGAGGAAAGAGAGACAATAGTGGCGAATGCTGCAGGCTTATAGGCATGAAATGTATGGATTATTCTCCAAAGACTCAACCTACATAGCTGGATGTTCTGTACTTAATTGCACACTTTTAGCTTCGAAAGGCTTCAGGAAATGTATATTCTAGTGTTCTCTCATGGATCAAATGTGTTTTAGTGCTAGGTATCTCATTGCAATAGAAGTGTTACTGTACGTTAGTGCAGATGTATCTTTTTGTTACTCCACACAATCAAAAGGAGTGTTGGTGAGAATAAAAATGTAACATCTTTAAAAAATCAAAGGTCTGCTTTGAGTCATATCATCTGTCTGATGTTGATGAGTTTATTCCAGTGGGGTTGCAACTGCCATCCTATTTTGACTGTGTGGTGCAGCTCCTTGACTTTCATTGTGTCTTCAGAACATGTTAGAGAGAAAATCATTTTGGTGAATTCTAGGATTTTACATTGGTGTGTTCCCAGGTGGTTTTTACCTTCCAATCACATTGCTTATTCAATTGCATCACTTAGGGAAATGCCCTTTTCTTAATTCCACCCCTGTATTCAATATTTTATTGTAGTTTAGCTCTGCCTGCTGTATTCTGCTGGCACCATGGGGCCTTCATTTCATTCTGGCCTTCTTCCTGGAGGTTTTGCTCCTTGATTATAACTATTGATGAGAAACGGTTGGTCAATCAGGGTGAGTGGGCTCAGCCATTCATTTTCATTAGCCACTCACGTCTTATGGCTTCATGCTGATTGAGTGGAGCAACAGACCATCTGTGAGGCTCTGTGAGATCATCAGTAACCCCTCTCTCCAGAGCTTAGGGCTTGGCTTATGTATGAGCAAACCCAACTGAATCCAAGACCAATTCATTAAATGCATCAACATTATTATTTTTTTTTTTTAAATGTGCTTAACATTTTGAAATATAAACACCAACACACACGAATCACATGGAATAGCTTGTATCTTAATTAAAGCATAGTCAACCATTTCAGTCACAGGTAATACAGTGCCTTCAGAAAGGATTCATACCCCTTCACTTATTCCACATTTTATTGTGTTACAGCTGAATTCAAAATGGATTCGATTTTTTTTTCTCTCACCCATCTACACACAATACCCTGTAAATAAAAAAGTGAAAACATGTTTTAGAAATTTTAGCAATTGTATTGAAAATGAAATACAGAAATCTCATTTACATAAGTATTCACACCCCTGAGTCATTACATGTTAGGATCACCATTGGCAGCGATTACAGCTGTGTCTTTCTGGGTCTCTAAGAGCTTTGCACACCTGGATTGTACAATATTTGCACATTACTCTTTTTAAAATTCTTCAAGCTCTGTCAAGTTGATTGTTAATCATTGCTAGACTGCCATTTTCAAGTCTTGCCATAGATTTTCAAGCTGATTTAAGTCAAAACTGTAACTAGGCCACTCAGGAACATTCCATGTATTTGTAAGAAACTCCAGTGTATATATGGCCTTTTGTTTTATGTTATTGTCCTGCTGAAAGGTGAATTTGTCTCCCAGTGTCTTTTGGAAAGCAGACTGAACCAGGTTTTCCTCTAGGATTCTGCCTGTGCTTAGCTCTATTCCTTTTATTTTTATCCTAAAAAAAAACTCCCTAGTCCTTGCCGATTACAAGCATACCCATAACATGATGCCGCCACCACCATGCTTGAAAATATGAAGAGTGGTACTCAGTGATGTGTTGTGTTGGATTTGCCCCAAAGTATTCAGGACATAAAGATAATTTCTTTGCCACATTTTTTTGCAGTTTTACTTTAGTGCCTTTTTGCAAACTGCATGTTTTGGAATATATTCACTCTGTCATTTAGATTAGTATTATGGAGTAACTACAATGTTGTTGATCCATCCTCAGTTTTTTCCTATAACAGTCATTAAACTCTTTAAAAGTTTAAAAGATACTATTGGCTTCATCCCCTTTGGCAGCTGAGTTAGGAAGGCCGTCTGAATATTTGTAGTGACTGGGTGTATTGATACACCATCCAAAGTGTAATTCATAACTTCACCATGCTCAAAGGGATATTCATTGTCTGTTTTATTTTTATCCATCTATCAATAGGTGCTCTTTGCGAAGCATTGGAAAACCTCCCTGGTCTTTGTGGTTGAATCTGTGCTTCCACTGCTCGACTGAGGGACCTTTACAGATAATTGTATGTGTGGAGTACGGACATGAGTTAGACATTCAAAAATCATGAATAAACTATGTTATTGCACACAGAGTGAGTCCATGCAACTTATTATGTGACTTGTTAAGCACATTTTTACTCCTGAACTTATTTAGGGTTGCTATAACACAGGGTTTGAATACTTATTGACTCAAGACATTTCAGATTTTCATTTTTAGTTCATTAGTAAAAAAATAAATAATTTTAAGTAAAAAAAATATATACTTTGACATGGGGTGTTGTGTGTAGGGCAGTGACACAAAATCTAAATTTAATAATTTTTTTAATTCAGGCTGTAACACAACAAAATCGCGAAAAAGTCAAGGAGTGTGTATACTTTCTGAAGGCACTGTATCTATCTTATTGTGGTATAAATGTAATTTGACAGAAAATACCAATATGGTTTATTCTTGTCACTTTCTCTGGACGAGGCTTCTGTAATTTCCCTCCTCCAACACATGTACGTATCCTTTCTTCCACTCCTGAGGTTTTCTGAATAAGAATAGACCGGTTGAATTAAATGATGATATCTCTGAATCCTGCCTCATTCTCCTTCACTGGGCCTCAGCTGACAACAAATGAAAGCTCCTGTCTCGTCGGAATTTCAATAGGCTCACAATGGGCTCATTATTTGCCACATGCTTTACTTTTCTTCATCTCTCCCTGCTTATTCCTTATACAGAATGTATATTTTTGCCGTCTGACAGTCACTTAAATTAGTGGAACATGTAGGCCTATTCATGAGAGTTTTAATATTTCTCTTTCCTTTTCCAGTTGGTAAATCCAGTTCAGAGAGGTTGTTAATGGGATAATGAGGTTGTAATGGGCCTTACGCACTGTACTAACACTGGCTGCGGATCACTCAGACAGACCGCCGAACAGAAGATCTATTGAGGAACTTGTTATAAATGGTACATAAAGGCACTTTTGTGGGTAAAAACACACATGGGTCTCAATGTGCTTTAAAGTACCAACGCAGAGGTTGATGCGGTGGAAAAGGTGGCAGAAATACATATTGTAAAACTGTAATGAAAGGGAATAATTTATCCCTGATGTAAATAAATGTTTACTTGTTAGTCAGTGGATGTGGCGTTGAGTGATGGGTGTTTTCCAGTTTTCACCAGCAGAGGAATATATTAAGTCTAAAGTAATATCTACACCAGGGCTGTCAAACTCATTCAATGGAGGGCCTAGTGTCTGCAGGTTTTTGTTTTTTGTTTTCAATTAAGAACTATACAGAGTTCTTTACTAATTAGTGACCTTAACTCATCCATTAAGTCCATGGGAGGAGCGAAGGACCTCGGCCCTCCGTGGAATGAGTTTGACAAAATGATCTACACTGTCAATTATGAGAGAGAACTAAGTTTACACTTCCATCCTCATGCTTTCAATCATTTATCTTCTGAAGAGGCCCATTTACCCGAGGCTGACTTTCACACATTCATGCCCTCATATGTTTAAAAAAAAAATGCATTTAATGTACTATTAATATGGGCGTCATGGAAAGTCTTACCCAAAGTATTTTGCCACAAGGTCATGTAGAAAGCAACAAAGGGCAAAGTGCTACCCAGTGTAGCAGTGAAAGAACCCAATTCATGTATTCCAGCAGGCTCCATCTGTCTCCGGGTTGTTTGCAGAGCTGTGTAGCCACATGTATTATTCTGACTGGTGCCGTTCCCTGTCCCTGTGCCCCAGCTGCAGAGGGCCCTGTCAGTAAACAGAGTAAACACGGGAGCAGCGTACAGCACAGCTGGCATGTGCCGAACTACAGGCCCACAGAACAGCCCACCCAGATCCCCGATGGAACCCGCTACAACCTCTGTGAAGTAGAGTGCAAGGGTGAATTGAGTTATTGCACACGCGCACTTCACAGTGTAGGTGTTCCCTAACGGAAATATGCAAATAAATACTAGAACGCGCCAATAGGATCTCACCAGCTCGTGCTTGGCTCTGCCCACCTCCTTGTTTGTTTTGCCCACTGATTCATTTGCTTCCATTGTAAATGACAGGCTTGGGCCTATCTTGGGTTAGTTATAAAAAATTAAAAAATCACCCAGTAAAATACTACTTGAGTAAAAGTCTAAAAGTATTTGGTTTCAAATATACTTAAGTATCAAAAGTAAATGTACAGTGGGGCATAAAAGTATTTAGTCAGCCACCAATTGTGCAAGTTCTCCCACTTAAAAAGATGAGAGAGGCCTGTAATTTTCATCATAGGTACACTTCAACTATGTCACGTTCCTGACCTGTTTTCTGTTGTTTTGTATGTGTTTAGCCGGTCAGGGCGTGAGTTGGGGTGGGCATTCTATGTTATGTGTATCTATGTTGGTTAATGGGTTACCTGATATGGTTCTCAATTAGAGGCAGGTGGTTTACGTTTCCTCTGATTGAGAGCCATATTAAGGTAGGTTGTTTCACATTGTTTGTTGTGGGTGGTTGTCTCCTGTGTTTGTATGTTGGTACCACATGGGACTGTATCGTTCGTTCGTTTGTTTTGTAGTCTGTACCTGTTCGTGCGTTCTTCGTTGTATGTAAGTTCTCATGTCCAGGTCTGTCTACGTCATTTTGTTAATTATCAAGTGTAGTTCGTTTTTTCGTCTTGTTTAATAAAGTCATTATGTCAAACTACCACGCTGCATATTGGTCATCTGATCCGTCTCGCCTCTCCTCGTCTGAGGAGGAGGACGAAGTAGACGTTCGTTACAAACTATGACAGACAAAATGAGAAAAAAAATCCAGAAAATCACATTGTAGGATTTTTTATGAATTTATTTGCAAATTATGGTGGAAAATAAGTATTTGGTCAATAACAAAAGTTTATCTCAATACTTTGTTATATACCCTTTGTTGGCAATGACAGAGGTCAAACGTTTTCTGTAAGTCTTCACAAGGTTTTCACACACTGTTGCTGGTATTTTGGCCCATTCCTCCATGCAGATCTCCTCTAGAGCAGTGATGTTTTGGGGCTGTTGCTGGGCAACACGGACTTTCAACTCCCTCCAAAGATTTTCTATGGGTTTGAGATCTGGAGACTGGCTAGGCCACTCCAGGACCTTGAAATGCTTCTTACGAAGCCACTCCTTCGTTGCCCGGGCGGTGTGTTTGGGATCATTGTCATGCTGAAAGACCCAGCCACGTTTCATCTTCAATGCCCTTGCTGATGGAAGGAGGTTTTCACTCAAAATCTCACGATACATGGCCCCATTCATTCTTTCCTTTACACGGATCAGTCGTCCTGGTCCCTTTGCAGAAAAACAGCCCCAAATCATGATGTTTCCACCCCCATGCTTTGGATGCAACTCAGCATTCTTTGTCCTCCAAACACGACGAGTTGAGTTTTTTCCAAAAGGTTATATTTTGGTTTCATCTGACCATATGACATTCTCCCAATCTTCTTCTGGATCATCCAAATGCTCTCTAGCAAACTTCAGACGGGCCTGGACATGTACTGGCTTAAGCAGGGGGACACGTCTGGCACTGCAGGATTTGAGTCCCTGGCGGCGTAGTGTGTTACTGATGGTAGGCTTTGTTACTTTGGTCCCAGCTCTCTGCAGGTCATTCACTAGGTCCCCCCGTGTGGTTCTGGGATTTTTGCTCACCGTTCTTGTGATCATTTTGACCCCACGGGGTGAGATCTTGCGTGGAGCCCCAGATCGAGGGAGATTATCAGTGGTCTTGTATGTCTTCCATTTCCTAATAATTGCTCCCACAGTTGATTTCTTCAAACCAAGCTGCTTACCTATTGCAGATTCAGTCTTCCCAGCCTGGTGCAGGTCTACAATTTTGTTTCTGGTGTCCTTTGACAGCTCTTTGGTCTTGGCCATAGTGGAGTTTGGAGTGTGACTGTTTGAGGTTGTGGACAGGTGTCTTTTATACTGATAGCAAGTTCAAACAGGTGCCATTAATACAGGTAACGAGTGGAGGACAGAGGAGCCTCTTAAAGAAGAAGTTACAGGTCTGTGAGAGCCAGAAATCTTGCTTGTTTGTAGGTGACCAAATACTTATTTTCCACCATAATTTGCAAATAAATTCATTAAAAATCCTACAATGTGATTTTCTGGAAAAAAAATTCTCATTTTGTCTGTCATAGTTGAAGTGTACCTATGATGAAAATTACAGGCCTCTCTCATCTTTTTAAGTGGGAGAACTTGCACAATTGGTGGCTGACTAAATACTTTTTTGCCCCACTGTAATTGCCAAAACATACTGGAGTATCAACAGTAAAAGTATATATCATTTAAAATTCCTTATATTAAGCAAACCAGACAGAACAATTTTCTTATTTGTTTTTACGAATAGCCAGGGGCACTCTCCAACACTATAATTTATAAACAAAGCATTTGTGTTTAGTGAGTCTGCCAGATCGGAGGCAGTAGGGATGATCAGGGATGTTCACTTGAGAAGTGTGTGAATTGGACCATTTTCCTGTCCTGCTAAGCAGTCAGAGTGTAATGAGTACTTTTGGGTGTCAGGGAAAATGTATGGAGTAAAAAGCACATTATATTTTTTAGGAATGTGGTGAAGTAAAAGCAAAAGGTGTAAAAAATATGAATAGTAAAGTAAAGTACAGATAGCCCAAAAAACGACTTAGGTAGTACTTTACACCACTGCCAGCATGTCACCTGTGCAACTGGAGGCGAAAAAACTCTAGATCATCTTTACTCCACACACAGAGACGCATACAAAGCTCTCCCTTGTCCTCCATTTGGCAAATCTGACCATAACTCTATCCTCCTGATTCCTGCTTACAAGCAAAAACTCAAACATGAAGTACCAGTGACAAACTCATTACAAAAGTGATCCAATGAAGCGGATGCTAAGCTGCAGGACTATTTCGCTAACACAGACTGGAATATGGTCTGGGATTCATCAGATGACATTGAGGAGTTTACCACATCTCTCACCTGCTTCATTTATAAGTGCATTGACGTCATCGTCCCTGTACACGTACATATCCCAACCAGAAGCCATGGATTACAGGCAACATCTGCACTGAGGTTAAGGCTACAGTTGCCGCTTTCATCCGGACGCTTAAAAGAAATCCTGCTACGCCCTCTGACAAACCATCAAACAGGCAAAGCGTCAATACAGGATCAAGATGGAATCCTACTACACCGGCTCTGACGCTGGTCGGATGTGGTAGGGATGCAAACTACCACAGATTACAAAGGGAAACCCAGCTGTGCGCTGTACAATGACGCGAGCCTACCAGACGAGCTAAATACCTTCTAGGCTCGTTTCGAGGCTACCAACACTGAACCATGCATGAGAGCACCAGCTGTTCCAGACGACTGTGATCACACTCTCCATGGCCGATGTGAGTAAGACCTTTAAACAGATTAACATTCACAAGGCCCGCAGGGCCAGAAGTATTACCAGGAAGCATGCACAGAGCATGCACTTGCCAGCTGGCAAGTGTCTTCAATTACATTTTCAACCTCTCCCTGACTCAGTCGTTAATACCTAGATGTTTCAAGCAGACCACCATAGTCCCTATGCCCAAGAACACCAAGGTAACCTGTCTAAATGACTATATCCCCGTAGCACTCACATCTGTAGCCATTAAATGATTGGAAAAAACAACCCCAGGTGGTGAGGGTAGGCAACAACATATCTGCCATGCTGACCCTCAACATAGGGGCCCTTCAGGTGCATGCTTAGTCCCCTCCTGTACTACTTGTTCACCCACGATTGTGAGGCTGTGCACGACTCCAACAACATCGTTAACTTTGCCGACTACACAACGGTGATAGGCCTGATCATCAATGACAATGAGAACGGCTACAAGGAGGAGGACAGATACCTGGCAGTGTGGTGCCAGGACAACAACCTCTCCCTCATTGTCAGCAAGACAAAGGAGCTGATCGTAGACTACAGGAAATGGAGGGCCGAGCATGCCCCCATTCACATTGACGGGGCTGTAGTGCAGCAGGTCGAGAGCTTCAAGTTCCTCTGTGTCCACATCACTAAGAATGTATCATGGTCCACACACACAAACACAGTCGTGAAGAGGGCACAACAATGCCTCTTCCCCCGCAGGAGGTTGAAAAGATTTGTCATGGGCCCTCAGATCCTCAGAAAGTTTTACAGCTGCACCGTTGAGAGCATCTTGACTGAGAACATCTTGACTGGCTGCATCACCGCTTGATATGGCAACTGCTTGGCATCCGACCGCATGGCGGCTACAGATGGTAGTGCGTACGGACCAGTACATCACTGGGGCCGAGCTCCCTGTAATCCAGGACCTCTATACCAGGCTGTGACAAACCTGTCAGACTCCAGCCACCCAAATCATAGACTGTTATCTCTGCTATCACACGGCAAGCGGTACCGATGCACCAAGTCTGGAACCAACAGGACCTTGAACAGCTTCTACCCCCAAGCCATGAGACTGCTAAATAGTTAGTTAAATAGTTAACCAAATAGCAAACCGGAATACAATGCATTTGGAAAGTATTCAGACCCCTTCCCCTTTTCCACATTTTGTTACATTACAGCCTTATTCTAAAATGGATTGCATTATTATTTTTCCTCAGCAATCTACACATAATACCACATATTGACGACTCAAAATCAGTTTTTAGACATTTTTGAAAATGTATTAAAAATAATAAAAAACAGATACTTATTTACATAAGTATTCAGACCCTTTGCTATGAGACTTGAAATTGAGCTCAGGTGCATCCTGTTTCCATTGATAATCCTTGAGATGTTTCTACAACTTGATTGGAGCCGGCTGTGGTAAATTCAATTGATTGGACATGATTTGGAAAGGCACACACCTGTTCATATAAGGCCCCACAGTTGACAGTGCATGTCAGAGCAGAAATCAAGCCATGAGGTCGAAGGAATTGTCAGTAGACAGGATTATGTCGAGGCACAGATCTGGGGAAGGGTACCAAAAAATGTCTGCAGCGTTGAAGGTCCCCAAGAACACAGTGACCTCCATCATTCTTAAATGGGAGAAGTTTGGAACCACCAAGACTCTTCCTAAAGTGGCCGCCCGTCCAAACTGAGCAATCGGGGGAGAAGGGCCTTGGTCAGGGAGGTGACCAAGAACCCGATGATCACTCTAACAGAGCTCCAGAGTTCCTCTGTGGAGATTTGTGAACCTTCCAGAAGGACAATCATCACTGTGGCACTCCACTAATCAGGCCTTTATGGTAGCGTAGCCAGACGGATGCCACTCCTCAGTAAAAGGCACATGACAGCCCCCTTGGAGTTGCAAAAAGATAACGACTCTCAGACCGTGAGAGACAAGATTCTCTGGTCTGATGAAACCAAGATTAAACTCTTTGGTCTGAATGCCAAGTGTCACGTCTGGAGGAAACCTGACACCATCCCTACGGTGAAGCATGGTGGTAGCAGCATCATGCTGTGGGGATGTTTTTCAGTGGCAGGGACTGGGAGACTAGTCAGGATCGAGGGAAAGATGAATGGAGTAAAGTGCAGAGAGATCCTTGATGAAAACCTGCTCCAGAGTGCTCAGGACATCAGACTGGGGCGAAGGTTCACCTTCCAACAGGACAATGACCCTAAGCACACAGCCAATACAATGCAGGAGTGGTTTTGGGATAAGTCTCTGAATGTCCTTGAGGGGCCAGCCAGAGCCCGGACTTGAACCGGATCGAACATCTCTGGAAAGACCTAAAAAAAATTGTTGTGCAGTGACGCTCCCCATCCAACCTGACAGAGCTTCAGAGGATCTTCAGAGAAGAATGGGAGAAACTCCCAAAATACAGGTGTGACAAGCTTGTAGCGTCATACCCAAGAAGACTCAAGGCTGTAATCGCTGCCAAAGGTGCTTCAACACAATACTGAGTAAAGGGTCTGAATACTTATGTAAATGTGATATTTCCAGTTTTTTTAATTATACATTTGCTAACATTTCTAAAAACGTGTTTTTGATTTGTCATTACGGTACATTATTGTGTGTAGTTTGATGAGGGGGGGGGGGGACACTTTCATCCATTTTAGAATAAGGCTGTAACGTATCTTTTTTTTTTTAAGTCAAGGGGTCTGAATAATTTACGAATGCACTGTATCTGCATTGACCTTTTTTTGCACTGTTTATTATCTATCCTGTTGCCTAGTCACTTTATCCCTACCTATATGTACATACATATCTAACTCAATTTCCTCGTACCCCTGCACATCGACTCTATACTGGTTCCCTGTTTACTGTATATAGCCAAGTTATCGTTCCTCATTGTGTATTTATGCCTTGTGCTATTATTTTTCTATTATTTCTATTTTTTTCTCTCTGCATTGTTGTGAAGGGCCCCGTAAGTAAACATTTCACTGTTGCGAACCAAATGACATTACATTTTTATTTGAAATCCCTGTGATATCACATTAAAGGGCCTGATTGACAGGACAAAACACAGATACAGAGGGTCAGTAGGGAAGTAGGGCAAGAGAGAAAAATCAGCTTGGTGGATTTTCTCAAGGGCTGCTTCTGTACTGTAGGTGTCTCCTCACAATCAGTTGACACCTCCAACACACACACACACACACACACACACACACACACACACACACACACACACACACACACACACACACACACACACACACACACACACACACACACACACACACACACACACACACACACACACACACACACACACACACACAGATATACACAAAGGCTGTTGTGATCCATTAGGGGAACGATGAGAGGAATGTCTGGTAGAGGGAAGCCTGTAGATCTCAATGCAAATTTTCCTCTATCTCCTGACAGAATGAAAATACTATTCTTTAGGGGAAAGCGTGTGCTGTGCGGCAGCTTAACCAGGCCAAAAGAGGAAGATGGTAAACAAGAATTAAATGATGCCGCTGAGGAGGCTGCCATTGCCGTGGAGGAGGCTGCCGGAGCCGAGACGACAACATGACATTTCCGCTGTGCGACATTAATAATGAAGGAGATTACACAGACACCTCGACAGGGATGTGTGTGAGTGTGCGTGTGCGTGTGCGTCACAAATGAGACCGACCCAGGAAGATTATTAGAAGACCGACAGACAGACAGACAGGGAAGCAACCCACGCCAAATACCAAAGGGCCAATGTAGGCAGCTGTTGTGAAATTCATATTTGATGTCCTTCCATCAAAGAGCCACGAGAAGGAATCTTTTCTTTTCATGACGTGCTTGACTTGATAAAGTATAGACAAAACTGTGTTGTGTATGGTAGGCATGTGCCAGGATCTATTTCACCAGATAATGAGCGAGAAAAGCCCCTATGGAGAGAGGGGAAACATATAACTATTGATGTGGAGATACAATGACCTATATTACATTCTGCATTTGACGTTCTTCCCCATCTGAACCTATTTTTTCTATATTTTGAATCAAACGCTGAAACGTGTTTGTCACCGAAACGCTGTTCCTTTCATTTTCCAGACACGGCAAGATGATAGCCTATCACGCGAGAAGCCAAGAAGCCAAGAAGCCGAGAAGCCGAGAAGCCAGGGGAAGACCGTACAGTAATTGAAGGTTGAGAATGACTCTTCGTGGTATTCTGTGTGTAAACGACAGTCGACGAGGAGACTTTTTGCTTTCAATGACCTAACTTCAGTGCGCTTGATTGACTTCCCATGTACAAGTGGGCCAAATGAGAATACTGAGCCATGGATTTGGCTTTTAACCCGAAATGATAGTTCACCATCATCCCTCCTGGTAACCTCATTATTGTAAGAGATAATGTGTTCTCAGTAACTTACCTGGTTAATAAAGGCAATAAATAAATACATTACTAGTATCGGTAAAAAGCTAAGCGCACAACTCAAACACAGTAACCTGCCTCCCGAGATACACCAAAAACAACAGGACCCTAATTATTATGACAAGCACTGTCATTCAGGTTGACAGTGACATAGGATCAAACACAACTGGATGGACAGGTGAACATCATTTGCAAGCTTCGTTCATTTAGCTCCAAATGTGTTTTGATTTTCGGAGCGATATGACAGCACTCGCTGTCTCCCCTGCTTCCCCAAAACAGACGGGGAGCTCCAGCTGAGAGTGTCTGACCCTGTTTAGTCCTTAAAAATGTCTCTCGCAGACAAACTTAGCATGCCAGTGTTTAAGAGGAACCCCAAAAGGTGTCACAGAGGACAGGAGGAGCAGTGTTAACATGTGTGTTTTCTCTTCCCTTGGGGGATGAGCTGTGTTTGACAACCCCATCCCTATCCTAACCGGCGGAAATAGACACCACGGCTGATAATAAATAAATAAATAAATAAACGCTCCATTCTCTGAGGCTGTGGTGGCAATGTTAATAGCGTGTGACAGCCAGCTGAAATGTGTAAGCCATTTTTGAGTCAGCGGTTGCAGTTAACACATCACCATACCTGCAGCCCAAATGGCACCCTATCCTCTATATAGTGCACTACTTTTGACCAGGGGATGCAATTTGGGACGCAACCCATGTGTTGGAGTAGCGGCGAGGCCACATGCAAATAGCTCCTGACTGCTTCGTGATGTATAGCCGTGTCAAACACAACCTCGGTGTAGCAGAAGGTCACCATGCAGCGAGGTCTGTGTCCCAAATGGCACCGTACTCTCCATTTTAGCGCACCTCTTTTGTCCACGGACAATAGGGTGCCATTCGAAAGTAGTGCACTACATAGGGATTAAGGTGCCATTTGGGATGCAGATATGGAGATAAGCCAGGGCTGTCCTATATCACCCCTCATGTTCAGATTGTCACACTGGGAAATAGGATTCATTACTTTTATTTTGCTGGATGCATTTCATTAGCCTAGACTAGCACCCACACGGTGTTGTGGCATCCAGGGCAGCAATACAACATACCGCAGATGGGAATGGTGTAGGAGGTTTAGAAGTATTATAATACCGCACAGGGAGCATCAATGTTTAATAGGAACAGTCCAATATAATATGAGTTCTTCATTAGATCTCAACTAAGATTATACAGCTGTTGTCCCTGATGTATACAAGCACTGGATGAATATTTGTATGAATATATATTTGAATGTATGTCTATGTTTGTCCCCGCTGACTCTGAAAATAGGGAAAACCTGGATGGACTTCCTGGTCTTAGATGAGGATGATCGTGATGCTTTTTGATTCCGTGAATTAATATCTAACACAATGAGAGAAAATACAGATTTCGAATTGTAACATCTTAAAATATTATAGTATGTATGGTAATCTGGAGTGCACGCATCAAGGCAGATTCATGTCATCCATGAGTGGACTTTCGCTTCATGGATGGAGCCCCAATTGCCAACATTTATGTTAGAAAAGACTGGTTGAGAGGTGGGAGTCAACTGCTTGTATACGCTTGGGTTCCCCCAGAGAGCCTCAATAACATAATGTCTCCTTCCTTCTCCATAGATCTTATCACACCTTTTTATTGTCCACCTTATTATATCCGTTTCACTCCGATAGTTCTTGAAGTGTTATTACCTATTTACATACATTTACATTCATATTCAGTATTTTTTCATAACCTGGTCTGGATGATTCCAAACCGATGTGTTATCAATCTGTCATGCCTTGTCCACAAAATGTTTTTGACAGTTTACATATTTGGATTATTCAAATTTGAAATCCAATTGCCATCGAGGCATGAGGAATTGGTTCTGTATGGGAGTCTATGGAATGGATACTGACACTTGTGACTGAATGTGAACAAAACTGTATCAAAGAGGGCCCAGAAATCTCCACTATAATGACATCAAACTGCAACGAGAGGTTTGTTTACACGTTACGAAGATAAAGCGATGCAATCAACAACGACAAAAAACAGTTTTCCTGCTAAATTACCCTCATCTAAACTGGTCGAGGAATACTTCTCTTGGAAGAATTGCAGGAAGTTCACCGCTGGCACCGATTCCCGTTTATTCTTATCAACATGTCGGGAAAGGTTTCCTTCTCTCTACCTGTGTGTGAAGATCAGAGGCAGCTTGCCGAAAAAGAACCCCTCCTTTTATCTCTTCAGAAAGCTGAGGATCAAGAGGAGCCGTCATATTTAATGAGGAAACTAAATGGCTGGAGATTTGATCAAGGTCTCGCGGACAAAACGAGTTAGCAGTGAGCCCAGAGGAGCCCAGAGGAGGGAGTTTAAGAGAGTACAGATTGACTGGCATCAAATGGGTCAGAGAGAGAGAGCGAGAGAGGGCAAAGAGGTAAAGAGAGGGAGCAGAGAGAAAGAGAGAGGGCAGGTTTCAGGCAGAGCGGCGGCTCAGGAAAAACTTTTACATTAACAGGATGAGAATGATTCAAATATCCCTGGAAAGATAATGATAACACAAGCTGTATTCAAGATATGAAAGGTATAACAGAGGTTATATTAGTATATTGGTATATTTGATACTTTGATATTTGAAACAAATGTATTTACACTTGAGAGAGAGATTTGATTTGACCACTGCAAGCCAGTGGTCAAATCAAATCAAATCAAATTGTATTTGTCACATACACATGGTTAGCAGATGTTAGTGCGAGTGTAGCGAAATGCTTGTGCTTCTAGTTCCGACAGTGCAGTAATAACCAACGAGTAATCTAACCTAACAATTCCACAACTACTACCTTATACACACAAGTGTAAAGGGATAAAGAATATGTACATAAAGATATATTAATGAGTATAGGCAAGATGCAGTAGATGGTATAGAGTACAGTATATACATATGAGATGAGTAATGTAGGGTATATAAACATAAAGTGGCATAGTTTAAAGTGGCTAGTGATACATGTATTACATAAAGATGGCAAGATGCAGTGGATGATATACAGTACAGTATATACATATACATATGAGATGAGTAATGTAGGGTATGTAAACATTATATTAAGTGGCATTGTTTAAAGTGGCTAGTGATACATTTTTACATACATTTCCATCAATTCCCATTATTAAAGTGGCTGGAGTTGAGTCAGTATGTTGGCAGCAGCCACTAAATGTTAGTGGTGGCTGTTAAACAGTCTGATGGCCTTGAGATAGAAGCTGTTTTTCAGTCTCTCTGTCCCTGCTTTGATGCACCTGTACTGACCTCGCCTTCTGGATGATAGCGGGGTGAACAGGCAGTGGCTTGGGTGGTTGTTGTCCTTGATGATCTTTATGGCCTTCCTGTGACATCGGGTGGTGTAGGTGTCCTGGAGGGTAGGTAGTTTGCCCCCGGTGATGCGTTGTGCAGACCTCACTACCCTCTGGAGAGCCTTACGGTTGTGGGCGGAGCAGTTGCCGTACCAGGCGGTGATACAGCCCGACAGGATGCTCTCGATTGTGCATCTGTAGAAGTTTGTGAGTGCTTTTGGTGACAAGCCGAATTTCTTCAGCCTCCTGAGGTTGAAGAGGCTCTGCTGCGCCTTCTTCACAACGCTTTCTGTGTGGGTGGACCAATTCAGTTTGTCCGTGATGTGTACGCCGAGGAACTTAAAACTTACTACCCTCTCCACTACTGTCCCGTCGATGTGGATAGGGGGGTGCTCCCTCTGCTGTTTCCTGAAGTCCACAATCATCTCCTTTGTTTTGTTGACGTTGAGTGTGAGGTTATTTTCCTGACACCACACTCAGAGGGCCCTCACCTCCTCCCTGTAGGCCGTCTCCTCCCTGTTGGCCGTCACCAACCTTTTCTGAGTGATGATCACTTCGCATTCAAAAAGCATGCCTAGATCTACAGCTCATATTTTCTTTTAAACATTAACCTAATAAAAACAGTTACGTAGGAATGAGGTTTGTGCAGTAGGACTAATACATTATCACAGCATATTGGCTATATGCCTGGCCTGCCAATATCGTTCTTCGCAGACCATATTACACTGAACAAAAAATATAAATGCAACATGTAAAGTGTCGGTCCCATGTTTCATGAGGTGAAATGAAAGATCCCAGAAATGTTCCGTACACACAAAAAGCTTATTTCCTTCAAATGTTGTGCACAAATTTGTTTACATCCCTGTTAGTGAGCATTTCTCCCTTGCCAGATAATCCATCCACCTGACAGGTGTGGCATATCAAGAAACTGATTAAACAGCTTGATCATTACACAGGTGCACCTTGTGGGGGACAATAAAAGGTCATTTTAAAATGTGCAGTTTTGTAACGGAACACAATGCCACAGATGTCTCAAGTTTTGAGGAAGCATGCTATCTGCAGGAGCTGTTGCCAGATCATTTAATGTTCATTTCTCTACCATAAGCTGCTTCCAATGTCGTTTTAGAGAATTTGGCAGTTCGTCCATCTGGCCTCACAACCGTAGACCACTTGTAACCACACCAGCCCAGGACCACCACATCCGGCTTCTTCACCTTCGTCTGAGACAAGCCACCTGGCCAGCTGATGAAACTGTGGGTTTGCACAGCCAAACAATTTCTGCACAAACTGTCAGAAACCATCTCAGGGAAGCTCATCTGCTTGCTCGTCGTCCTAACCAGGGTCTTGACCTGACTGCAGTTTGGCGTTGTAACCAACTTCAGTGGGCAAATGCTTACCTTCGATGGCCACTGGAACGCTGGAGAAGTGTGCTCTTAACTAATGAATCCTGGTTTCAACGGTAGCGTGCAGATAGCAGACAGCATGTATGGCGTTGTATGGCGTTGGGTTTGCTGATGTCAACGTTGTGAACAGAGTGCACCATGATGGCGGTGGGGTTATCTTTTGGGCAGGGATAAGCTACGGACAACGAACGCAATTGCATTTTATCAATGGCCATTTGAAAGCACAGAGATACCGTGACGAGATCCTGAGGCCCATTGTCGTGCCATTCATCCGCCGCCATCACCTCATGTTTCAGCATGATAATGCACGGCCCTATGTCACAAGTATCTGTACACAATTCCCGGAGCTGAACATGTCCCAGTTGTTTCATGGCCTGCATACTCACTCACCAGACATGTTACAGATTGAGCATGTTTGGAATGCTCTGGATCGACATGTATGACAGTGTGTTCCAGTTACACCAATATCTAGCAACTTTGTACAGCCATTGAAGAGGAGTGGGACAATATTCCACAGGCACAATCAGCAGACTAATCAACTCTATGTGAAGGAGATGTGTTGCGCTGCATGAGGCAAATGGTGGTCACACCAGATACTAACTGATTTTCTGATCCACGCCCCTACCTTTTTGTAAGATATCTGTGACCAACAGATGCATATCTGTTTTCCCAGTCATGTGAAATCCATAGATTAGGGAGTAATGTATTTATTTAAATTGATTGATTTTCTTATATGAACCGTGACTCTGTAAAATCTTTGAATTTGTTGCATGTTGTGTTTATATTTTTGTTCAGTGTATATTGCAACAAAAAATAGCTTGGTGTAGCACTTACAATGCACAGCTGAGCATCATTTTAAATAATATGCACTAATTAGCTTTATTATTTTACTGGACTGATTTGTAGGCTACCTGCATCTGATGGTCATGGTGCTTTCAAGACAACTGAGAACTCTGGGGAAAAAAATAGGTCAAATCATAACGTCAGTGATCTTCAGGTCGGAAAGTCGGAGGTCTAGAAAGATACCAGAGTTTCCAACTTGGAATTCCCGAGTTGGATAACCGTTCAAAACTATTATTCCCAGTCGGATCTAGTTTTTTTCAGAGTCCCGGTTGTCTTCAACGCACTGAAGTCAGAAGTCGGAGATTTCCGAGTTCCCAGTTGTTTTGAACATGGCATTTGTCTAAGCGGAAAGAGGGAGAGAGCAGCAGACGGTCTGCCTCTCATGGTCCCTACTCTTTCCTTCCTTTCCTCAGTTGAGACTGACCAGAGAGAGGGGACACCGTCTTCCACCTGATGGCGAAACTGGAGTCGCACCGTATCTGCCTCAGTCATGCTCAAATTCATGTTGTTCCTGTGACCAGAGAAAGTGAAATAATCCTCTAAATTAAAATATACACGACGAGCTGCTAACAATAATAAAAACGCAGACTTATCGATACACTTGACTACTTATTCATTGCAGTGGCAACGCGATTAGAAGTAGGGAGAAATGCGTTTGATGTCTTCTAATAGTGTTGAATAAAAACTGTGGACTGTGCTAAATAAAAGCATTGAACTCACTCATAAAAACGGCAGCTCTTTGCTGTATTCTTTGACAGTCTCGTACTGGTCATGGTTTTAAAAGTGATGAAATCTCACGTAGGCTAGTATCAAACTTTGCTGTGGCCTAGGTCTTGGAAGCTGTAGGCACGGTGATTTGTGGTATCTGATTGACCAGCTCAGTAGCCGCACTAGATTTAGCCACAGATCTCCCGGTCCGGTCCGCAGGGCTTCTGAATGAAGTGCACCTACGCACCTACGGCAACTGAGTAACACAAATCAAAAAAAGGAGCGCAAGCCTTTATCTTTGGCTTTTCTGCTGAAATGTTTTGTGATCGATTTGGAAAACCTTGAAGATCGACCAGTCGATCGGGATCAATTGGTTGGTGACCACTGCTGTAAACTGTATGAAGGTCATTACATAACATCCAGGTTATGTGTTGAGGCTCTTTAAATAAACATTGGCATTGCATTGCATGGTTAGCACCATATAATATAAACAATCCTGATAAAAAAAATGTCCCACCCTTGCAGAAAAGTTAACGATGGTGGCTAGTTCTGCTTTTTGACTAAATTGATGCCATTTACGAGTGATGCCCTCATTAAAGAGTACCATATAATCTCATGAGCAGCGGCATAAACAGCCGAACGTCATATATGTACCTCTCAGTTGGTGAAGCATGGCGCTTGCAACGGCAATATTGGATGAAAGCATCTGCTAAATGGCATATATTATTATATATTATCAAGGTCTGAAAGGGAACAAGGCAGCTCATGTCTAATATAATGGGTGATATATTGCTCCCAATATACGTTTTAGGACCCTGAAGTTGACCTGTGGGAAAAGGATGTGGTATTGTCTGCTTTGATGAAGCAGCTATTTGCATCTTTCGCCTGGCAGCCCAGCATGGGATGAATGGCTATCAGTTGATTCAGGTCCCGCTCCGTTTCTTATTAAAAGAAGAAATATTAACCCACCCATTCTGCTTCCTCCCATTGTTGAATGGAATCTAATTTACATTATGCCTGCCCTTTCCTTTCACAGGACCCCTTTGTATGTGGGTAAGCGGAGTGTATGTACGCATGAGAGAGGTAGAGAGAAGGGGGATGAGAGAGAGGGAATATTGGAGAGGTGTGCCATTCATACGCATGGTTCTGTGCAGAGTGCATAATTCCTTCTATAATAATAGGATGCTGCTCTAAGAAATGACAGTGACAGACAAAGACAATCTGTGTCATGAAGTCTGTGACGATGGCACCTCTCGTTTGGGTTTTGTCTGCAGGCCATCTACACCAACATTAAGGTCTTCCATCTCTCTTGGAATATAAGTGTTTCTTAGGGGTTCTGTGCTAAATAATCTCTGTAAAGCTGAGACAGACCAGAGGATGGAAACAATATAACTTCGTTAAGGATAATGCATGGACATGCATTTTTGCGCTAAGGATTTGAACGTGTCCCCCCCCCCCGTCTCTCTCTGTCTCTCGCTCATATAGCCAAGTCAATAGTTTAATGTCAAACAATGTCAAACGTGACACAGGATAAGATAACCGTTGGGGGCAAACAAGCTGTATATATTTGACAAACAAGGTGAAACAAGGTCTAAGAGGAACCACTAACACATGTAAGGGGTTGTCGCTATTGTTATGGATGGCATCTTTCATATTGCCTAACTTCTTGACGTTGAACCTGAGCATCCGCTTTTTAGGAGTTCTTGAAAAAGACAACGTCACATTTTAAATGCTGCCCGGTAGCCACCGCTGATTTGTTAGACGCTGTGTCTCTCCAGCGCTGTCTCTTATGTGACAGCCATTGAAAGATGTGTAAAAAGCTCCGCTTGATGCCACAGCAAGTCTTTCTTCTTGACATTTGTTCTCGGTGGTGTGTTATCATGAAGTGGTAACTATAGAAGGACAATGGATGTATTGTAGCCGGCTTGCACTTTGACATAATGTCTAAACATATGTGTTGTCCATAGTGTTTGTCTAAATGTTAAACTAAGAGTGATCACTAGCCTTATAAAAGCCAGACATTCTCAGAGCCTTCATTGTTTATCTGTCACTTCCTTCTTTCACTGATATGACTACCTTTTGTTTTGACAGAATTATACATTTGACATACTGTCCCTACATTCTGGAAACACATACTCTCCATCTGGCTGATTGACATTGGCTACCTTATCAATATGGCTAGCCCACACAAAGCTCATATCAAGCCCACGCCAGCCAAACATGGGCTCGCGCTGCACGGGCTAGCACACAACATTGCCTACATCAGGTAAACAAGGGCTAGCCTACACAACTCCAACACAGGCTAGCCCACACTAGCCCAACATGGGCTAGCCCACACCATGCCCAGCACAGGCTAGCCCACACCAAGCCCAGCACAGGCTAGCCCACACCAAGACCAGTTATGTCATAATGTATAGGCACGGGCTCTTTCGAATATTTGCGGGCGTGGTTTGCAAATACCCCAATTCATGTTGTTAAGTTAAAATAATACAAGATAAAAATTGCTGACACCATTCAAACCAATGAGGGTTCGAAACTTTAAAGCCAATTATGTTGGAATCATCTTTTTTTTTTTTTTTTTTACAATATAACCTTATAGCTCTAAGTTCACAAGTTGTTTTTGTGCAACCGTTACTGAGAGTGTCGTTCCAGTTTAATGTGAACATGTTTGCTGGGTAACTACACTGGGTGCTGGAGGCAAGCCTTCACTCACCTTCCTATAATGCCACCATACCATAGCGAAGCAGCCCACCCACAGCTAATCCTCGAATGCCAGTAAACAGATAAACATCTGCCCTTTCCAGATGTTTCCTGTCTCTTCTCCCATCCCTCCATCTCTCTAGCTTTCCATCCTCCCATCCCTCTCAATATCAGATTGCTGTCCTGATAATGCTCACCCAAATGAAATCACTTGCACTTAGGCTAATGACAATAATCCTATTCTGTCCTTTTGTCATCGTAGGACAAATCCACTGCCTGCTTAGTGCTTGGATTGTAAATAATGCTATGTTGCTTCCATAAGCAGATTTCAATACTAACCCTTCATTCTAGAATATAGTGTTCATAACTTGACATACTTTATGAGATTCCTTTGTTCTTTCTGTGTCTGTGTTCATGTCCTTAGGTAGATTGGGAGTAGAGGGCACACCTGAGGAATACAGTGCTCAAGGGTATATCATAGACAAGCTAATTATCTTTCTGCTGCATAAAACATACAGCACCAAAAGCTGCAAAGCAACACCGCAGATTATAGATTAGATTTTTGCATCTATGATATCCATTTCATTTGCATGTTTGTCGAGACGCATGCCTTCCAGATTTAAATTACGATGAGCACGTTATTTTGTCCCCCCCCCCCAAAAAAACGTAAACACAACTTCTCATAACAGAAATGGAAATGTATCTACGATGGCATTGGTGAGCAACAGATAACAAGAGTCTTGAGTTATCAAAGTTAGCGCTATAACTTGTCTCCTTCACCTAGTTTACTAACAAATGAACACAATTACCTGGAAAGTCACATTTACACGTCTATGTTGATGAATGTCTTCTGGCAGTTATTGCAATCTGCAGGAGACAAACATTATACCCACGTGTGAACCGGTGGCGCGTGGCGGCACGGTATGAAAATACAGAAATGAGGATGATTGTTATGACAGTGATGTATAGCCTGTGTGCAGATGTAGGCCTTAGTGTGGTTAACTTTGTGGTGCATGCTACTCTCTGGGAGGGAGAAGGTGATTCTTAGCTGCTCTACTTTTATAGATTCTAGAATATAGATTCTACTCCATTAGCGAGATACGAAGGAAGGATACAAAGTTATAGCGCGTGTTTGTTTGTAACAGGATCATTCCACAAAATGAGTCCCTTTTTATGTCCCTGATATTTTAAGTAGTGATTGTGATTAGTGATTCATTTTAAGGAAGAAAAAAACACTTGCCCTCATGTTGAGGTCAACCCTGTTCTGTGGACTGAACTCTCGTTTCAATATGGTGAAACTATTCCTTTTTTAAATAATTGGGGTCAACTCAAGTTTATTTGTGGTACACAATACAATTTAATTCTTACTTGCAGGTTCCCTGTCAACAATGCAACATAATACGAATAATAAAAATAAAAATAAAATTAGCTCAATGGAATAAAATAAAAAACAGCACACTTATCAGCAACACTTATCCTATAAACAAATACTACAGTACCTGTATAGCTATTCGGTGTTGGGCCTTTTATCTCTAGCCTGGTCGAACCAGACTGAACGCTGTGATCAACATTGTTTCATGGTGAGCACAGTATTCAGTCTGGTTTAACCAGGCAATTTTTTCACTGGCTTGATTGACCCTAATGGTCTGTAGGACCCTGTGAAACCAGTGGCTATGAATCATAAAAATGAACAGAGTCAGACTTCTGTCACCTAATAAAGAATAATGGCCATAAAATCTTCAAGGTCATCAGAGAACGAGTCCAGGCCTGGGTCCCAAATGGCACCCGCTTCCCTATGTATTGCACTGCTTTCTCCACCGCTTCCTTTGGCCCTGGTCTGAAGTAGTGCACAACATAAGGAATAGGGTGCCATTTGGGACGCAGGCAGCCCATGTTCTGTAGTCACTGTGTTCAGTGGACTGGGTCGTCCTACTTTCCAGCTCTGCGTTCTGTTCATCATTCTGTTGTTCAGCCATCATCCTTGCACGTATAGGCTGTACGGTACAGCTCACCTTGGTCTATTCACTTTCAGAAAACTAAGAGAGGGAGAGAGAAAGAGAAAAAATGACAAAGAGGGATTTGAAAGATAATAGTCAAAGAGCTCATCAGAGGAATTCGGTTCTCTTTTTGGTCTAATACAAGACTTGAAAGGACATGAAAGCGAATGATTTGTGTGCATGACATAATAGAAATATGGTTGCGGCATGAGTATCCCATGTTTATTGACTGAAAGACAAAAACTGATAGTACATTAGTGCAGAGATATGAGTACCTACCTAGACCTAAACGGTGCTATTAAGGTGTCAAGATACAACCACAGGATTGTGAGAATCCTTGAAGCAACGTTTAGTTTGGCTGTTATTGTGAGGAAATTCATTCTTTCCACTTGAGAGGTTATTGAAGTGACACTAACCACCTACGGGCTACATGTTGACATAACAATTATTTGAACCAAGTTCTCATTTTCACGGCTTTCGTTTCGTCGGTAATTGCAAATTACTATAACTTTGGTCTTTCACAGTTCATTTTTCTCTCAGGCAGAGAAATGGCAACTTTTACATGGACAAATGCACTATTGTTTTGGTCCTACCCTTCTTAGTAGTGCAATGGGTGTAAAATAAACAAAATGAACAGCCTGAGTGGTCTCAGCACAGGATATGTACCAAGGTGACCAAGAGCACTTTTTAGTGAACTATAGTACCCTAGAAATGTCAGAACTATCAGCCCTTAGTGGTTTTTGGTCTCTCAGCCCTGTGATGTGAGCTGCCGAGCTTTCAGAACCCAGGACACCTGGCTAGATTCTCCTTACATAGCACAGGTGTTTTTGTGTCATCAGCTCAAAATCAAAGCACCTGAAAAAGCAACAGCTTTAGTACACAGACACACACAAACAGACACAGACACACTGCTCTTGCTAGATTTCATTAGGAAGCATGAAAGAGGGTATTATGACCGCGCAAGTCTAGATCCAGTGTGATTGATATTTTCCCACGTTAGCGGAGACTGCATCCACGGTAAACACTGCGTATGCCGGTTCAATCGGAAATTACCTTTCAATTTCTATTGTGCAATCTGTAACGCTTCGCCGATACAGATCGGATAGACCCCTAAGTCTTCGTCCCAAATGGCACCCTATTCCCCATAGGGCTCTGGTCAAAAAGTAGTTCCCTACACTCTTAGAAAAAAGGGTTCCAAGAACCCTTTAAGGTTTTAGATAGCACCTTTGTGTATGCAGGGAATAGAGTGCCATCTGGGACGCAGCCTAAAACAATTATAGACTAACCCGCGATGACTAATGAAATGGAACTCACTCAGTTCACTCAGCACTGACTATGATACTGCCAACGATATAATGAGGAAGAGTAGACAGTGTTTACACTGTGCAATAAATGTAAAACCAACCCTATGTGCACACAGGGTATCAGTGTCAGTGACAGACATCATTTATTAATTCCAGTGTTCAGTGAGGCAGATGCAGGCGGAATGAGATGGCTTGTTCTTATTGGACATGGACTGAGTCCCAAATGGCACCCTATTCTTAGGGCCCACCGGGCTCTGATCAAGAGTAGTGCACTATGTAAGGGATATAGTGCCATTTGGGATGCATTAGTGGACTCTGACCTAGATCTCATGAATAAGGAAATAAGCGAACTTTGCAAGAATGTCAGTGAAATGAACATAGGAGACAAATACAGAGAGCGCAAAGAAGTATGTATGTATGTGCACAACTTGGCTACCAAGCATGTCGATGATTTGATTTCCGCCGTGAGATAGCAGCGGTTTATATTGTACAGATTCTCCGCATTAAATTGCATCAGTATGCAGACACTATATTTGCTGTCTTCATTGAGGCATGTCATGAGTCGGGTTCACTATGTCCAGCAACTTAATGCACCGAGCTTTGACTAGTATTCTATAATAATGTAAACGGAGACGAAAAACTGGGACTTTTTACCGGTACTTATTGGTCTCACGTCCTTTGAACACTCTAGACACATTAAATACAATTGACATTTGGAGCTACCTTTAAACTTTTCACAAAATGCACGCATTCAAGGTAACTAAGTATTCTAATTAAAATCCAAATAAATAATACACGGGCGATATTTTCACCACTGCACTTTGGAATGGAGGTTCAGCGCATTTTTATAAATAATTCATTGTAATTACGACCTTAATTACATTCTAAAATATTGACATGTTTCTACCTAATTGGAGTCTTAACGCTTTCATTCAAAACAAATGCCACATGAAGCATCGGGAGCAAAAAAAAACACAAAAAATAAGAAGCTGAATGGATTACAAAAAAGGATAACAGCATTCTACCAATAATGAATCATAAGAACAACCAGTAACAGAACAATTATTTCTGAAACAGTTTGTGTATTTAAAAAGTTGCGATAGTCTTCTTGGCGGGATCCCAGACCATCACATCGGAAATAGACAAAACCAACGCTCAGAGAACTGTAGATGAACTTCTTGAAGGACCTTAATGCAACACACTGGCTAGTAGTTGTTCAATACTCAGTATTGACAACTGTTACAGTCAGTGGAGGCTGCTGAGGGGGAAATGGCTCACAATAATGTCTGGAACAGAGCAAATGGAATGGCATCAAACACATGGACACCATGTGTTTGATGTATTTGATACCATTCCATTGATTCCGCTCCAGTCATTACCACGAGCCCATCCTCCCCAATTAAGGTGCCACCAACCTCCTGTGCTTACAGTGTGTGTACAGCTGGATAGTGTGTCTACATGAGCTAAGCAAAAGAGGTAATATAGGACATGGGGATACATTTCTATACAGGCGTTAACATGATCATCTTAAGGAAGGTTGGAGGAAAGATGGGTGTCGCTGTTTGTTGTCCAACAACTGAAACAGTCTAGTTCTTGACCGTTGGATGTACCCCATCTCTGCTTACACTGAGAGACTTTCCGGACGCCATAAAAGACCACCCATATTCTACCGCATAATATGATTAATGTTTCTGCTGCGATTAATAAAACCATCCTACTGCGGAAATTTAAATACAGTAGAATTAGACCTCTTTATTATACAAGACTTCACATACTCCAAATCCTCTATCGAGCAATTGGCACACAATGGTGTGCCGGTTGCTTGATTAAGACTGCTATTTAGAGCAGCTGGCTCAGCAAAACGGTTCTATAGGTGTCTCCAACTCTGTTCCTGGAGAGCTACCACCCTGTAGGTTTTCACTCCAACCGTAATCTACCACACCTGATTCTAATAATTAGCTGGTTGATAAAATGAACCAGATTAATCACAACTGTGGTTGGAGCAAAAACCTCCGAAGGGTAGCGCTTCAGGAACGTTGTTGGAGACCGCTGCTCTATAGGCGCCACTACCACGGTACACCTGGCAAGGTAGAATTCCCATTACCATGATACTACAGCTGTGATATCACAGATCAAACTGGCCATACATTTTCCAAAGTGACATCAATAGGCGCATCATCTGCGACAAATTACCAGTTGGTTACATGCCTCATTCATCCCAGTATGGTTTTACCCGGAGTGAGGCTGCGTGAAGCAGACCTGGCAGACCTGGAAATCTTTCGAACACTTTGAGCGTTTGCTAAAGCCCGCCTAGCGTGCCAGATGGGTGGGGTTTGCAGTTTGACACTTTCTATTGGTCAATCAAGCACAGATAAAGTATTTGAAATGATTACAAACATTTAACAAGAAGACATTACAGACAATTAAAATACCTGACTGTTCCAGTCACATGGTTTATCTTTTATTTATTTTTTATATTTTATTGAAGGTGAATTTCATTTTTGCCTGAGAAATGTGAATTGGTAAAGAATTCCATTCAGTGATGGCTCTGTATGAAACTGTATATATATATATTTTATTTTTTATTTTTTTAATTTTATCCCATTTTCTCCCCAATTTTCGTGGTATCCAATCGCTAGTAATTACTATCTTGTCTCATCGCTACAACTCCCGTACGGGCTCGGGAGAGACGAAGGTCGAAAGCCATGCGTCCTCCGAAGCACAACCCAACCAAGCCGCACTGCTTCTTAACACAGCGCGCTTCCAACCCGGAAGCCAGCCGCACCAATGTGTCGGAGGAAACACCGTGTACCTGGCCCCCTTGGTTAGCGCGCACTGCGCCCGGCCCGCCACAGGAGTCGCTGGAGCGCGATGAGACAAGGATATCCCTACCGGCCAAACCCTCCCTAACCCGGACGACGCTAGCCCAATTGTGCGTCGCCCCACGGACCTCCCGGTCGCGGCCGGCTGCGACAGAGCCTGGGCGCGAACCCAGAGACTCTGGTGGCGCAGTTAGCACTGCGATGCAGTGCCCTAGACCACTGCGCCACCCGGGAGGCCGAAACTGTATATTTGAGGAGATTTGTCCTTAGCCTGGGGATTATCAGATGCCCTGAACTTGCTTGTCTGTTTTTTTAAACCCAGGTATGCCTGGGAAACACTACAGAGCAAATGATGTATCCCCCTCAAACTCAACTCTGGACCTCAAAGACAGTTCCACTGCATTTTTCATTGATCTTATCTAATCAGGGACTGATTTAGACCTTCTACCTGATTAATTATCAGGTAGAACAGAAAACCAGGAGGCTCCGGACCTTGTAGGGAAAGAGTTGAATAAGCCTGTCATAGGGTAAAAGTTGAATACCTCTGGTCTATCCTATTGTCTCACATGTTAGGATCTGCATCAACATCTACAAATCCAAGTCTTTCTCCATAGGATAATGAGGGGGAATTTGTAGTTTTTTTCTCTTCAGGTAATCCTAAAGGTTATCAGCAATCATTCATAATAGATCCTTATTCATAATAGACCCAAGTAGGGACGGATTGGCCGTCTGGCAAATCTGGCAGATTCCAGATGGGCTGGACATATTTTCAGGTGAGTGGGCTGGTCGAAATTGAAAAAATGATATTGTTTATTTGGCCTGTTTTTTTTTATATGTTTTTGTAGCCTAGGCTATAGCTTTTTCTCCGTTGACATAATCGATCAGCTTTCTCTACTGGGCCTTTGCAGTGGGAACAGCCCCCCTACTTCGATGGGCTGGCCCGGTGAAGTTCAAAGTCAAACCTGCCATCAGTGAGCCAGCCTATATTCCGACTGAAGTTGCCAAAATGACCAGTAAAAAATGAAAAGAAAAAAACATATCAGGCACTTATTTGCAATACTGTATGGTGTCTATTTAGGCTACAAAATCCATGAGCTAAATGTAGGCCTATTGAACTCACTAGAATTCATTACTTTGCACAAGTTCCAAATACAACATGAAAATATTAACATGAACTCAGGACATCATTATCTATAAAGCAGTGTGGCTGGGGCCGGTGTGGTACAGCAGTAGTGGGCCGGTCTGGCTGAAATACCAGAGCCTAATTTTATTCCCAGTCCGTGTGTGTGTATGTATTATAGCTGAGGAGATGGCAGTGAGGCCGTGTCGATGGCGCTGCTATCTGTTTGACATTTCTGGTATTTGAACCGCTGGATGGGCTCTGACAAATGCCAGTGCTGTCACTAGACTCAAGTTTTAATTACACCTGAATGTTTGTACGTCCCAAAGGGCACCCTAATCCATTTATAGTGCACTACATTTGACCAGAGCTTTGGTCAATAGTAGTGCACTTTATAGGGAATAGGGTGCCATTTAGAACTCAACCTGGGTCTTTCAGGGGGCTTCTTCGCCCATGAAGTTAATTAGCAGGTTTCCAAAGGGCTAGCCTAGCGCTGTGTGTGTGTGTGTGTCTAGAGCTCGATTTCGGCGGCCCTCGCCAGTCGGTGCAACCCACACGGCTTTTCAGTGGCGTTTCGATGGCATTTATAATGGTCTCTGTCTGTGTAGACAATGTGAATTAACACATGAGAGATGGGGAATGGGAAATGGGCTTTAGGGTTGGTGCGAGGGAGTGTAAATTTCAATCCAAGGTCTGGAGCTTAACGTTCAGTCATTGTGCAAATGGTTTTTGTGTGTGTGCCCGGACGGACCGGTGTGGGTTGGAATGGCCGGTATTCATTATGAGGGAGGACAGACTTCATCTCAAAGTCACCCTGGATGTGATGGTGTGATGTGCTCTCAGCTCAGCATCATACTGTGGCTAGTGTACTACCTAAAATGAAGCAATGCATTGGCATTATAATGGTTGTCCTATGTCCACCGTCACTTTATCTGAAGCCTTGCCTATTACTATAGTAAACGTGCAATGTTTACAAAACTGTTAAAGAGAAGAACACGTATTGAATATTTATGTACGGATAGCGTTGTCCTTTTGATTGTCAATCACCTGGAAAGATATACATCTAGCCTATTAGAGTTATGGTCGCATGCCGACAATTGGTTTGGCCATGCAAAACCTGTTGTTGTACTTGGCCCAGTACATAGCTCTTTATGTTAATAATGTTTTTATCGATCAGAAGTTACAACTACAATGTGATCAAGTTTATTCATTCAAATGTGTAAGCTAATCAAAATAAATGTACATGCTTACCTTGTTATTTCCTCGTTGATCGAAGAGGGTTTCGTTCATTTCCTGATTTGGGTTTTATGGTCAAGACAGAGGGTGCGTTCCAAAGCGCCTGGGTTAATCCGTAGTATGGGTACAGCTGAAGTTGACCTTTTCCGGGGGGAAGTTCATGTTGGAAGCCTTATGTCTATTTATGCTTAAAGCATGGTAAGCACATTTATTGATATGTGCGCGCATTGTAATGGAGGTATGTTGACGAGTTGAAGATCTGTAGACTGGAATTCCAGCCGGTTTAATGTTAATTGTTCATTGTAGACAAGTCTTCTTCCTATTGGTTAATTGCATTCTGGGTAATGAAAAGCCTGTAAATTCTTTGTTTCAGGTTGCTTATTATTGTGTTCTACCTGTGTATGCCTACTTCAACTTCACTCTGGTCAGGTAAAATGCCAGCAAGGTGCTGTGTTTATTAAAGTACCTTCAGCCAGGTTATACTGATGCAAAACCTCTGTGTTTGTGTTTAAATACTTTTGATAGCCTGCGCTTCAAGGAAGGTGGTAAAACCTAGAACTGTGTAGTGCTTTTCCTCCGCACTTCCGTCACATATACTGTTGCTGTTTGAAACCCGATACTTTAACAGTCATTTCACACATAATCGGCTTCCAAGCACTGTGACGTGTTGTGAATAGAAAACCAGACTGAAGGACACAGTCAACTTACTGCAAGCGTTCCCATAAAGAAAAAAAACAACTTTTATTCTCTTGTCATATTTCAATGATCACAATTATACCACACGTTTACCTGGCTACAAGTGTGCCGACTACATATTACTCCTCCACGTGCGTCAAGGAGAAGGTCGAGGAAATGTGATGGTTGTCCTATGTCCTGCGTCACTTTATCAAAAGCCTTGCGTATCACCATAAATGACCAGACAATGTTTTGCAAAACTGTTTACGAGAAGCACATTTATTTGTTGAATATTTACGTGTGGATAGTGTTGTCCTTTTGTTTCTTGATCACCCGGAAAGAGAAACGTGTCGCAGTGTTAGAGTTGTTGCGGTCTTTTTTTTGTACGAACGCAACGTTTATTAATTGGTCACCTTCTTGGTTCAAGTCTTCGATATTAGCGACAAAGTGTTGAGAAAGTGTCAACAGGAAGACATGTATATAAAAGGACAAGTGCCACTAATGAAGAAAGTAATGGAAGGAGGGAAGAAAAACGAGTGTCAGGGTAAATGTCCGTAGAGAAATAAGGGGAGAGTTTAGACTTATATGCTTGCGAGTAAATGAAACTCCTTTCCTCCAGACAGTCATTTAACTTCAGGGGAGACTTATGTCTTTATTGTAACCAATGTGGATAGCTCAGTCTCTAAAAAACGAGAGAGGGTTTCAATTAACTGCAAAACCCATGAGTATAAAGTAAGTCTTGAGGCGAGTACGCGTGACACTTCAATTTCAACCGTAGACGACAAACGGTTCATATCGAAAGATCATTTGAGGAATGTTGGGAGTATCCCAATGCGTCCCCCTCATACTTCGTGACAGGCCATTGAAATGATTTAGTGGTTGATATATTTTAATGAACTCAGAGCCATCCGAGTGGAAGGTGATTTTTTAAAATTGTTAATATTAAACAAAAGGAGAGATCTATTTCAGTGGAGAAATTTGAGGTGTAAATGAGTCCAAATGAACAAGCCTGTTCTTTTCCAAAAACAATTTGTCAGACTGTCCTCATGTGAAATAATCTCTTGACAATGACTTCCCAAGAAACGCAAGATGCATGAAGATACTCTATTTTCATTATAAACTGTGAATATCTCGGTAAAACGGCAAGAGATAATGACGCGGGAAGATCCTCAACTTCCCTTAAGAATGTGACATAACGTTTCTATTTGAGTTAACCAAGAAAACTAAAAGCAATTTTAAAGTCTTAAGTCTGGATTTTCTGCTTGTTAGAGCTCAATCACATATACTGTTGCTGTTTGAAACCCTATACTTTAACAGTCATTTCACACATAATTGGCTTCCAAGCACTGTGATGTGTTGTGAATAGAAAACCAGACTGAAGGACACAGTCAAAACATTACTGCAAGCGTTCCAAAAAGAAAGAAAAAAATTATAATTTATTCTCATGTCATTTTTCAATGATCACAATTATACCACACGTTTACCTGGCTACAAGTGTGCCAACTACATATTACTTGAAATAAGACCATCGACATTGACTTGAAACAAATACAGGAGTTGGTTCCAAAGTTCACATTTACAATATTTAAACTGAAAACGAGGCGTTTGAAACAAGTATGTGTTCTACTGTACACAGAACCAGACTGAAAAGTATGCAGTTATACATATGTAAAACCTGATTTCCACAATTGGAAAATGTACTGCCAAGTTATGAGTCCTGCTCACTGGCAATCATCCAATCCATAACTAGTAAGTACAAGCATACAGAGTGTGTTGTGTGTGGGCTCTGAAATGAGCCGGCATTGTTAAAACATGAAATGAAGCCTGAGCTCAAGTTTGAACAGTTTTGAGCTGCAACAAAGCACTATAGACAGCTCACAACTCATTTCTTGCCACAACAAAGTTACATGAATCTAATTGGAAACTGTTTAAGGCTTTGTTGAGAAACATTAACATTGTACAATACCTCATGTGTGGAAAATAAAGGATTATGTAAACATAAATATGCAAAATCTTATGAAAGAGGGTTTTACCAGTATTACATTGGAAGAACTCCTGATGCATTGCAGAGTAATTGTTGGCTGCAACATATCACAGCTTGTCTTCATAGCCTCTTGGAATAAAATAATCCTTTGCAATTCAAATGATTGCAAAGGAAATTGCAAATGGTCCTTTGTTTTGGAATGGTGATACATTCTTGGCTTTAAAAGCTTAGATGATCCATACTGTAAACAGTACAGGTCAGGTAGTCCAGTCCTTAGCTACTGTATCTATCTATCTCAACATTGGTTCCCTTAGAATATGCAGGTAGAAGCTGTATGCATTCAGTCCAAGTTATCTTTATCAAATGCCACTTAACCATCTTGTTTTGAAGGAACGTGTCATTATATTTGGTAAATCAGTGGTTGTAGTTGAAGTCGTAATTGCGTGTGTGGAATTTGCCGAAAGTTCTGAATGTATCTGTGACATTTGTAGAAAGTCCTGAACGATAAATCTAATGGCTGGTTTATCAAATCTAGACCGGCAACAAGTAGGATTACAATACATTTCTGTACTGTACATTCAATTCAACAATTCAACATTCAACACTCCCTGAGGGAGTCCAAGTATTCTGATCTGCGTGGGTTGGAATCACTGCATAACAGAACAGAAATATGAAAATAATTGAACATTTTCACAGGATGAACTAAGAAAACGATGAACTAAGAAAGATAATTGCACAGTAATCTCATACAAAAGTGCTTCTGGATCTGGAAGAGGGTGACATCATGAAAAACAGATGAAAAAAATATAAACAAAATTGACATTGGTTAAAATTCTTTACAAAATGCTATTTTTTCGGGTAACAAAGCTGTGAAAAATATTCCTATCGTCCTCATAAAAATGCCACATTGAACGAGGCAAGTATATTATACCACATGGGGTACTGTAGCTAGATCAGTATTTCTCAACCTCTGGTCTAAGGGCCAGGAACAGTCCTTGGGATGTTGCTGACCGGTCCCTAAGATGTTTAATAACTGAAACTCATTTTAGTCACTTCTCATTTTAGTCACGTTTAATGTAAGCTGCCTTCCAAGAAGGTAAGAACCATAGCTTGCTGGCCCCTGGTATGAATAAGGTTGAGAAACACTGCTGTAGATTGTGTTAGTTGTATATTATACAGTGGTGACCGATAGGAAGGCATTATGTACTTTGGCCCTGGGGTCATCAGGGGCTTTGGCCCCGTGAGTCATCAGTTCCTGAATGGTCATCCAGTTGTCCAGGATCTTCTTGTTGCGCTTCTTCATCATCTTCCTGTGGCTCAGTTCGATGATGCTGACCTCCTTGCGTCCTTCGCTGCTGCTCTGAGGACTCTCCCTCAGGCTCTCCAGCCTGCTCTGCTGCATGAACTCCCGCCTCCTCCGCTGTTCTTTAGCCCTGACCAGATGCTGCTTCCTCTCCTCTTTACTCCAGTACCGCCCCATCTTCATCTCAGACATAGCGTCGTCGTCCGTGGTCATCCCGCCGCTGCGCTCCTCCTTGATCTTGAGGGCGCGTTCCCGCAGGATCTTGTCCCTGATGGGTCTCTTTGTGATGTAGCGCGTGCCGTCCGAACGGATCTTCACCTTCCACTCCATCTTGGGCTCGTTGGCGGGGATCAACTGGGGCTCCTTGACCACGCTGAGCAGGCTGAGCTGGCTCTGAGCGTACTCCACGGCCGAGCGCTGCTGGATCAGCTGCATGTAGCTCTGGTAGTGGCGAGCGTGGGCCGGGATGTTGGTGTTGGGCTGGCGGTGCTGGGAGCTACGGGACGGGGAGAGGTAAGGGATCTGGGAAGCCCTGGGAGGATGCTGAGGCGTCACTTTCCCGTTCCCGCTCCTTTCATCGTCTGCCGGGGCAGTCTGGTCCGACTCGTAGCGGTTGGGGCTGTGGTCGGGGCTACTGGCCTTGCCTGGGATGGGGGCTCGGTGGAGCGACCGTTGTGTTGGGCTGGGGCTAGGACTGGGGCTGGCTGTGGCATGAAGGCTTGCCAGGCTACTGCGGAGGTTCCTCTGGTTGGTGATGGTGACCATCCTCCTCTGGAGGGAGTGCTCGGGGGAGCGGTCCATGGCCAGCGGCGTGCTGCGCGAGCTCTCTGCCGTGTTGTAGGCGCTCGAGCTGTCCTTGTCTGACTTCTCCGGTTTCTCTTGGCGCTTGTTGATGTCAGCCAGCTTGCCCCTGCTGGGCGAGTCCCTGCTGCCTCGGAGGAAGTTTTGGTCCTTGGGCACGGGGCGGCCGGTTATGGGAGACACCTGCTGCACCTGGTCTCTCTGGGTCCCCCCCGGGCCCTTGCGGAGCTTGTGGGCCTGCATGATGTTCTGGCACTCAAGCTCAATGCTGCAGAGCTCCTCGTTGAGCATGCGGAGCTCACGCTGCACGCCGCCAGCCGGCTCTCCCAGACTACACTCGATGGTGCTGTGTCTGCTGTAGAACAGGTCGTACTCCCCGCTGTTACGGATCTGACACTTCAGCTCCAGGAGCTGCTGGAAGCGGTCACCGTCCACCTCCAACTCCTCTTCCTCCTCTTCTTCTTCCAGACGATGATGCCCAGTGTCCTGTCTATCCCTCAGGCACTGGGACAGTCGTCTCTGGATGTGGGTTAGAAGGGCATTGTGGTCAGACATCCCCAACTCACTGTCCTTGTCCTGAGTTAGGGAGGAACAGGTAGCAGTGATGTCATCCTCTTCTGTTCCTCTGGGCTGAAAGAAAAATTAATACCACAAGTTTTTCAGTAAAAAAAGCTAAAAGACGGTCTACATCAGGGGTATTCAACTCTTACCCTACGGCCTTACGAGATCCGAAGCCTGCTGGTTTTCTGTTCTACCAGATAATTAATTGCGCACACCTGGTGTGCCAGGTCTAAATTGGTCCTTAATTCGATTTTAAAAAGCTGTGAAACTGACTTCGAGGTACAGAGTTGACTGCAGGAAAACTATCTGTGTCAACAGTGTGATCAAATTAACATACTGTATCTGTAAAATATATGTAAAAAAACAACTTGAAGTGCATAGGTCTCTTGTGTACAACTTTGTGGAAACTGGGAATTTTAGAACAAAGGAAATGATATTCATAACTATTTGGCAGTTTCTGAAATTTCTAAAGTCTGAAATAGTTTTGAAAAAGTCAGTGCTTTGGGTTCTCCACTGGGATTCCCTCCATTCTTGTGGAGTTCTGTACCACTACTCTGCTACCCTGGGAATTGCTGTTTCTTCCCCATGCTTTGCAGTCTTTTGAACTTCCCTATCTCCCCATTTACATATTTGCTCATCTCAAAACAAAACCTAAGATTTTAAATTGTGGTCACCAATCTTTGGGGTTCAAAATGCTCCTCACCCTCTTCCATATTAATACAGCTTTCAAACTATATTATTAGATATTGCCATCAGATTTGAAAGAACCTCAATACACAGTTTGGTATAATCTCATCCGCTCCACCTAACGTTGCTGATTATTTCAAGTTACAACAGCCTTTCTCTTATAACCAGTAATGACTGTCATACAGTCCGTCTTTTCATAGTCATGTAGTACCATTATGCCTTAAGTATACACTCTGAGATTGTTGGTTTCCATGGTCTACTCTTTGGTTTGACCCTAGGGTTGTGGGACCTTACTTGTTCCTCAGGTAAAAGCTCTGTATACAAAATGAGAGAATAAACCCTCTGGTCTGTCCCTGTGGGTCTCACCTGCTCCTGTTCCTCCTGTAGTGCTTCCAGCTCCATCTCCTCTCTCTGCTGCTCCTCCAACATCTCCATCTTCAACTGCTCCAGGAACTCACTGTGTTCATCATCCAACCACGCCTCCTCTAGCTAGAGATAGAAAGGGAGAGATGGGGGCGGGGGGGGGGGGGGGGGGGGGGGGTGGAGCAAGGGAGAGTGACATAAAATGGAGAGAAAAGAGAGAGGAGGATTAAAACCAGAATATGAGATGCCCTGGCTTACACCAACTGGCCATTCGAGATCCACAATAAGACACACGTCATGGAGTTTTTGTGTTGCAATAGCTGAGAGCATTATAAAACTGTTGATAGATCATTAACAACGTCCCCATCAAGTATCCCTGCCTGACCACACATATAGATGAAGTCAATATATTTCAATGAACAGAGGATCTTGACCTCTGATCTGGTTCCTCAATGTCATTCATCAGCTCTTTGTCTGCTTGTCTCAAACCAAATGGGATCCATATCACAGCCAAGACTTTAGATGTATTATGAGAGGCGTATTTAATTATCAAAAGGGGAAGGTAGAGAGTCCATTATGGCTCATTGCTCATCTGCCGTACTCAGTGGCTCATACTCATAAGTTCGCACGCACACATAGGGCTGTTACGGTGACCGAATTATCGCCACACCGGCAGTCACAAGCCATGTGACCGCTGAGTCACGGTAACTAGGCTTTTCCAGGACTGCGCTCTGATGCCGCTGATGGTCATTAGTAGCCTATCAAACTTGCTAACGGCCAGTCGCTAATGGCCTGATACTCAGCACTCCATTGTCCCTCTAATCACTCTGACATCCCCAGGTGGTGACATCCCCACAAGGGTGCGTCCTCAGTCCCCACCTGTACTCTCTGTATACCTCACACAGTTCCAACTCCATCATCAAGTCCTCTGACGACACGATAGTAGTAGGCGTGATTACCAACAACAACGAGACGGCCTACAGAGAGGAGGTAGGCACTGGAGACGGTAAAAAAACATTCAAGTTCCTCGGCGTACACATCTCCAAGGAGCTGAAATGGGCAAACCACACAGACAACATGGTGAAGAAGTAACGACAGCGACTCTTCAACCTCAGGAGGCTGAATAAATTAGGCCTCTCTCTGAGGACCTCACAGTGCTCTACAGGAGCACCATCGAGAACACACTGTCAGGCTGAATCGAAGCCTGGTGCGGCAACTCCACCACCGCTGACCGCAAGGCTCTACAGAGGGTACACTCGGCTGAACGCACCACTGGGAGCACACTGCCTGCCCTCCAGGATACATACAGCACCAGGTGTCGCAGGAAGGCCAAGAAGATCATCAAGGACCTCAACCTCATTTTGTTACTTTTACAGCCTTATTCTAAAATGGATTCAATTGCTATTTCCCCTCATCAATCTACACACAATATCCCATAATGTCAAAGCAAAAACAGATTTTTAGAATTTTGGAGCTGGTTTTCATCAAGGATCTTTCTGTACTTTGCTCCATTCATCTTTCATCTTTTCTGGAATTTTCCAAGCTGTTTAAAGGCACAGTCAACTTAGTGTATGTAAACTTCTGACCCACTGGAATTGTGATACAGTGAATTATAAGTGAAATAATCTGTCTGTAAACAAGTGTTGGAAAAATTACTTGTGTCATGCACAAAGTAGATATCCTAACCGACTTGCCAAAACTATAGTTTGTTAACAAGAAATTTGTGGAGTGGTTGAAAACCGAGTTTTAATGACTATATATATATATATATATATATATATATATATATATATATATATATATATATATATATATATATATATATATATATTATAATATCATCTTTGTAGCTCAATCAATCATGTTATTTGGTTTAAAAATGAAAATGATTTAAATCTAAAAGATAAAATTCAACCAGAGAGCACCCTTGGACCATGGGAAAAAGCTGCACTTCACCGTTGCACTTCAATCATTCCCACAGTGAATGGCTAGGACACAGTGAATGGCTAGGCTACGCTATGAAACCACACACTATTGCAGAGATATTACTGGCTACAATTGATATGGTAAAAACAATGTGTGGGGAGGAAGAGGCACAGAAACTCACATCAATACTCTTTGTCAGTTAAACAAAGAATTTATGCTATTGCTAGCAATCAAGAGGAAACTCTGACTGAACAACTCAAACTCCCCAGCTTATGGTCTCCAAATGGACGTTAGCTGTGAGGGCTGAGATGCCCATTGATTTTTGTTTGTTATACATGTCGGGGGATGCTATTCACGAGGACATATGTGACCCGATTCAGGAAACTAGGCGTATGTCACAAGTCACGACTTCACAGGAGAGCCGTTTGAACTAAAAATAAATGTTTTTATCAAAATATTTTGTTTTTTGCAGAAATGCCTTTCTCGAACTTGTGAACTTTCATGTGCCTTTAATATCAAATGTGTATGCCATCTGTAAATACAAATAAAATTGTTAAATTTCGACCCTTGTTTTTTAAGCCACAGAAAAAGGCAACAACCTTCCTACTAGCCATGATTGGCTGAGATAATGAGTGTGCTGGACATGCCAAGCGAGGAGTTTGAATTGGTCTGCCATATAGAAGGCTTCTGTCTATTTGAGCTGGTCAGTCTGTGTTGGTAATCCTTTCGAACGCGGCTTTTTAAAAATGTATTGTGTAGTGGAGCTGCATAAGTGTTGCTCTCCACTTTCTGGTGGATCAAGTTTTAAAATCAGTGGAATTAGAGTATGATAGCTAAGGAGATGGAGAAAACAGCTGTCTCCGGATTACATCTTCAAACTAAGGGCAACCGTGGCATGGCATTCGTGAAGGTGAGACTTGTCCATCATGCATGATGATGTATACAGGTAAGATAGTCTAGCGTTAGCTAGCTACATTTTAAGATATAATTCAAATTTTGACAGAAAGTGGATCATTTCAAGCTAAAGTGTACTGTTAGCTAGCTACCTAATGTTACCTGGCTGGCTCCCTAGCTGACATTATTATTCATATCCCAGAGCTGTTTGCTTTTCTAGTTAGAGCCTAATATTAGCTAGCCAATGTTGAACCTGGTTGGTTAGCTTCTAGCATATTCATGCAGGGTAGTAACGACATGATTTGGCACTGTGTTCATTGTTGTTTATTTAGCTAACGTTAGCTGGCTGGCTCGTTAGATAACGTTACATGACGTGTGTGATCTTACACGTTATTTACCTAGCTAGGTTCATTGTTTACCTAGCTAGCTACATGTCTTAAGCTAAAGTGTACAACACCCGTTGAATATGACAAGTGTCAGTAAACGTCGGGAAAAAAGCGTAATGAAGTTGTTGCCAGCAGAACTGGTTAGGCTGTTTTCATGTTATCCAGAGGTAAACAAATCATCGGGCCAGAGCGTCAAGTGTGCGCTTTGAACGCTCCGAGAGCGAAACGAGATGGGTGGGGCTAAAGCTTAAGAAAACGATGGTGAATGGTGTAGACAAAGAAGAGCTCCTCACTAGATACCAAAATATTCAAGGGCCATTTTCCAAAAGTGAGGTTGCAAGTTTATCAACTTTCAAAGCAGAATTACTTTCCCATTGTTCCTAAAAAAATGCAGTGTATGAAATACCATTTTGTAGCTCTGAGTCTCTACTTTTATCCAATGTAAAAAACACCATTTCAAATTTTGCTGCATAAGACCGAATCCAGGTGGTGAGCCACATATTGTTCTATCTCACGATTCCCGAGCATGAAAGGGCACAGGGGATGTTTAGTGTGATGCGTGGCTATAATGAAGAAAATCATATTCCATGGTATTGAATGGTGGGCTTCTGCATCGACGGGGCTCCATCTAAAGCGGGATGGCAGGCAAGGCTCTGCACTCTATTTATGAATGTGTCTCTCTCTGCCATATGGACACATTGTATGATACCCCGAGACCGACTGGCTGCAAAAGAGCTGAGCACACAACTCTGAGATATACTCAGCAGGTAACTTTGAACGTAAAATGAATGTAAAAAAAAAAAAACTGACTTGGTTGACTTTCTGTGTAATGAAAAGAAAATGTGCCTCCTTGCCTATGTAACAGACATATTTGGGAAACTGAAAGAACTGAACTCAAGCATGCAGGGAAAATACAAAAATCGTTGTATAACAAAGAACTGTTATTGGAGAGAGAGTCTTTCAGAAGCGAACCATGCCCCCTTCCCTTGGCTGTGCATGTTTCTAACAGAAAACAGCATCAGTAACCAGTGATGATTGCTCACCTCCAACGCTTGGAAGAGCACTTTTGGACCTATTGACTGTGATCGTGGCTCAGTTGACATGCCGGTAAGTGAAATCGAACAGCTGATCGAGCTGTCATGTGAACGAATGTATTCACGGGTCACTACGGAGGAGTTTTGATTCTTAGACTCAAAGGGACCCTGCCGTCTCCCTCTGAGCGTTAATGCTGCGTTCAAAACAACTGGGAACTTGGAATTCTGAAATCTCCTACATCCGACTCCAGTGCGTTCATGACAACTGGGAACTCTGAGAGAAAAAAACGAGATCTGACTGGGAAAAATATTTTGAACGGTCATCCAATTTGGAATTCCAACTCGGGAACTCGTGTCTGTTTCTAGAGCTCCGAAATTCTGACCTGAAGATCACTGACGTCACGATTTGACCTTGTATTTTTCAGACTTCCCAGTTGTCTTGAAATCACCATAAAACTCATCATACCCTTCGCCAGCTCACATCTGTGTGAAGCTGGATTCAGTGATCTTGTCTGCATTAAAACCAAATATTGATCCCGGTACGATGTGACCGCAGAGATGAGGTGCGCATGCCCCACCAAGCCCCCTGACGTTGAGAAGCTCTGACGCGACATGCATCAAGCACACCCATCTCATTAGTGGTGGTTAGAGAAGATACATTATGTTATACTAATTTTCAATGACTGCCATAGACCCAAATTAAAAGATAAACATTGGCTGTTAATTACATCACATTTTTTTTCACATGGTTTGGTTTTTCAGATATCAAAATGAGCTTGTGAGACAAAAAAGTTTGGGAACCCCTGTAATACAGCCTGGTACCAGTGCTGGTGTAGGCCTAGATAAGCATATTGTTTGTGCAACGGTATCTGAAATGAGAGAGAAATAAGGTGAAACATGAATATTTTTTGCTAGCTGGCTAGATACATGAGGTAAGAAAACAACATGGGATGTAACATCTAATTAGGGTCCCCTGGAAACATTGACCAACACTTTGGTTCCAACCCTGTCAATAATTCCTCCCTGGCTTTTTCATTCATTGTCATACACATTCAAGGTGCTGCCCACTATATTACAACTATAGAATTAGAATAGTCCCGTGTAGCTCAGTTGGTAGAGCATTGCGCAATGCCAGGGTTGTGGATTTGACTGCCACAGGGGGACCAGTATGAAAACAAAGTATGAAAATGTATGCATTCCCTACTATAAGTCGCTCTGGATAAGAGTGTCTGCTAAATTACTAAAATGTAAATAATAATTATATTTCCATGATTCCAACAGTTCACCAATTAACTAGACCTCAATGTTTTGCCCATGTCATGCAGCCCTGCGTGGCACAGTGTGGAAATGATGACACAATTCCCGGAACTACAGAAATGGTATAAAATGATGAAAATTATTTTAGTTTGAAGCTGGATTGAACAGTATAAAACAGTCAGAATGTAGAAAGCCCTATTGAAATCGCGTATTTATGTGTTGCCACCCTAGGGTCATGAACTACTCCTAAAGCATATATATAACTTTTATTAATCAAAAACATAAAATACCGTCAAATATCACTACACTGTATTTTTTACATTTTTATATCGCGATATGATATTTTGGCCATAATGCCAATGACTAGTCGAACGGGTTTATCACTTGTAAATGATGCCCAGCACGTGCTGTCTACGGCAAAAAACAGTATTTGCATTGTTTTGTGACTTTTTCAAATCATAGTCACAAGCATCATGTAGCCTAGCCCATAGGCCTATATGTTTTGATAAGGTTTGGAGCACCACTAAAGTGACCAAATCACTCTAAACTTAGCCTATAGGCTTAGGATCCCTGGAACAGGGTTGGAGAGCCCATAGCCTGCAGAGCCTAGTGAAACATGTGTTCTTACAAGCCCAGTCATTGCGCAATCGCGGGTGAAAACAGGGTTTTGACCGGCCACTACAGTATTTAAAAGAGGATCCCAGCTTTCTTGTGCTGTTATTCTTAAATTCTTCATTCTAAATTCAAAAAATTAAGCACATTAATCCACTTTACAACTGGTGTAGCCTACCTGGCACAGGAAGAGCTTCCTCCATTCGCTATGTTTTTTTAAATAAAAAATGATTACACACATACAGTATATTAGTAGGCTATATGTGAAGCCCAAATTAAATTGAGAATAGTCTGATGGGTGAGAAAATTATCAAGTGCTTGTCAAATTGTGAATGACAGACTAATGAAGCCTAAGAAACAGAGCAGAGCACATGACTTTCATGCAACGTTTTTTCAAATCGTCATTTGAGTCACATCATGCTGACTTAGAATGTATTAGAAACCAAATCAAATCAAATAATGGATTTATTGTGATGGTGTAGGCTATATTGAATTGATTTATTCGACTTTTTAAAATGTAGATGTTCCAAAGGTCTGCATCAGTGGCTTGTAGGCTATGTGTGGAAGACAGGACATGCTAAACAAGTTTATGTTAATTAACGGTCAATTACTGTGAGACCTGGAGTTATTTGCTTGACAGTTACCAGCTGACAAAAACTTCATGACCGTCACAGCCCTACGCACGCACCCACACGCACCATTCGCCATGGCCTTGGGCCTGAACTCACTGCATATTAGCATGCCATTAGTTTTTATGGCGTACTGTTGGAAGTCAATTACAGCGGCCGGCGCTATATAAAAATAACACATGATGTGAGGTGGTGTTTATACAGGGACATGTAGCAGCCTTGCAATGTTTCATCTAAGAAACGTAAGTGGTACATTTGCAGCCTTAGGGCTGTGTTTTGGGTGTTACGTATGTGAACTCAGGATGTCATGAATAAAAAGGCCTCTAATGACTGGTGTATTGATCCTATGGACCTACAGTATGGACCTGTGCTTACCGTTAAAGGAATAGTTTACAATACATCTCTCCAGATAAGTAAAGTATTAGGATTGGGGTAAAAAATAAAACTGAAAACAATCCCTTCAACTCCATCGGTGGTTGTAAGCTCAACTGTATCTCAGGTCTGGCGACCAGCACGATGTTCCTACAGTAGTGTGTGTGTGTGTGTGCGCTCACCTGTATCTCGGGCCTGGCGACCAGCAGTATGATGTTCCTTGTGTCTTCACTGGAGAGCACAGCTACAGCCTCCTCTCTGTCCTGCACATCCTGACCATTGATCTGTGGGAACAACACACACTGGTATTCATACACACAGAGAGAGAGACAGAGAGAGAGAGAGAGAGACAGAGAGAGAGAGACAGAGAGTGAGAGAGAGAGAGTGAGAGAGACAGAGACAGAGACAGAGAGAGAGAGAGAGAGAGAGAGAGAGAGAGAGAGAGAGAGAGAGAGGTGTGGGGTCCACTTGCAAAACAAGATTTCATCAAATGGGACAAACATCCCATTGAAACCCTGCATGCAGAGTTCTGTAAGATTCTCCTACATGTCCAGAGGAAAACTACAAACAATGCATGCAGGGCAGAATTAGGCAAATATCCACTAATAATAAAAACTCAAAAAAGAGCAATTCAGTTTTGGAAACATCTAAAATACAGTGACCCCCTCTCATATCACTACCAAGCCCTGCAATACCAAGAGCTGAGCAAAGAAAAGAGTCCCCTCATCCAGCTGGTCCTGGGGCTGAGTTCACAAACCTGTTCTACTAACACACTGAAGCCTCAGGACCAGAACATCCAATCAATCAGAATAAACCAAATCACAACACAGTCAAAACAAAACTACATTGCTTATTGGGAAACACAAGCACAAGCACAGAGCAAAATGCAGTGCTATCTGGCCCTAAATCGACAGTACACCGTGGCTAACTATTTGACCATGGTTACTGATCAAAACCTTAGAAAAACCTTGACAAAGTACAGGCTCAGTGAGCACAGCCTTGCCATTGAGAAGGGTAGACACAGGAAAACCTGGCTCCCAGTAGAGGAAAGGCTGTGCAACCACTGCACCACAGCAGAACCTGAGACAGAGCTGCATTTCCTGACAAAATGTAAAAAATATAAAACAATTAGAGTGTCATTTCCCCAAATTTGAAACTCTTATTCAAGGTTTCAAAGACCTCTCTGATGAGGATAGGCTACCCGTCCTGTTGGGGGAGGACGCAGAGAGCTGTGGGTTGGCAGCGCACTACATTGCTGCCTGCCATACGTTGAGGGACAGTGTCTGACAGACCAATCAACCTGCACATGTACTCTACTGTATGTTTATTGTTATTGTTGAATGTATGGTTATTTTGACCCTTGGTTATTGTTGTTACTGTTGTCCCGTTGACCATTTTGATTCTCATTTTTATATTGTAAATAAGCTTTGGCAATATGTACATTGTTACGTCATGCCAATAAAGCAAATTGAATTGAATTGAATTGAATTGAATTGAATTGAATTGAATTGAATTGAATTGAATTGAATTGAGAGAGAGGGAGAGAGAGAGAGAGAGAGAGAGAGAGAGAGAGAGAGAGAGAGAGAGAGAGAGAGAGAGAGAGAGAGAGAGAGAGGCAGGAGTCACAATATACAGTATATCACACACTGTCCTGTTATAACACGTGCACATACACACGCTAGAACACACACACAAAGGGAAGGGCCACTTTCCCTTTTTGATTTGCATTTTATCTCAGTCGAACACTGTAGAAAGAGCCCAGCTGGCAGACAGCTAAAGGCCCTGCAACACAAGACAGTCCCTCCTCCTTCCTGTGGATCTGCACTCTATGTGTCCAGTCAGTGTTTCATAGCAGGCCAGGCTGGCTGGATTGATCGTGAATGGGCCAGTGGTCTATGGACCGATCGTCTGCACTAGAAATGCTCTGCTCCTGAAAGCATCCAGCATCTGGAAGCAACACACATTCATACATACAGACGCCCCACACAATTAACTGAGCCGTGACAGGGGGGCGTCCGTCTTCCTCTGACCAGAGTAATGGCCCTGTCAGCATGGGATAATAGTAAAGGGGTGCTTGGGGTGGAGGCACGGACAACAACCACTAACCCAAACCCCTCTCCCCTCGCTTTGCCTCGTAGCTCAAAACAATCACACAACACATTATGACCTGCACCGCACGAAAGACACGTGCACACACATGGACAAGGCGCCACGCGGCAGACAATTAGGGAAGCAGCTAGCCCCGGCCGTACATTATCTCTCACCAAACCGTGCAAAAAAAAAAAACTGTGCTTACCCTACACTTTCTTCCTCAATCTTCTTCCTCTCATGACTGCACCGTGTACTCACCTCTCTCTGTCTCTCTGTCTGTCTCTCTCTCTGTCTGTCTCTCTGTGTCTCTCTGTGTCGCTCTCTCTCTGTGTCTCTCTCTCTCTCTGTGTGTGTGTCTCTCTGTGTCTCTCTCTCTCTCTTTCTCTCTGTGTGTCTCTCTCTCTCTGTGTCTCTCTCTCTCTCTCTCTCTCTCTCTCTCTGTGCCTGTACTATCCCCTCCACTCTCCTTGACTCATTAAACCTTATTCAGAAACACATCACTCTGTTGTTCTGAGAGTTCACTCTGACTGAAAACAGACCACTCTCTAAAAAACATTACCGTCTACTTCTGCCATTCTCCTCAAAAGCATAGCTACACTCTCAACCACATTACTGTAACAACCTTGTGCCTCTGCCTCCCAAAACCATTACTGCTCTCAATCTCTACAGAACACTTACACTTAATACCAGTGATCACCAATCTTCCCCGAGCCGAGATCCCAGTCTGAGATCTACCGCTCGGATTTGTATTTTTAAACATGACTTAAAAAACGTAAGCCTATACAACCTTAACCTCCCAAAACATTACTATCCCTCTCTCTCCACGAAGCCCTCAATCTGCCTCTCCCCAAATATATGACCTTACTTGATCCCTACCTCCCAAAACACCAACCTCTCTAGGACCCTGCACTCGATTACACCTTAAAACATCCCCCTTTTCCACCCACCCTACAAGAGAGCAAAGCTCACAACCCTCCTCCCTCTCCAATAACATCATAATGGTCCATACAGCTCCACTGACTCTGCTGTTTGTGTCTCTAACCCCACCAGAAGACTGTCTTTGGAGGGGGTACTAGTAGCCTCCAGGGTCCACCGACCCTCCCTGGCCCAGGGATGGAGCTGAGGGGTAATAACATGGAAAGCCTCTCAGTCTAACTCAGGGGTGTGCGCGTGCGTGTGTGTAGAAAGGGAAGAGATGTGGGGTGTGTGTGTGTGCATTCTTGTGGCTGTGTGAGTGTGTTACCCAGAAGCAGGTGGGGGGGTATATCTGGAGCACGGTGCATCCTTAAACTGCTCTTACGGCTGTTAAAAAGCCCAGTCGGATGCTGAGTCGGTAACTAAAACAGCCAGAGGGACATTTCCTCCCCGCTAACCGTCACAGAGGGGGTGAGTTTCTCTTTTACTATGGCGCCATTAAAAATGAATGGGTTCTCGTGTTGAAAGACAATGGCAGAGGGAGGTGAAATAAAAAAGTGTTTATGTCACCTCTGATGAGAAATGAGAGAAAGAGGAGACAAGAGAGAGAGAGCGAGCAAGAGAGAACGAGAGAGAGAAAAGAGGGGCTGAGGGTCAAGATAGAAAGAAATAGTGTCCTACCTGTAAAATGTGGTCTCCTTCTCTGATGCGTCCGTCCCTTGCAGCGATGCTGTTTGGCCCAACCTGATGGGGAAAGACTGTTTGAATCAATGCTCAAAGGGAACACAAAATTGCCTTTTGGAAGTTTGCCAAAAAATGTTAACATCACATCACATCACACCTGACTGAAGAGCTGACGGACTTTCAACGTGGCACCGTCATAGGATGCCACCTTTCTAACAAGTCAGTTCGTCAAATTTCTGCTCTGCTAAAGCTGCCCCAGGCAACTCTAAGTGCTGTTGTGAAGTGTGAAGTGGTAACGTCTAGGAGCAACAGCGGCGCAACCGCAAAGTGGTAGGCCACACAAGCTCACAGAACGGGACCGCCGAGTGCTAAAATGCGTAGCACGCAAATATAATCTATCCTCGAGTTACAAACTGCCTCTGGAAGCAACGTCAGCACAATAACTGTTTGTCGGCAGCTTCATGAAATGGGTTTCCATTGCTGAGCAGCCGCACACAAACCTAAGATCACCATATGCAATGCCAAGCGTCACACTTCACCATCTGGCAGTCCGGTGGACACATTTGGGTTTGGTGGATGCCATGAGAACACTACCAGTCCGAATACATAGTGTCAACTCTAAAGTTTGGTGGAGGAGGAATAATGGTCTGAGGCTGTTTTTCATGGTTCGGGCTAGGCCCCTTTGTTCCAGTGAAGGGAAATCTTAACGTTTCAGCATACAATTACAGTCTAGACGATTCTGTGCTTCCAACTTTGTGGCAACAGTTTGGGGAAGGTCCTTTCCTGTTTCAGCATGACAATGCCCCTGTGCACAAAGTGAGGTCCAAACAGAAATCACTTGTCGAGATCTGTGTGGAAGAACTTGACTGGCCTGGAACAGAGCCCTGACTTTAACCCCATCGAACACCTTTGAGATTAATTGTGTTCACAAACCTTTGGTCATGTAGTGTACCTATACAACTTTACAGAGACCACTGACCTATAAAAGCATTGTCTAAATGTCCAATAATCATTTAGTCCCCAATATAATTTGAGAACACCTCTGTAGGTTTGAAGTCAGAACTGTTATACAACACTTCTAGACAAAGGACCTCTTTCAACACCATCTGGTGATGGTTTGAAGCACCTGCTGCCAGAGGAAGGCCTTAGCTGTCAGAATGTGTTATAGCATCTGTCCAGTCCAGCTATCAAGGCCACTTTACCCTATTGCTGAAGCAGCTAACTGAACAGAGCTACAAACCTGTCAGGACATGTGTCTGGGGAAAGTACAATAAAGTATCACAATCAGGGAATACTGTGTGTTTGTGTGTGTGTGTGTGTGTGTACTCTGCTTCTTTATCTGTTGATTTCCCTGTTGGGCTAACCTGCACCCTCCATCCCTCCTGTTGTGATTGGTAGATGTAACATACCGGACACAGAGAGACATAGTATCCATACAAGGCCCATCCATGCCTCTTCCTTCCCATGATTCTCCCTGACTAATGATACTGAGCGAAGAGGGCAGGCCACTCTTTCAACGGCCAATCAATTACTGCCGTCTGGGGCCATTTGTTTTACTCTATCCAATCAGACAGGATCTCCTGAGATGGCTGGGCCAGCCTGAATGTTCCATCTTCATGATGGTCCGGTGTGTGTGTGTGTGTGTGTGTGTGTGTGTGTGTGTGTGTGTGTGTGTGTGTGTGTGTGTGTGTGTGTGTGTGTGTGTGTGTGTGTGTGTGTGTGTGTGTGTGTGTGTGTGTGTCACAAAAGACCGTTCCTTAAAAAGGGCTGCTCTGAGATTACTGGGGATGGGGAGGGACTCTGCTCTCAGCTCCGGCCTGTCCTTGATTTCTCGTGTTACGTCTTCTCTCCTTTCGTCCCTCTTGAAAATGTTTTAAGGAGAGGAGTAGAAAGGACCCGAGGAACGGAGGAAAGGACTTTTGCGATTCACCCACTGTCACAACATGTGGAGTGATACCCAGAATGATAATGGCGCCGGAGGGGATGGCTGCCATTTTACGGGCTCCTAACCACCTGCGCTATTTTCTTCGATTTTTTTTGCATTGTTTGTAATTCATTTTGTACATAATGTTGCTGCTACCGTCTCTTATGACTGAAAAGAGCTTCTGGACATCAGAACAGCGATTACTCACCTCGAACTGGACAAAGATTTTTTTATTTAATGAGTCCGATACGAAGGATATACTGCTTTGTTGAGACAAGGCCCAAATCCCTGTCATTCGCGTGAAGAAAATACGTATAAAAAGGGGGAGGAGGGCGATGTGCCTTGTAAGTATTCAACGATGAGTAGGTAAACCACCACTACCCTCTGTATTATTGACCAACGTGCAATCATTAGAAAACAAACTGGACAATCTACGGTTAAGACTATCCTACCAATGAGACATTAAAAACTGTAATATTTTATGTTTCACCGAGACGTGGCTGAACAACGACACGGATAATATAGGGCTGGCTGGCTTCTCCGTGCATCGGCAGGACAGAGCAGCTATGTCTGGTAAGACGTGGGGCGGGGTTGTGTGTCTATTTGTCAATGACTGCTGGTGCGCGATGTCTAATATTAAAGAAGTCTCGAGGTATTGCTCGCCTGAGGTAGAATAGGTAGAATACCTCATTCTGTAAGCAGTAAGCCACTCTGTCTATATTATTCGTAGCCGTCTATTTACCACCACAAACCGATGCTGGCACTAAAACCGCACTTAACGAGCTGTGTAAGGCCAAAAGCATAGAAGAAAACACTCATCTATAAGCGGTGCCCCTAGTGGCCGGGGACTTTAATTCAGTCAAACTTAAATCTGTTTTACCTCATTTCTGTGCAACCAGAGGTAAAAAAAACTTGAGGCCACCACACACAGAGACACATACAAAGCTCTCCATTTGGCAAATCTGACCATCATTCTATTCTCCTGACTCCAGCCACCCTATTCATAGAATGTTCTCTTTGCTACCGCACCGCAAATGGTACCGGAATGCCAAGTCTAGGTCCAAGAGGCTCCTAAATAGCTTCTACCCCCATGCCATAAGACTCCTGAACAGCTAATCAAATGGCTACCCAGACTGTTTGCATAACATTTGATTTGATTTGAATGTATTTTCTTACTAGATCCATATGTGTTAGTTAAGCACACTCTGAACACTATAATCCTACAGTTCTGTGTAATACACTATCACTATAGATTTGCCTATAGATCCGTTTCATTATCTATTGCATCTATTACAACACCCTCAGGCAAAATACAAGCCAAACTTCCATGAGAGTTCAGGTTCATCAAATGAAATTGTATTTGTCACATAGGCCGAATACAACAGGTGTAGACCTTATCGTGAAATGCTTACTTACAAGTTCTCAATCAACAATGCAGTTCAAGAAATAGAGTTAAGAAAATATTTACTAAATAAACTCAAGTAAAAAAAAATCTAAAAGTAACACAAGAAAATTACATAGCAATAACGAGGCTTTATACAGGGGGTACCAGTAGCGAGTCAATGTGCGGAGGTACGGTAATTTGTAAAGTGACTATGCATAGATAATAAACAGCGAGTAGCAGCAGTGTATAAACAAATGGGGGGAGGGGAGGGGGGAACTTGTAAATAGTCCGGGTGGCCATATGATTAATTGTTCAGCAGTCTTTTGGCTTGGGGGTGGAAGCTGTTAAGGAGCCTTTTGGTCCTGGACTTGGCACTCTGGTACCGCTTGTGGTAGCACTGAGAACAGTCTATGACTTGGGTGACTGTATGTAGTATATAGGTCCTGGATGTCAGAAAGCTTTGTCCCAGTGATGTAGTGGGCCGTACGCATTATCCTCTGTAGCGCCTTACGGTCAGATGCCGAGCAGTTGCCGAGCAGTTGCCATACCAGGCAGTGATGCAACCCGTCAGAATGCTCTCGATGGTGCAGCTGCAAAACCTTTTGAGGATCTGAGGACCAACGCCAAATGTTTTCAGTCTCCTGAGGGAGAAAAGGTGTTGTCGTGCCCTCTTCACAACTGTCTTGGTGTGTTTTGACCATGATAGTGCGTTGGTGATGTGGACACAAAGGAACTTGAAACTCTCGACCCATTCCACTTCAGTCCCGTCGATGTTAATGGGAGCCTGTTCGGCCCTCCTTTTCCTATAGTCCACGATCAGCTCCTTTGTTTTGCTCACATTGAGGGAGAGGTTGTTGTCCTGGCACCACACAGCCAGGTCTCTGACCTCCTTCCTATAGGCTGTCTCATTGTTGTCGGTGATCAGGCCTACCACTTTTGTGTCGTCAGCAAACTTAATGATGGTGTTGGAGTCGTGCTTGGCCATGCAGTCATGGGTGAACAGGGAGTACAGGATGGGATTAAGCACACATCCCTGAGGGGCCTCAGTGTTGAGGATCAGCGTGGCAGATGTGTTGTTGCCTACCCTTACCACCTGGGGGCGGCCCGTCAGGAAGTCCAGACCCAGGGTCCTTCGCTTAGTGATGAGCTTTGAGGGCACTATGGTGTTGAATGCTGAGCTTTTGTCAATGAATAGCATTCTCACATAGGTGTTCCTTTTGTCCAGGTGTGAAATGGCACTGTGGAGGGCAATAGAGATTGCATCATCTATGGATCTGTTGGTGTGGTATGCAAATTGGAGTGGGTCTAGGGTTTCTGGGATAATGGTGTTGATGTGACACATGACCAGCCTTTCAAAGCACTTCATGGCTACAGACGTGAGTGGTACGGGTCGGTAGTCATTTAGGCAGGTTACCTTAGTGTTCTTGGGCACAGAGACATTGTGGTCTGCTTCAAACATGTTGGTATTACAGACTCAGACAGGGAGAGGTTGAAAATGTCAGTGAATGATCGGAGTACACGTCCTGGTAATCCGTCTGGCCCTGCGGCCTTGTGAATGTTGACCTGTTAAAAGGTCTTACTGACATCGGCTGCGGAGAGCGTGATCACACAATTCCAGTTGTCATTGTGTTTTATAATGACGCTGATAACTAATATTGATCCCACAATGAACACACTACAACTGGTCCCGCTGTAAATGACGTTCAACATATAGAGCTTCATAAAGCCTTCATAATGCCTTCAAACGCACTACATACATTTGTTACAAAGCATCTATAACCGTATGTCATGCTTTATAAAGGGTTCATAAATGTGGCAACTGTGTGACAATCACCAATGTAAAAAATGGCATCAAATCAAATCGTATAGGTCACATAACATCTGCTAAACACGTGTTATTGCGGGTGTAGCGAAAGCTTGTGTTTCTTGCTTTGACAGTGCAGAAATATCTAACAAGAAATATCTAACAATTTCACAACATATACCGATTACAAACAAATCTAAGTAAAGGAATGGAATTAAGAATGTAAAAATATATGGATGAGAAATGTCAGAGCAGCATAGACTAAGATACAGTAGAATAGTATAGATACAGTATTTACATATGAGATGAGTAATGCAAGATATGTAAAGATTATTAAAGTGACTAGTGTTCCATTTATTAAAGTGGCCAGTGATTTCAAGTGCAGTTGCAAACCGTAGTCTGGCTTTTTTTATGGCGGTTTTGGAGAAGTCGCTTCTTCATTGCTGAGCGGCCTTTCAGGTATGTCGATATAGGACTCGTTTTACTGTGGATATAGATACTTCTGTACCTGTTTCCTCCAGCATCTTCACAAGGTCCTTTGCTGTTGTTCTGGGATTGATTTGCACTTTTCGCACCAAAGTATGGTACTATTGTTTGTACAGATGAACGTGATACCTTCAGGCATTTGGAAATTGCTCCCAAGGATGAACCAGACTTGTGGAGGTCTACAATTTATTTTCTGAGGTCTTGGCTGATTTCTTTAGATTTTCCCATGATGTCAAGCAAAGAGGCACTGAGTTTGAAGGTAGGCATTGAAATACATCCACAGGTACTCATCCAATTGACTCAGATGATGTCAATTAACCTATCAGAAGCTTCTAAAGCAGTGGTTCTTAACCTTGTTGGAGGTACTGAACCCCACCAGTTTCATATGCGCATTCACCGAACTCTTCTTAATTGGAAAAATAAAATATGATTTTTTCAAATTCAAAACATAGGTATATATTTTACTGGTGCACAAAATGAACCGTGCATCAACATCAACACCGTGTGTTCAAAGAACAAAATCATCAAAACATGATTTTCACACAAAAACAAAAACATAATAATGAATATTTACTGCAAATCAGTGTGACTTCTGCTGTTGCCTTTCAGAGACCAGTTCAGAAATGTGCGGCTTCACCTTGGCAAGTGCCACTCTCATGTCATTTTCGCAACAAAGTCTGTTCCTTTTCTTCATTTTTATGTCCAGCATCCTCGAAAAGGATTGCTCGCAAAGATATGTTGTAACAAACGGTATGAAAATCTCCAGAGCTTTCTTAGCAATAACAGGGTACGTTACCATTTGTTGACACCAAAACGTTGAAAGCGTTGTTGTTCTGAAGAGTTGCTGTTGAACCTGGCTCTGCTGAATTTCAATGATTTCATCGAGGTATTCATCATTGACATCTGTTGTCTCAACACTAAACGTGAACGGTTGTCTCACCCATGCTGGATATGACTCTCTTGTAGGGAAGTATCCGTCGAGAGACTTTGCAAGCTCATCTAAGTGCGTGGCAATTGCTTGCTTCAGTTCCGCGGGTACAGAAATGTCTCCGATTCCAGATACATCTTCGATCTTACTTACACAGTCGTCCAGCAGGGGAAAGTTTGCGAAGTTATCGTTCTCTGTTCGTCGTTTCCATAACGGTAGCTTTTTTTGAAAAGCCTTCAGGTTTTCCTCCGCTTCGATGATGTTGACTCCACCGCCCTGCATCTTTTGATTGAGATGATTGAGAGCTGCGAAGATATCAGCCATGTACGCTAAAATGAGAATGAACTCAGAATTTTTGAAGCAATCTGCATGACAATGTTGGTGCTCTTGCAAAAACAGGGCTAATTCCACACGCACGGCAAAAACACGATTCAGCACCTGTCCCCGGGATAACCACCGAACGTTAGAATGGTACAGAAGTACCTCGAATTCAGAGCCCATTTCTTTACACAGCTCACTGAAGATGCGGTGCCTCAGAGCACTAGTTCGCACATAGTTCACGCATTCCACTACAATTTTTAATACTTCTGCCAGTTTTGGAGGCAAGGTTTTTGTTGCCAACGCATGCCTGTGCAGAATACAATGCGTAACAATGATGTGTGGTGCATCGGCTTTCACTAGCGCACCAAAACCAGACTTTCTTCCCAGCATGACTGGAGCTCCGTCCGAACAAACTGCAGAAACCATATCCCACGAAAGATTGTTGTCTTTGAAGAAGTCATCCACAAGTTTCTTCACATCGGTTGCCTTAGTTGTTGTTGTAAGAGGCTTACAAAATAAAAAATCTTCCTTTATCACGTCGTCTTTCACATAGCGCACGAATACAGCAAGCTGGCTTAGATTGGAAACGTCTGTGGTCTCGTCGAGTTGAAGGCTGAATTTTGCCGGGCTTGAAATCAGATCTGCAACTACTTGAGCCAAGATGTCTGATGTCTTAGAATCTAAAGCCATGACATCATTTTCTGGAATTTTCCAAGCTGTTTAAAGGCACAGTCAACTTAGTGTATGTAAATTTCTGACCCACTGGAATTGTGATACAGTGAATTATAAGTGAAATAATCTGTCTGTAAACAATTGTTGGAAAAATTATTTGTGTCATGCACAAAGTAGATGTCCTAACCGACTTGCCAAAACTATAGTTTGTTTGCAGAGTGGTTGACAAACAAGTTTTAATGACTCCAACCTCAGTGTATGTAAACTTCCGACTTCAACTGTAAGTATCAAAAGTAAAAGTATAAATCGTTTCAAATTCCTTATATTAAGCAAACCAGACGGCAACATTTTCTTGTTTGTTTTTATTGACGGATAGCCGGGGGCATGCTCCAAAACTCAGACATAATTTAGTCTGCCAGATCAGAGGCCGTAGGGATGACCAGGGATGTTCTCTTGATAAGTGTGTGAATTGGACTATTTTCCTGTCAAAATGTAACGAGTACTTTTGGGTGTCAGCGAAAATGTAAGAGTAAGAAGTACATTATTTTCTTTAGGAATGTAGTGAAGTTAAAGTAAAAGTTGCCAAAATGTAAATAGTAAAGTAAAGAACCCCCCCCCCAAAACTAAGTATTTTTACTTAAGTACTTTACACCACTGTATATATGGTGTCATTTCATGGCGTTCTGAATAATACGGAGTGTTGCTGGCCTTTTTTATTTGTATTATTTTATTTCACCTTTATTTAACCAGGTAGGCCAGTTGAGAACAAGTTCTTATTTACATTTGCGACTTGGCCAAGATAAAGCAAAGCAGTTCGACACAAACAACAACACAGAGTTACGCATGGAGTAAAACAAACATACAGTCAATAACACAATAGAAAAAGTCTATGTACAGTGTGTGCAAATGAGGTAAGATAAGGGAGGTAAGGAAATACATAGGCCATAGTGGTAAAACAATTACAATTTAGCAATTAAACACTGGAGTTATAGATGTGCAGAAGATGAATGTGCAAGCAGAGATGCCCAGTATCAAAGGGGCAAAAAAATTAAATAAGGAGCAATTTTCTTTTATAAATAAATAACAGTATGGGGATGAGGTAGTTGGATGGGCTATTTAAAGATGGACTATGTACAGGTGCAGTGATCTGTGAGCTGCTCTGACAACTGGTGCTTAAAGTTAGTGAGGGAGATATGAGTCTCCAGCTTCAGTGATTTGGAAGCAGAGAACTGTAAGGAAAGACGGCCAAAGTAGGAATTGGCTTTGGGGGTGACCAGTGAAATATACCTGCTGGAGCGCGTGCTACGGGTGGATGCTGCTATGGTGACCAGTGAGCTGAGATAAGGCGGGGCTTTACCTAGCAAAGACTTATAGATGACCTGGAGCCAGTGGGTTTGGCGACGAATATGAAGCGAGGGCCAGCCAACAAGAGCATACGTAGTATATGGGGCTTTGGTGACAAAACGGATGGCACTGTGATTTGTTGAGTAGAGTGTTGGAGGCTGTTTTGTAAATGACATCGCCGAAGTCAAGGATAGTCAGTTTTACGAGGGTATGTTTGGCAGCATGAGTGAAGGATGCTTTGTTGCGAAATAGGAAGCCGATTCTAGATTTAATTTTGGATTGGAGATGCTTAATGTGAGTCTGGAAGGAGAGTTTACAGTCTAACCAGACACCTAGGTATAGTTGTCCACATATTCTAAGTCAGAACCGTCCAGAGTAGTGATGCTGGACGGGCGGGCAGGTGCGGGCAGCGATCAGTTGAAGAGCATGCATTTAGTTTTACTTGCATTTAAGAGCAGTTGGAGGCCACGGAAGGAGAGTTGTATGGCATTGAAGCTCGTCTGGAGGTTAGTTAACACAGTGTCCAAAGTCATTTGACAAACCAAGGCTGTTGAGTCTGCCGATAAGAATGTGGTGATTGACAGAGTTGAAAGCCTTGGCCAGGTCGATCAATACAGCTGCACAGTATTGTTTCTTATCGATGGCGGTATGATATCTTTTAGGACCTTGAGTGTGGCTGAGGTGCACCCATGACCAGCTCGGAAACCAGATTGCATAGCGGAGAAGGTACGGTGGGATTCGAAATGGTCGGTGATCTGTTTGTTAATAACTTGGCTTTCGAAGACCTTAGAAAGGCAGAGTAGGATAGATATAGGTCTGTAGCAGTTTGGGTATAGAGTGTCTCTCCCTTTGAAGAGGGGGATGGCCGTGGCACCTACCCAATCTTTGGGGATCTCAGACGATACGAAAGAGAGTTTGAACAGGCTAGTAATAGGGGTTGCAACAATTTGGGCGGATAATTTTAGAAAGAGAGGGTCCAGATTGTCTAGCCCGGCTGATTTGTAGGGGTCCAGATTTTGCAGCTCTTTCATTATATCAGCTATCTGGATTTGGGTGAAGGAGAAATGGGGGAGGCTTGGGCAAGTTACTGTGGGGGGAGCAGGGCTGTTGACTGGGGTAGGGGTAGCCAGGTGGAAAGCATGGCCAGCCGTAGAAAAATGCTTATTGAAATTCTCAATTATCATGGATTTATTGGTGGTGACAGTGTTTCCTAGCCTCAGTGCAGTGGGCAGCTGGGAGGAGGTGCTCTTATTCTCCATGGACTTTACAGTGTCCCAGAACTTTTTGGAGTTTGTGCTACAGGATGCAAATTTCTGTTTTAAAAAGCTAGCCTTTGCTTTTCTAACTGCCTGTGTATATTGTTTCCTAACTTCCATGAAAAGTTGCATATCGCGGGGGCTATTCGATGCTAATGCAGTACGCCACAGGATGTTTTTGTGCTGGTCAAGGGCAGTCAGGTCTGGAGTGAACCAAGTGCTATATCTGTTCCTGGTTCAAAAATTGTTAAATGAGGCATTCTTATTTAAGATGGTGAGAAAAGCACTTTTAAAGAATAGCCAGGCATCCTCTACTGACGGAATGAGATCAATATCCTTCCAGGTTACCCGGGCCAGGTCGATTAGAAAGGCCTGCTCGCTGAAGTGTTTAGGGAGCGTTTGACAGTGATGAGGGGTGGTCATTTGACCGCAGACCCATTGCGGACGCAGGTAATGAGGCAGTGATCGCTGAGATCCTGGTTGAAGACAGCAGAGGTGTATTTGGAGGGCAGGTTGGTTAGGAGGATGTCTATGAGGTTACCCGTGTTTACGGATTTGGGATTGTACCTGGTAGGTTCATTGATAATTTGTGTGAGATTGAGGGCATCAAGCTTAGATTGTAGGATGGCCGGGGTGTTAAGCATGTCCCAGTTTAGGTCACCTAACAGCACGAGCTCTGAAGATAGATGGGGGGCAATCAATTCACATATGGTGTCCAGGGCACAGCTGGGGGCAGAAGGTGGTCTATAGCAAGCGGCAACGGTGAGAGACTTGTTTCTGGAAAGGTGGATTTTTAAAAGTAGAAGTTCAAATTGTTTGGGCACAGACCTGGATAGTAAGACAGAACTCTGCAGGCTCTCTCTGCAGTAGATTGCAACTCCGCCCCCTTGTGCAGTTCTATCTTGTCAGAAAATGTTATAGTTAGGGATGGAAATTTCAGGGGTTTTGGTGGCCTTCCTAAGCCAGGATTCAGACATGGCTAGGACATCCGGGTTGGCAGAGTGTGCTAAAGCAGTGAATAAAACAAACTTAGGGAGGAGGCTTCTAATGTTAACATGCATGAAACCAAGGCTTTTACGGTTACAGAAGTCAACAAATGAGAGCGCCTGGGGAATGGGAGTGGAGCTAGGCACTGGATTAACCTCTACATCACCAGAGGAACAGAGGAGGAGTAGGATAAGGGTACGGCTAAAGGCTATAAGAACTGGTCGTCTAGTACGTTCAGAACAGAGAGTAAAAGGAGCAGGTTTCTGGGCGCGGTAGAATAGATTCAAGGCATAATGTACAGACAAAGGTATGGTAGGATGTGAATACAGTGGAGGTAAACTAGGCCTTGAGTGACGATGAGAGAGGTATTGTCTCTAGAGACACCATTTAAACCAGGTGAGGTCACCGCATGTGTATTGTAGCCCAAAGAGTGGCTGATGGACCTCTTCAGCTAGCCGGGAGATGGGCCTAGCATAGGCTAGTTCCAGGCTAATTGGTGCTTGCTTCGAGACAGAGACGTTAGCCAGGAGTTGCCACTCGGATAGCAGCTAGCTAGCTGTGATGATCCAGGTGAAAAGGTTCAGAGCTTGCGGTAGTAATCCGGAGATATGGAGAAGAAGAAGTCCGATTTGCTCTGGGTTGAATTGCGCTGTGCAGACTGGCAGGAGTTGTCCGGGCTAAAGGTTAGCTGATGACTGCTAGCAGTAGCTAGCTTCTGTTGGGGGTTCCGGTTCTAAAGTAAAGCAAATAGCAGATCCATACCACATTGGGTGAGGCGGGTTGCAGGAGAGTATGTTGAAGTTGAGGTTAAGAAAAATGTTTCAAAAATATATGCGAAGAAAAAATATATAAAAATATTTATACACGGGACACGACAAGACGAAGACAAAGACGCCTGACTGCTACGCCATCTTGGATTCTTGGACTTTTACTCCACCCATTCCATTGGCAGCCGAATCACATCACGTGTGCTTACTGCACTACAGAAAACCCGCTAACCAAACAAAAGTACAGGGCATGCTCACTGAATTAAAGGGCAACTACACAAAAAATCTACATTTCTTAGATTTTTCCAAGACCTCAAAAGTCATCCCCTGATTTGGTTTAAGCATTGTTGTGAACACACAAAATCCAATTTAGTTGTTTTCTATTAAAAAAAGTGTTTAAAAAACTGGAGTAAACCAGAACAAATGGAGACATCCAAAACCTGGAAAAACAAAAACCAAGAAAATGGAATTTGGGAGAGAAAAAAACAGTAGGCACATTTTAAAAACTTTAAAAGGCTCTATCAACGTTTTTTTAGCTGTGCATGACTGAACTTTAGAATGTGTGTCATCCTGCAACACAGCATTTTGGGGGAAGTTGAGGTTAGGTCCAATATTGACTATATACACCCAGGAGGGAAAGAGGTTGGGCCATCCTAGCAATGTTTTAGTGTAATATAATATATACAATTTTGCCAACGATTTTATCCGAAGCGACTTACAGTCATGCGTGAATACATTTTTACAAATTGGGTGGTCCCTGGAATCGAACCCAATATCCTGGTGTTGCAATGCTCTCCCAAGATGCATGACAGGGTTATAAATGCTTTGTGAAGCCTTCATTTAATATGATTTATAAGGCCTTTATTAAGAGGTCCTTATGCCACCCTTTATAAAGCACAGGTTTATGGGGCGGCAGGTAGCCTAGTGGTTAGAGCGTTGGGCCAGTAACAGAAAGGTTACTAGATCGAATCCCCGAGTGTCACGATCGTCATAATGATTGGACCAAGATGCAGCGTGGTATGTTTCCATCCCTTTTATTAGGAAGAGAAAACTCAAAGAACAAAAACAATAAAGCGAACAAACGAAATGTGAAGCTATAATTATGCTCACAGGCAACTATACATAGTCATAGTCAAGATCCTACAAATCACAATGGGGAAATGGCTACCTAAATATGATCCCCAATCAGAGACAACGATAAACAGCTGCCTCTGATTGGGAACCATACCAGGCCAACATAGATATATAATTCCCCTAGATAACCCACCCTTAATCACACCCCGACCTAACCATCATAGAGAATAAACAGCTCTCTATGGTCAGGGCGTGACACCGAGCTGACAAGATAAAAATATGTCGTTCTGCCCCTGAACAAGGCAGGCCATCATTGAAAATAAGAATTTGTCCTTAACTGACTTGCCTGGTTAAATTTTAAAAAGTCATATTTTACATAGTGGGTTATGTCAGATTTGACATTGGTGGTTATGTCACACAGTTAAGCCACATTTATGAACCTTTTATAAAGGATGACATACGGTTATATTGATTCATAACACATTTATGTAGTGTTTATGAAGGCTTTATGAAGCCTTTATAAGCTGCACGCCATTTAAAGCAAGACCCTACAACTTATAAAGGCTTTATAGGTCATTCATAAAGACTTCATAAACACTACATAGCTTATTCTCAAACCAATTTTTAAGCAAAGTCATACTACACAAAGCGTGATATAACATGTCCTTTTTAAACACTACATCTTGTGCTTTGCCAAATAGTATGCATGAGACTGTATAGTTCATTGGTATTTATGTGAGATCAGAAACACAATTCACTCTCTGAAACACAGCTGAAATACGGAGTGACAGTCAAAGAAGCTCATGTAAATGCAGCACGCTCTCCTTGGTTTGACTTTTTATAGACTGAACACTTGAGAGGAGAAGCAGTCCAGTGACTACAGCGATCTGTATTCAACTCATGTTCAGCTGCATATACCTTGCGGGTCTGAGCTAACTTCAAACGAATGAGAGAGAGAGAGAGAGAGCGAGAGAGAGTGTAAGTTGGGCAGAATGGAGGAGAGGACAGTGCTTTGTAAGTGCTGCCAATAAGTGGGAGAAACAGAGAAAAAAAGCCTTGACTGTGGGCACAAATAGTGTAACCTCAGCTTGCAAAACATGTCAGTTCTATTTGAAGAACAGGGATATACACTCAAAGAAAGACTATAGTGCCTTTTTTTTACGAGTTGGTTTAATCTATATTATTGCAAATATAAAAATTATGACGTGCCAGTCCAACGATTCATGTATTTTTAGTCTGTGTAATCATATTAAATTACAGACTCTCTACATATTCAATATTAACTAAGCTCACAACTGATTTAGTCCTGAAAGTCTAGAATGCTGTATTCCTTTCACAGTTATATCAGTGTATTTACAGTGCATTCGGAAAGTATTCATACCCCTTGAATTCTTCCACATTTTGTTATGTTGCAGCCTTATTCTAAAATGCATTAAATCTTTTTTTCCCCTCATCAATCTAAACATATACTGTACATCACAGGTTTTTAGAAATGTTTGCAAATGTATTAAAAATAAAGAAAAAATTGAGCTCAGGTGCATCCTGTTTCCATTGATCATCCCTGAAATGTTTCTACAACATGATTGGAGTCCACCTGTGATAAATTAAATTGATTGGACATGATTTGGAAAGGCACACACCTGTCTATATAAGGTCCCACAGTTGACAGTGCATGTCTGAGCAAAAATCAAGCCATGATGTCGTGGGAATTGTCTGTAGAGCTCCGAGACAGGATTGTGACGAGGCACCGATGTCACGTTCCTGACCTGTTTTCTGTTGTTTGGTATGTGTTTAATTGGTCAGGGCGTGAGTTTGGGTGGGTAGTCTATGTTATGTGTTTTCTATGTTGGGTTAATGGGTTGCCTGGTATGGCTCTCAATTAGAGGCAGGTGTTTGGCGTTTCCTCTGATTGAGAGTCATATTAAGGTAGGTTGTTCTCACTGTTTGTTTGTGGGTGATTGTTCCTGTGTCAGTGTATTCCACATGGGACTGTTTCGTTTGTCCGTTCGTTTAAGGTAGTCGGTTCCTGTTCTTGCGTCCTTCGTCTATATGTAAGTTCGTTTGTTTCAGGTCTGTTGCCTTCGTTTATTGTTTTGTAGTTTGTTCTAGTGTTTTGTCAGTGTTTCGTCTGTTTGTAATAAAGTCAGTATGTATTCATCACCCGCTGCACCTTGGTCCGTTAATACACCACCAGACGAACGTTACAACAGATCTGGGGAAGGGTACCGAAAAAATTCTGCAGCGTCGAAGTTCCCCAAGAACACAGTGGCCTCCACCATTCTTAAATGGAAGAAGTTTGGAACCACCAAGACTCTTCCAAGAGCTGGCCGCTCGGAAAAACTGAGCAATTGGACGAGAAGGGCCTTGGTCAGGGAGGTGACCAAGAACTCGATGGTCCCTCTGACATAGCTCCAGAGGTCCTCTGTAGAGATGGGAGAACCTTCCAGAAGGACAACCATCTGGGCAGCACTCCACCAATCAGGCCTTTATGGTTGAGGCCAGATGGAAGCCACTCCTCAGTACATTACAACCCGCTTTGAGTTTGCCAAAAGGCACCTAAAGGATTGAAATCTTTGGCCTGAATGCCAAGCGTCATGTCTGGAGGAAACCTGGCATCTTCCCTATGGTGAAGCATGGTTGAGGCAGCATCATGCTGTGTGGGATGTTTTTCAGCAGCAGGGACTGGGAGACTAGCCAGGATCGAGGGAAAGATGAACAGAGCAAAGTACAGCGAGATCTTTGATGAAAACCTGCTCCAGAGCGCTCAGGACCTCAGACTGGGGTTCACCTTCCAACAGGACAACGACCCTAAGTACACAGCCAAGACAACGCAGGAGTGGCTTCAGCACAAGTCTCTGAATGACTTGAGTGGCCTAAGCAGAACACGGACTTGAACTTGATCGCAAATCTCTGGAGAGACCTGAAGATAGCTGTGCAGCGACGCTCCCCCTCCAACCTGACAGAGCTTGAGAGGATCTGCAGAGGTGAATGGAAGAAACTCCCCAAATACAGGTGTGCCAAACTTGTAGTGTCATACCCAAGAAGAATTGAGGCTGTAATCACTGCCAAAGGTGCTTCAACAAAGTACTGAGTAAAGGGTGTGAATACTTATGTAAATGTAAATGTCATTATTTATTTTTTTAAATAAATTTGCTAACTTTTCTAAAAACATGTTTTTGTTTTGTCATTATGCGGTATTGTGTGTAGATTGATGAGGGGAAAAAAACAATTGAATAGTTTTTAGAATAATGCTGTTACGTAACAAAATGTGGAAAAAGTCATGGGTTCTGAATACTTTCGGGAATGCACTCTTTGAAACCTCAAAGAACCGATAAACAGACAGGACTGGTGGAAATGCATGCATACATTTTTTTATCAAGTCGATGAAAACTGTAAGGATGGAGAGAGAGAAGAAGAAGAAGAATGAGAATAAGAAGACGAACAGCAGCTGTTCCCTAGCTACCCTCAGTCCCACTCCTGCTGTCTCACCTCACTGACATAGATAGCCATGTCCTCCTCCTCGTCTGTCCTGTAGCACAACGTCAGGCCCAGCTTCTCCTGACTGTTCAGTCGACACAGCTCCACCTCCTGCAGACATACAGAGAACGGGAGGTCAACAAGCCACACATGGATAACAACACTAACCAGCTTCTCCTGGCTGTTGAGTCGACACAGCTCTATCACCTATACACACAGAAGGGACAAGAACACACCACCTGTGTTGTGTTGTTAGAGCAGATACGGTGGCAATACATTGAGAGATTGCATTTTTTGGGGGGTAAAAAAATATGAGTCTACTTTGAGACAACATCCACATGTTGCTTTTGAGAGTTTGACCTTGACTTCAAAAGTATATTGAGATTTATATTGAGAGATGCAGATGCAATATAAAGTGCCATGAGTCCTAATGAATGTAATCCATTATATTAATTAGCATAATTAGATACAAAAGAGCAACAGTGACCACATAAAAATGAAGTTGTAGGTGTGCCAAGTACATCAATGTATAAAAAATGCAGACATTGAAGCTGTAGCCACATACATCATACCCTACTTGTTATCAAACAGCATATTGACTTTGGCAGGGTAGAGGAGCTTGTCTTAACTGTTTGAGTGTGTGTGTTCGATGAAAGCTGTTCTCTAAACGTTCAGTGAACGGCTTGATCAGTCATGTCTTTGATAACTGTCAGAAGCTCTCAAGTGTTTTTACCGCGCAGTTACAGCCTAATATTAGATTATTAGTTGGTAAATAAATTCATAGAATTATGCTAATGTCGTGAATATATTCAGAGTTGCACGACCCGCCACTGAAGTATTCCTCATCTCTGAAGAGTCCTCATGGAGAGACAACCCACAAACCGGGAACATTCCCAGAACATTAGCTAATATTCCCATTAAGTTCTGGTTTTATCAAACATTAGGATGAGAACATCCCCAAAATTTTCAAAGAATGTTTTTGATAACAAAATGTGTTTTTCCCCCCCATTTTTTAAATATATTTTTTTAATATCCTAACATTCACTATAATGTTCCAGCAAACCAAAATTGGTTCCGTGACACAAAAACTGTCTAGTCATGCTGATGATTGTATAAAACATTTGCCTGATGTTGTAGGAATGTTCCGATGACACATTTTGTCTGTTCTTTAAAGGTTCCCAAATGTTTGTCGAAACAGTATGGTGGGATCATTGTGGGGACATCCCAAAAGACAAACTATCCAGTTGTGCAGATGATTATACAATGTATATTTTAAAATGAAAAAACATTCACCTGATGCTAGAAGAACGTTCTCAGAAAACATTTTTTATGTTCTTTAAAAGTTCCTAAAACATTTCTTTAGGTTGTGGGAACATTGTTGGGATATGACAAGAGAAAGGTTCACAAAACACAGGAACTGTCGAGTTGTGCAGACATTCAGAGAATGTTTGTATCATGTTGCACAACACATTCATTTGATGTTGCAAGAATGTTGACAGAACAGCCTTTCTGAGTTATTTAAATGTTCCCAAAACATGTAATTAGGTTGTGGTAACCGTGTGGACACATTACAAGACATATGTTCCAAAAGCACTAAATATGCTCAGTTGTGATGACATTCATACAATGTTTAAGTTATGCATTTTTCAGAAATGTTTTATGATGAGTATTTAGTTATTCCACGTTGGTCTCTATAATTACTCTGGCTGCTTCGGTGCTATTTTTGACGGTAGCTGTGATGGTAGCTGCAATGGAAAACTGATTTATACCTCAAATATGCACATTTTTCGAACAAAACATAGATTTATTGTGTAACATGTTATAAGACTGTCATCTGATGAAGTTGTTTCTTGGTTAGTTTGGTTGGTTCTTGGTTAGTTAGGTTGGCTTTGTGCATGCTACCTGTGCTGTGAAAAATGTCTGTCCTTCTTTGTATTTGGTGGTGAGCTAACATAAATATACGTGCTGTTTTCGCTGTAAAACATTTAAAAAATCGGACATGTTGACTGGATTCACAAGATGTGTATCTTTCATTTGCTGTATTGGACTTGTTAATGTGTGAAAGTTAAATATTTAAAAAAAAAAAAAAATTGAATTTCGCGCTCTGCCTTTTCAGTGGAATGTGGGAGGAGTTCCGCTAGCGGAACGCTGGGGCTAGACAGGTTAACCTGATGAGGATAGAGGGCGCTATTTATACTTTGGGGGAAAATCGTGCCCAATTTAAACGGCCTCGTACTCTATTCTTGCTCGTACAATATGCATATTATTATTACTATTGGATAGAAAACACTCTCTAGTTTCTAAAACCGTTTGAATTTTGTCTGTGAGTAAAACAGAACTCATTTGGCAGCACACTTTCTGACCAGGAAGTGGAAAGTCTGAAAATGATGCTCTGTTCAAGGGCCTGCCTATAAATGGGAATGATACGTATGAGTATACATGCACGTCATACACCTTCCCCTAGATGTCAAGAGGAAGTGAGAGAAGAAAGGAAGTGTTTATCTTGGTCTGAGGTGGAATAAATCATCTTGGCATGACGAGTCATCCATTTTTTTTTCTTCTGGAGAGCGCGAACATGGACCTGGAATTGCCTTCTGAAAAGCCGTCGTTATAGGCGACTACTATCTCCGGCTTTGATTTTATTTGATACATGTCACAATATCATCGTAAAGTATGTTTTTTCAATATAGTTTTAATAGATTATTGAAATTTTTTCGGGACGTTAGTCGTGTTGCGTTGTCTGTGTTTGTTGACGATGGGGAGCTTCGCGCCACTTGGCCAGTGTGCTTGCTAATTCAAGAGGGAAAAACGATGTTCTAAATCCAAACAACGACTGTTCTGGACAAAGGACCCCTTGTCCAACATTCTGATGGAAGATCACCAAAAGTAGGACCCATTTTGTGATGCTATTTCATATATGTGTCGAACTGTGTACTAGTAGTTTTGCGCCCAGGTTTTGGCCACTCTCCTCGCTATAACATAAGCCTTATGTCGTAATGAAGATATTTTTAGAATTCTAACACTGCGATTGCATTAAGAACTAGTGTATCTATCATTTCCTATACAACATGTATTTTTTTGTAATGTTTATGAATTGCTATTTGGTCAGAATAGGTGAGAGTCTAATAGAAATATCCGCACATTCTGGGAAATAGAAGCTACGTTAGCATAATGGATAACCACTGATTTCAGCTCTAAATATGCACATTTTCGAACAAAACATAAGTGTATGTATAACCTGATGTTATAGGACTGTCATCTGAGGAAGGTTTATGAAGGTTAGTGAAAATTAATATATTTTGCTGGTTTATTCGCTAACGCTAACGTGCCTATTGCTATCGCTAACGTGCCTTGATGAATGAATGCGGTTGTGTGTTTGGCTATTGTAGTAAGCTAATATAATGCTATATTGTGTTTTCGCTGTAAAACACTTAAAAAATCTGAAATATTGGCTGGATTCACAAGATGTTTATCTTTCATTTGCTGTACACCATGTAGTTTTCATAAATGTTTTATGATGAGTATTTAGGTATTTCACGTTGCTCTCTGTAATTATTCCGGCTGCTTTGGTGATATTTTTTATGGTAGCTGCAATGTAAAACTATGATTTATACCTCAAATATGCACATTTTCGAACAAAACATAGATTTATTGTATAACATGTTATAAGACTGTCATCTGATGAAGTTGTTTCTTGGTTAGTGACTAATTATATCTCTATTTGTTCGGTTTTGTGATAGCTACCTATGCGGTAAAAAAATGGTGAAAATATGCGTCTTTTGCTATTGTGGTTAGCTAATAGAAATACATATTGTGTTTTCGCTGTAAAACATTTTAAAAATCGGAAATGATGGCTGGATTCACAAGATGTGTATCTTTCATTTGGTGTCTTGGACTTGTGATTTCATGATATTTATATGCTAGTATTTACTTGTGGCGCTATGCTAGGCTATGCTAGTCAGTTTTTTACTGATGAGGATGCTCCCGGATCCGGGATGGTGACCAAGTAGAAGTTAAGGGTAGAGGAAGCTTGTTGGACACTAAGAAAGCTTGTTGTAGAGCATTTAACACAACATCCGGGGAGGGGCCAGCTGAGTATAAGACTACCATCTGCGTATAAATGGATGAGAGAACTTCCTACTGCCTGAGCTATGTTGTTGATGTAAATTGAGAAGAGCGTGGGACCTAGAATCGAGCCTTGGTGTACTCCCTTGGTGACAGGCAGTGGCTGTGACAGCAGATTTTCTGACTTTATACACTGCACTCTTTGAGAGAGGTAGTTAGCAAACCAAGCCAAAGACCCCTCAGAGACACCAATACTCCTTTGCTGGCCCACAAGAATGGAATGGTCTACCGTATCAAAAGCTTTGGCCAAGTAAATAAAAATAGCAGCACAATATTGCTTAGAATCAAGGGCAATGGTGACATCATTGAGGACCTTTAAGGTTGCAGTGACACATCCATAACCTGAGTGAAAACTAGATTGCATACCAGAGAGAATACTATAGACATCAAGAAAGCCAGTCAGTTGATTATTGACAAGTTTTCCCAACACTTTTGATAAACTGGGCAAAATAGAAATAGGCCTAAAACAGTTAGGATCAGCTTGATCTCCCCCTTTAAATAAAGGACGAACCGTGGCTGCCTTCCAAGCAGTGGGAACCTCCGGAGAAAGGAGAGACAGGTTAAAAAGGTTGGAGATAGGCTTGGCGATGATAGGGGCAGCAACCTTAAAGAAGAAAGGGTCTAAACCATCTGACCCAGATGTTTTTTTTGGGTCAAGTTTAAGGAGCTCCTTTAGCACCTCGGACTCAGTGACTGCCTGCAGGGAGAAACTTTGTAGTGGGACAGGGGAAAAAGAGGGAGAAGCATCGGGGATAATCATATTAGAAGGGGTGGGAGATGAGGAAATGTTAGACGGGCAAGGAGGCATGGCTGAGTCAAATAGGAATCCTGACTTAATGAAGTGGTGATTAAAGAGCTCAGCCATGTGCTTCTTGTCAGTAACAACCACATCATCAACATTAAAGGGACATGGGCAGCTGTGAGGAGGAGGGTTTATTCTCCAGATTTTTAACCGTTTCCCCAGAACTTCTTGGGGTTAGACCCACAGAGAGAGAACTGCTCCTTAAAGTAACTAACTTTGGCCTTCTGGATAGCCTGAGTGCTCTTATTTCTAATTTCCCTGAACGAGAGCCAGTCAGTTTGAGTATGCGTGTGCTGAGCCTTTCGCCAAATGCAATTCTGGAGGTGGAGTAACTCAACAGGATCACCCTCGAACCAGGCTGAACCTGTTTTTAATTCTCATTTTCTTTATCGGGGCGTGTGATATTTATGACATTCATAGGATATTTGTTTTAGGTTTAACATATTATTCCATTGATGGGCAACCTAATTAAATGTTCCGGGAACCTTTAAAGAACCAATAAAGGTTGTTCTGTCAACATTCTTGCAACATCAAAGGAATGCTTTGTGCACCCTGAAACAAACATGATCTGAATGTCAGCCCTACTGGACAGTTCTAGAGTTTGTGAAAATGTATTTTGTGACGTCCCCACAATGTTCCCACCAGACTGTTCTAACAACCTAACATTTTGGGAACCTTTCGCATGAAAGGGGGCCAAAGCCATATCAATCATATCAATACCATATAATCATATGAAACAAAACACAATTGGCCTTGTACACCACACACGTTTAGAGGAATAGCTATTTTCAGGACCTAATGTACATAAACAGCAGGACATTGATAACGGATGGAAATTGCATCTCAATCAACACTTTCAAAATACATGACACACATACAGTAGGGTAGGCTACAGTACCAACAACACAGACTACTAGAAAGACAACCAATAGTCCAACTGGTTGTGTCCCAATGTTATAACACGTCAGGGGTGTTGAGGGGAATTGAGTGTGAAATGGCCTCTCCACAAGGCCTTCATTAGCGCACCACAGACTCCTCGAGACATTGTGTGTGTGTGCGTGCGTGCTTGCATGTGTGTGGTTGTGTGTGAGTGTGCGTGTGTGCGTGTGTGTGTGTGTGTGTGTAGAAAAGGGGCAAAGGGGGCTCAAATAGGTTTGGGAAGAAGAAATAAAAGAAATAGAGAGATTCATTTTCTCCGTGACATCTGTAGGTTGGCTGGTTACACGTGTCAGATATGTCAGACACTTTGGGAGGAGGGGAGAAGAGGGGGATCAGAGACCAAAGGCTGGAAGAGGAGAGAGCGGAAAGTGGGAGCAAATAGAGCTGCCACAGACAGCCACCTGGTGCCTCTCCACTCCAGCAATACTGTATGTCCCCTCATTGAGACACTCTCTCCCTAAAGCTTCCCAATCTACCACAGCCCCTGTCCACCCCATTTCATCTCCCATCACAGCCCTCCGCCTTCTTCCCATACTCCCCTGCTCCACCCTGGCCATACTGTATATGCCCCCATCCCCTTCTAGCCACTGACTCCCCCTTTAGCCCCAGCCTTCCCACTACGACAGACCATCAAAGAGACCCAGTGTCCATTGACATTTAAAAAAATATATATATTTCACCAGTTGAGGCCAGTAGAGAACAAGTTCTCATTTACAACTGCGACCTGGCCAAGATAAAGCAAAGCTGTGCGACACTAACAACAACACAGAGTTACACATGGAATAAACAAACATACTGTCAATAACACAATAGAAAAAAAAGTCTGTATACAGTGTGTGCAAATGAGGTAAGATAAGGGAGGTAAGGAAATAAATAGGCCATAGTGGGGAAATAATGACAAAAATAATGATTTAGCAATTAAACACGGGAGTGATAGATGTGCAGAAGATTAATGTGCAAGCAGAGATACTGGGGTGCAAAGCAGCAAAAAATAAAAAATAAAAATAACAGTATGGGGATGAGGTAGTTGGATGGGCTATTTACAGATGGGCTATGTACAGGTGCAGTGATCTGTGAGCTGCTCTGACAGCTGGTGCTTAAAGGTAGTGAGGGAGATATGAGTCTCCAGCTTCAATGATTTTTGCAATTCGTTCCCGTCATTGGCAGCAGAGAACTGTAAGGAAAGGCGGCCAAAGGAGGAATTGGCTTTGGGGGTGACCAGTGAAATATACCCGCGGGAGTGCGTGCTACGAGTGGGTGTTGCTATGGTGACCAGTGAGCTGAGTTAAGGCGGGGCTTTACCTAGCAAAGTCTTATAGATGACCTGGAGCCAGTGGGTTTGGCAACGAATATGAAGCAAGGGCCATCCAACGAGAGCATACAGGTCGCAGTGGTGGGTAGTATATGGGGCTTTGGTGACAAAAAAGGATGGCACTGAGATAGAAACATCCAATTTGCTGAGTAGAGTGTTGGAGGCTGTTTTTAAAATGACATCGCCGAAGTCAAGGATAGTCAGTTTTACGAGGGTATGTTTGGCAGCATGAGTGAAGGATGCTTTGTTGCGAAATAGGAAGCCGATTCTAGATTTAATTTTGGATTGGAGATGCTTAATGTGAGTCTAGAAGGAGAGTTTATAGTCTGACCTGACACCTATGTATTTGTAGATGTCCACATATTCTAAGTCAGAACCGTCCAGAGTAGTGATGCTGGACGGGCGGGCAGGTGCTGGTAGCGATCGGTTGAAGAGCATGCATTTAGTTTTACTTACATTTAAGAGCAGTTAGAGGCAACGGAAGGAGAGTTGTATGGCATTGAAGCTCGTCTGGAGGTTAGTTAACACAGTGTCCAAAGAAGGGCCAGAAGTATACAGAATGGTGTCGTCTGCGTAGAGGTGGATCAGAGAATGACCAGCAGCAAGAGCGACATCATTGATGTATACAGAGAAAAGAGTCGGCCCGAGAATTGAGCCCTGTGGCACCCCCATAGAGACTGCCAGAGGTCCGGACAACAGGCCCTCCGATTTGACACACTGAACACTATCTGAGAGGAGTTGGTGAACCAGACGAGGCAGTCATTTGAGAAACCAAGGCTGTTGAGTCTGCCAATAAGAATGTGGTGATTGACAGAGTTGAAAGCCTTGGCCAGGTCGATGAATACAGTTGCGCAGTATTGTCTCTTATCGATGGAGGTTATGATATCGTTTAGGACCTGAGGTGCACCCATGACCAGCTCGGAAACCAGATTGCATAGCGGTGAAGGTACGGTGGGATTCAAAATGGTCGGTGATCTGTTTGTTAACTTGGCTTTCGAAGACGCAGGGTAGGATGGATATAGGTCTGTAGCAGTTTGGGTCTAGAGTGTCTACCCCTTTGAAGAGGGGGATGACCGCGGCAGCTTTCCAATCTTTGGGGATCTCAGACGATACGAAAGAGAGGTTGAACAGGCTTGTAGGTTTTGCAACAATTTCGGGTGATAGTTTTAGAAAGAGAGACATGCTGCAACACTAATCAACCTGGACTCAGGGGTAGGCATAGCATAGTAAATGTAAATCTGTCCTACTCCATTTTGTATGGTATGTATTAATTTATGGATGTCCATCATCCATTTCGTATGATATGTTACAAAAATTTGACGAATTTGCAATATGTATGATAATGTGTTACGAATTCCAATTTGTTGCGGCTAAAGTTAGCTAGGTAGCTAAAATTAGCTAGGCTAGGGGTTAGAGTAAGGGCTTTGCTGTGAATGTATTACCGCCACACCAGCAGTCATGAGTCATGACCACATAAAAATTCCATGTGACTGCTAAGTTACAGTAATCACCTCTTACGCACTCCGGACATGCTTTAGTAGTACCCAACTCGCTAACGATCATCATGTCGCTAATGACCTGGTTCTCAGGGCTCTATTGTCCCAGTAACCACTCTGACATCAACGCAAATGCAATGGAAAATCACATCAAAAACTTGTCATCAAAACAGTATGTGCTTTTAAATCTCACCTCACTGTGATTGATCAATTTGAAGAAAGAAGTTCAACAACAGGTTGAAACTGAGTGGAAAACATGGTCGTTGTGGATGTTGTTTCAAAGTCTAACACAATGAAAATGGACAGCGCTTTCTAAGGTGTTGATTCATTCAAAACACTCATATGCATATTAGAGCTTATCCATACGAATAGGCCTATATTGTCATGGATCCCTCCGGTACTGTTGCTCATTCTGTGAACCAGTTTCGGAGGTCTACGTCACCGGCCTCTAGGCACTCAACTGTCTAATTAAGCACACCTGGTTCCTATTTCCCACTGATTGTTTTGGTATACATTAAAAATATAAATGATAAAAATAAATGCTGAAATAAAATATCCCAGAAATGTTATATAAGTATAAAAAGCGTATTTCTTTCCAATTTTGTGCAGAAATGTCACGTTGGTATAAAGGGTCGGGAGACAGGTGCAGGAATGCATAATAGTTTTTTTTATTTCACCCTAATTACAGCGTGCCGTGTAAAGGCACGGGGACGAAGACCAAACAAACACGTATACAAAACACAAGGTTGAAACTCAAAACAAAAGAGCGAGGTGTACCTCGAGTAAATAACACAAGCGCACAATGATACAACACGGGACAAAACCCACAATACAAGTGGCACGAAAGCCAAAACAACACAGCACAGGATCTCACACGACCAACGGACATAGCAACAATAATCGACAGGACAATGGTGAACAAAGGGCACACTTCTACAATTGCTAATCAATGGGAATAGGGGCCAGGTGTGCATAATGACAGTTCCGGAGGGATCCGTGACCAGAAATGTGTTTACATCCCTGTTAGTGAGTATTTTATCCTTTGTCAAGATAATCCATCCACCTGACAGGTGTAGCATATCAAGAAGCTGATGTAACTGCATGCTCATTACACAAGAATTACTGCACAAACTGTCAGAGGCGGTCTCAGTGAAGATCTTCTGCGTGCTCATCGTCCTAACCAGGGTCTTGACCTGACTGCAGTTCGGCGTCGTAACCGACTTCAGTGGGCAAATGCTGGGCACACTGGAGAAGTGTATTCTTCATGGATGAATCCCAGTATGAACTGTACCGGGCAGATGGCAGACCACGTGTATGGTGTCGTGTGGGCGAGTGGTTTGCTGATGTCAACGTTGTGAACAGATTTCCCCATGGTGGCAGTGGGGTTATGGTATGGGTAGACAGACATAAGCTACGGACAACAAACACAATTTCATTTTATTGATGGAAATTTGAATGCACAGAGATACCGTGACGAGATCCTGAGGCCCAATGTTGTGCCATTCATCCGTCGCCATCACCTCATGTTTCAGCATGATAATGCACGGCCCCATGTCGCAAGGATCTGTACACAATTCCTGGAAGCTGAAAATGCCCCAGTTCTTCCATGGACTGCATACTCACCAGACATCGCCCATTTGGGATGCTCTGGATCGACGTGTACGACAGCGTGTTCCAGTTCCCACCAATATACAGCAAATTCGCACAGCCATTGAAGAGGAGTGTGACAAGGGCCACAATCAACAGCCTGACCAACTTTATGTGAAGGAGATGTGTTGTGCTGCATGTTGCATAAAATAATGGCATGGGACTTATAAGCGTATCTTGTCTGCTAAGCCTACACCCTATGGTATGGTGCATAGACAGATAACATACAGTAGGCCAACTTATATTCTGTTCTTCTGAAATCCATTTTCCTCATATCATAATGTTTCTTTAAACCTACCTAAAATAAATAATTGATTTGTTGTGATGGTGTATATTCAATTGATTTATTAGACTTTTTAAAATATACAGTTGAAGTCGGAAGTTTACACACACCTTAGCCAAATACATTTAAACTCAGTTTTTCACAATTCCTGACATTTAATCCTAGTAAAAATGACCTGTCTTAGGTCAGTTAGGATCACCACTTGATGTTAAGAATGTGAAATGTCAGAATAATAGTAGAGAGAAGGATTTATTTCAGCGTTTATTTCTTTCATCACATTCCCAGTGGGTCAGAAGTTTACATAGACCCAATTAGTATTTGGTACCCTTGCCTTTAAATTGTTTAACATGGGTCAAACGTTTTCCAAGCTGTTTAAAGGCACAGTCAACTTAGTGTATGTAAACTTCTGACCCACTGGAATTGGGATACAGTGATTTATAAGTGAAATAATCTGTCTGTAAACAATTGTTGGGAAAATTACTTGTGTCATGCACAAAGTAGATGTCCTAACCGACTTGCCAAAACTATAGTTTGTTAACAAGAAATGTGTGGAGTGGTTGAAAAACTAGTTTTAATGACTCCAACCTAAGTGTATGTAAACTTACGACTTCAACGGTAGATGTTCCATCGGCGCGGATCAGCGGCTAGCATGGATGCCTGGAGATGCTAAACATGTTTAAGCAAATTATTGGACAATTACCGTGACACTGTCAGTCTTTTGCATGACAATAACCAGCTGACAAAATTTCATGAGCACCACAGCCTTAGTTAGGGTTGAAGTTAGGGTCATGGTTAGGGTTAACGTTAGGGGAAATGTATTGGTCACATACACATATTTAGCAGATGTTATTGCGGGTGTTCCTAGCTCCAATAGTGCAGTAATATCTAACAATTCACAACAATACACGCAAATCTAAAGTAAAAGAATGGAGTTAAGAAATATATCAATATTAGGACGAGCAATGTCCGAGTGGCATTGACTAAAATACAGTAGAATAGAATACAGTATATACATATGAAATGAGTAAAGCAGTATGTCAACATTATTAAAGTGACTAATGTTCCATTATTAACCTTCGGTTGCGAGCAGTGCAGTTGATGTACCAGGTGGTGATACATTTCTTCAGCCTCCTGAGGTTAAAGAGACGCTGTTGCACCTTCTTCATCACACTGTCTGTATGAGTGGACCATTTCAGATCGTCGATGATGTGTACGCGGAGGAACTTGAAGATCTTCACCTTCTCCACTGCGGTCCCGTGGATGTAGATAGAGTCGTGCTCCCTCTGCTGCGTGCTCTCTCCATGATCAGCTCCTTCGTTTTGTTGACGTTGAGGGAGAGGTTATTTTCCTGGCACCACTCCGCAAGGGCCCTCACCTCCTCCCTGTAGGCTGTCTCATCATTGTTGGTAATCAAGCCTACAACTGTTGTGTTGTCTGCAAAATTGATGATTGAGTTGGAGGCATGCGTGGCCAAGCAGTCATGGGGGTACAGGGAGAACAGAAGGGGGTTGAGCACGCACCCTTGTGGGGACCCTGTGTTGATGATCAACGTAGCGGAGGTGTTGTTTCCTACCTTCACCACCTGGAGGTGGAAGTCAGAAAGTCCAGGACCCAGTTGCACAGGACGGGGTTCAGTGGTGGATGCTGATCTATAGTCAATGAACAGCATTCTTACATAGGTATTCCTCTTGGGAGCGGGCCACGTCGGTGGCACTGTGTTACCCTCAAAGCGCGCAAAGAAGGTGTTTAGCTTGTTTTGTGTACTCAGTATCTATTGTCAGAGCTCTCTGGTCTTCATTTCTTTGACAGACTCCACCTGCTGATACCTCAGATCTCTAACGGACTGTTTCTTAATGAAATTAATGTGTCCCAAATAGCACCCTTTTCCCTATAGGTCCTGGTCAAAAGTAGTGCACTATATAGGAATACCAAATAGCACCCTATTCCCTATAGGTCCTGGTCAAAAGTAGTGCACTATATAGGAATACCAAATAGCACCCAATTCCCTATAGGCTCTGGGCAAAAGCAAATCACTATATAGTGAAATGATTGCCTTTTGGGATGCAGCCTATGACAACTTAAAATCCCCATCACTGAATGAAAGAGGATATGAAAGGAAAAGCGATGAAAGGATTTACAGCTGAAGAGATATGAACAGGAAAATAAAAATATATATTTGATGGGATATTATAACTACGACTAATGGTGTATCGTTTGACATCCTCATTGGACGCGTTAGACACAGTGACTGAGACTACTGAGGGTTTCATGACGCAATAAAGGAGTCATGAAGGAAACAGAGATTGTGTGAGGAATTCAGATGTAATAGACATTGTTTTTCGGTAAAACATCCTCTAAAAACAGCATATGAAAATCGAGGGGAATTGTCTAGATGAGTTTTTGATGTCAAATATCTGCCTTACCCATGGGGTTGTCTCGAAGACATCTCGCTAAAAATATACCACACAAATGATCAAATGAAATGAAACCGAAGGCACAAGTGAAAGTGTGTGATGTTTTAATGTCTTTCCCCATCTCGTTGAGTGGGAGAAGCCTGAATAAGTTAGTATAATTAATGACTATGTGGTGGTAGAGTGGAGAGGACCTGTGGCTAAATAAACAGGAAAAACAGATTGACGTGATTAGAAGAAGTTGGATAAAACATTGTGGAGTGTGTGTGTGTGTGTGTGTCTGGAATGGGAAGTATTCTGGCAGCCCTGTTTCCTTTCCCAAATGTTTCCCCCCCCCCCCCCCCCCCCACACACAGACACACACTGGTGTGTAAATCCTTGATAAGGCAAAGGGCCCCTTCTCCTGATCCATCACATACACTCGGTGTTCCCTCTCGCTCCCTCTTTTCCTTTCCGTTTTTCCATTTTCCGGCCGAGCTCTCAGCCTCTCAGGCGGGAGATTGCGATGTAGCGGCTGCAGAGCGGGGACGGGGGACGATGGCCTGACAGTAAATTAATGACTGCGATGGCATGATTAGAAGGGACTGCCGCCCACCGTCAGGCTGCATTGGATGCTGTCATAATAATCACTGCCTTTGATTACCAGTAATTGAAAAAGTTGTCTGTGGATGGCTGCCACCGGTACAGGCAGAGCAGAGAGGGGAGAAATAGAGGGAAGATGACGAAGTGCTCCTCTCATACTGGACAGGAACGTGGCAAAACCCTTTCCTGCTAAAAGCTTAAGATATAGCCTAATACATCTGGTGAAGAAATGGCCCTATGATCTACCGTGTATATTGTATCAAGCCTACCTATACAATCAATCCCTCATGTTCCTCTATTTAAATGTACAGTGCCCAGTGAAACTCCACACACCCCTTGTACATCTAGCACATTTTGCTGCCTTAAAATGAAATAGAAAAATGTATAAAATTATATTTTTTCATACTAATCTACAGTGTGAAAGTGAAAGAACAACTATAAACTCATCAAAAAAAGAAACATCCCTTTTTCAGGACCCTGCCTTTCAAAGATAATTCGTAAAAATCCAAATAACTTCACAGATCTTCATTGTAAAGAGTTTAAACACTGTTTCCCATGCTTGTTCAATGAGCCATAAACAATTAATGAACATGCACCTGTGGAACGGTCGTTAAGACACTAACAGCTTACACACGGTAGCCAATTAAGGTCCCAGTTATGGACACTTAGGACACTAAAGAGGCCTTTCAATAAATTGCAATGTCCTTACTGTGAGAAGCCTAAGACAGCGCTACAGGGAGAAAGGATGGACAGCTGATCATCCTCGCAGTGGCAGACCACGTGTAACAACACCTGCACAGGATCGGTACATCCGAACATCACCTGCGGGACAGGTACAGGATGGCAACAACAACTGCCCGAGTTACAACAGGAACGCACAATCCCTTCATCAGTGCTCAGACTGTCCGCAATATGCTGAGAGAGGCTGGACTGAGGGCTTGTAGGCCTGTTGTAAGGCAAGTCCTCACCAGACATCACCGGAAACAACGTCGCCTATGGGCACACCAGGGGTGATAGTCAGATTCTCGTTTATCGTCGAAGGAATGAGTGTTACACCAAGGCCTGTGCTCTGGAGCGGGATCGATTTGGAGGTGGAGGGTCCGTCATGGTCTGGGGCAGTGTGTCACAGCATCATCAGACTGAGCTTGTTGTCATTGCAAGCAATCTCAACGCTGTGCGTTACAGGGAAGACATCCTCCTCCCTCATGTGGTACCCTTCCTGCAGGCACATCCAGACATGACCCTCCAGCATGACAATGCCACCAGCCATACTGCTCGTTCTGTGCGTGATTTCCTGCAAGACAGGAATGTCAGTGTTCTGCCATGGCCAGCGAAGAGCCCGGATCTCAATCCCATTGAGCACGTCTGGGACCTGTTCGATCGGAGGGTGAGGGCTAGGGCCATTGCCCCCAGAAATGTCCGGGAACTTACAGGTGCCTTGGTGGAAGAGTGGGGTAACATCTCAAAGTAAGAACTGGCAAATCTGGTGCAGTCCATGAGGAGGAGATGCACTACAGTACTTAATGCAGCTGGTGGCCACACCAGCTACTGACTGTTACTTTTGATTTTGTCCCCCCTTTGTTCAGGGACACACTATTCCATTTCTGTTAGTCACGTGTCTGTGGAACTTGTTCAGTTTATGTCTCAGTTGTTGAATCTTGTTATGTTCATACAAATATTTACACATGTTAAGTTTGCTGAAAATAAACACAGTTGACAGTGAGAGGACGAGTTTAGAACATTTTCAGAGCTAATAAAAATAAATGAAATGTCTTGATTGCGTATATCTTCACACACAAGATTCTACCAACGTTGAACAAATCTTATGGCAACACACGGTATATTTATTGTTTTTGTCAAAATTGGACAAGCTCAGTAAATTTGGTTGGAAATCATTGATGGACAGGAATATTCAAATAATATAAAAATGTATTTGTCACATGCTTCGTAAACAACAGATTTAGACTAACAGTGAAATGCTTACTTACGAGCCCTTCCCAATGACACAAAGAGAAAAAATATAGAAACAATTATAATACAAGGAATAAATACACAATGAGTAACGATAACTTGGCTATATACACGGAGTACGAGCCGATTGCCAGGGGTACAAGGTAATTGAGGTAGCTATGTACATACAGTATAGGTAGGGATAAAGTGACTAGGCAACAGGATAGATAATAAACAGTAGCAGCAGAGTATGTGAAGAGTCAAAAGATAGGTGCGGTGAAATGTTGTTTTACAGGGTCAGCCATAGTAGTATGGCGCCCCTGGACCGAATTATGGTTAAGTGCCTTGCTCAAGGGCACATTGACAGATGTTTCACCTTGTCTGCTCAGGTATTCGAACCAGCAACCTTTTTGTTACAGGCCCAATGCTCTAACCACTGGGCTACCTGCCACCCATCCGAAGCTGTTTAGGGTCCTGTTGGTTCCAGACTTGGTGCATCGGTACCACTTGCCGTGGTACCAGGGCCTTTCTCTGACATCGCCTGGTATAGAGGTCCTGGATGGCAGGGAGCTCGGCCCCAGTGATGTACTGGGTGCACGCACTACCATCTGTACTGCCTTACGTTCGGATGCCAAGCAGTTGCCATAACAAGCGGTGATGCAACCAGTCAAGATGCTCTCAATGGTGCAGCTGTAGAACTTTTTGAGGATCTGAGGGTCCGTGCCAAATATTTTCAGACTCCTGAGGGGGAAGAGATATTGTCGTGCCTTTACTACCGTGCTGGTGTGTAGACCATGTTAATTCTTTAGTGATGTGGACACGAAGCAACTTCAAGCTCTCGACCCGCTCCACTATAGCCCCATTGATGTGGGTGGTCCATGATCAGCTACCTTGTCTTTCTGACGTTGAGGGAGATGTTGGTGTCCTGCCACCACACTGACAGGTCACTGACCTCCTCACTATAGGCGGTCTCATCGTTGTTGGTGATCGGGCCTACCACCGTCGTGTCGTCAGCAAACTTAATGATGGTGTTAGAGTCTTGCACGGCCATGCAGTTGTGGGTGAACAGGGAGTACAGGAGGGTACTAAGCAAGCACCCCTGAGGGGCCCCCATGTTGAGGGTCAGCGAGGTGGATGTGTTGTTGCCTACCCTCACCACCGGCTCTTCAGGAAGTCTAGGATCCAGTTGCAGAGGGAGGTGCTCAGTCCCAGGGTCCTGAGCCTAGTGATTAGCTTTGTGGGTACTACGGTGTTGAACGCTGAGCTGTAGTCAAAGAACAGCATTCTCATGTATGTGTTCCTCTTGTCCAGGTAGGAGAGGGCAGTGTGGAGGGAAATAGAGATTGCGTAATTTGTGGATCTGTTGGGGCAGTATGCAAATTGGAGTGGGTCCAGGGTGTCTGAGATGATTGTGTTGATTTGAGCCATGGACAGCCTTTCAGAGCATTTCGTGGCTACAGATGTGAGTGCTACGGGGTGATGGTCATTTAGACAGGTTACCTTGGCGTTCTTGGACACAGGGACTAGGGGGGCCTGCTTGAAACATTATACGTATTTCAGACCGGATCAATATTCAAACCTTGTCTCTGATTTACAAACAAATGTAAGTCAGGATTGAGACTGGACCACTCAGGAACACTCAACATCTACAGGAAAGCCACTCTGGTGTATTTATTTTTGTAATTGTCCCGCTTCAGAATTCTATGGTGGGTTTTCCTCTCACATCATGCTGCAACCACAATACTTGAAAATACAGAGAGTTTCCCTCGATGTTGTGTTGCATTGGACCTGTAGTTATTCATTTATTATTTTTCTTTCATTCTGAAAATGTGGAGTAAGTTGTATAGATCGGTAGGGGAAAAAATCAATGTAATCCCTTTTTTAGATTACATTTTAAAAGCAGCACAATTTTGAAGATGTCCACTCTCTGAGAAGGCATCACCTGTTCCCATGAAGTCCTTATCGTGGGTTATAAATAGTATACAGATTGTATACAGTGTAAAGAGAACATGGAGGCTAAACAAGACAGACATACTGCACAAGAGTTTTTAATAATGAATCTTTCGATGGCTCTTTTTCTCCCTAACCCAACACCTTGCCTCTCACGACTCAAGTCATTGTACTAAAGGAAATCATCAATGTCCTTGCTTAATGAAATGGTGAGCCAACATTTCATTACCTATATTATATTTCCGCTGTGAGGTAATGGCAGGGTGCCCACATTATGATTTTTCATCAGACTGAGGTAATTTCAGAAATCTCTCTCTCATTTTGATAAATGAACGAATAAACCTCACTCTGAAATAGAGGCATTCAGCTCTGAACTATTGACGCACGTTAAGTGAAGGCGGGTTAGCGTGGAATATACCTGCTCCCAAAGCATAAAATAAAAAAGGGTGCAGGCGGGCTGCAAAGCACACACAATATAATAGGATTTGTTAATAGAAATGAGGCATAAAGAAAAGAGGCTTAATATATTATATTTGCGTTGACTCTAATGCCAAGGCTGAAGCAAGAGGCGACACAAGTGGATGAGCAAATCTCTTTAGGGAAGAAGGGTGAGAAATAACTCGAGCTCAGTGGGTGGAAGGAAGGAAGCTTTCGAAACAAATTCAAATGAAACAAAAGAGAAAATGTAATCATCATACATCCCTGAAAGCAAAGCCAGACTGGCAGCACAGTTTACCTGGTCCTCAATGATGTGGAAATAAAGAATATTAGTACAGGAGGAAGATGAGAGGAGGAGTGGGGGCCTGGTGGATTGAGACAGCCAAGTGTCGATATGAAGCCAGTTTATCATCGCCTCCCGTCTCATCTGCATCTAGATCAGTGTCTGTGTGTGTGCGCGTGTGTGTATCTGCGTGTGTGTATAAATTATAGGCTTAAATCATCAGCTGTCAAGCTAACCCAGGAGTCTGCCCATGCACCTATGGGTTAGTTCAGCACAAACAAAGATGGAAGAGGAGGATTGGTTTGACTTGACACCTTGCTGTATTTATGGGGGGAAAAACGGAAGCTTGTTACGCTCGGGGCTTTATTTGAACAAACCTAACGCAGTGGTAAATCCCGCGGTAGTGTTATAGGTTCAGGGGTGAGTCCAAAATATTTGAGCTATTTTCACAACCGGGAAAGGGCTGGGTTTTGATAAATAAATAAGTTGTGAGTGAGTCGACGCTTGGTCCCTCACTGGCCAATCAGAACGTGCTCCTTGGCTAAATATGTGGTTGCTTCAAGTTGTGTATTTACGGTCTTTTGTATATTGTGTTCTCATCAACTCCAATTAGAATGTTAGTCCATTATAGCCTGGTTCGTTAAAGGGATACTTCAGGGTTTTGGCAATAAAGCCCTTTATTACTTCCACGGAGTCAGATGAACTCATGGATAAATGTTTTATGTCGGCATTCAGTACGCAAGAAGTTCAAACGTAGTTTCGCGAGCCAATGCTGACTAGCGTTAGCACAATGACTGGAAGTCTATTGTATCTACTAGCATGCTAGCAGTTAACATAGACTTCCAGTCATTGCACTAACGCTAGTTAGCAACGTCCTTCAAAAAGCCATTGCCAAAATCCTGAAGTATCCCTTTAAATAGCCTGCCCCATATTTGCTCAATATTTAACATATTTGCAGTTCCCATTGATCTAATTGCATTGCTTCAATATGGAAAAACATTGTTAAACATAGGCTATAGCATTCACACTGATATAAGAGCTAGGCCTACTGTTAATTGTAGTCAGGACATGGACATGCCAAACGTAGTCAATAAGCAAGATTACATTCACAAGGCTATTGATAAGGCCTAAAAAGACTGTGTATAATTATAATAAAAACAAAACAACAACTTGTTTTAAATAGGCTATGTGCAGGGTTGGGTAGGTTACTTTCTAAATGTAATCCGTTACAGTTACTAGTTACCTGCCTGTCCAAAATTGTAATCGGTAGCGTAACTTTTGGATTACACAAACTCAGTAACGTAATCTGATTACATTCTGTTACTTTTAGATGACTTTCCCTTTAAGAGGCATTCGAAAAACGTATGTTACCAATTGAATGACATCTTTTGCAGGATAAATCAATGTTAAAGTTTACATAGCTGGCCCTATATGGATGTTCAATTTTACTTTATGGGTTGGTTATGTAGGCTTCTTCTAACCCATCACTTTCTACCACATATAATAATACGATTTAAATTATATCTTTACATTAAACACCAAAGTATCAGAATTCCAGTCATTCCAATAAATGTTATAACCCTTGATCTTCAAGAATAGGACTTGGAAATATGGAAATTTAGATTAGCCAAATTGTTATACCTGATTTTTAATGATTTTGTTGTCATGGAGGATTGGTCTCATTGATTCGAGTTGAAAGAAAATGCTGCGCTCATGGTACGGCATGTTTTGAGCCCTACTGAAAAATGAATGCCATATGCTGCATTTGCTATTGGCCTATTGTTTACCTTTTTGTTGGTGACACTTTGATATCTTGATAATATGCAGCTGTTTAAAGGGTAGATCCACAGATGAAACAATAACAAAACGGACACCCCGCCTCTGTTTTGGTAAAAAGCTGAGGGATGGGCCTGGAGAAATGTAACCACTCTCAGATTAATAGACAGAGATATGGACGCAAGGACTGACCATCCATGATGCCAAAAAGTATTGTTTAAATCATGTTATGGGGCTATACAGTATTTGTTTACATTTACAATGTTTACAAACATTGAAGCAAAACAAGCTTGTATTTTGGGTTCTCATGGAGTGTGACAGTTGAACTAAGCTCATGAGGCATTTATAAGTTATACTTAAGCAATAAGGCCTGAGGAGGTGTGGTATTGCTGTTGCTATTATAAACTGGTTACCAATGTAATTAGAGCAGTAAAAATATATGTTTTGTCATAACTGTGGTTTACGGTCTGATATACCTTGGCTGTCAGCCAATCAGCATTCAGGGCTTGAACCACCCAGTTTATAATCTTCAAGAATTAATGTATTCGGAAACTATTCAGACCCCTTGACTTTTTACACATTTATTTTACGTTACAGCCTTATACTAAAAATGTTTTTTTATTTTTTATTCTCTCATCAATCTACACACAATACCCCATAATGATAAAGTAAAAACAGGTTTTTAGACATTTTTGCTAATTTATTTAAGACAAAAAAC